>NC_077231.1:80686009-80986009 GCF_027887165.1 Monodelphis domestica
GCTCAGGGAGGCCACTTTGGCCAAGGCCTTTAACTACTGCCTGGCTCAACTTGAGCCAGTGCAGTTTAAATTAATTAACTCTCTCTCTCTCTCTCTCTCTCTCTCTCTCTCTCTCTCTCTCTCTCTCTCTCTCTCTCTCTCTCTCTCCCTTCTCTCCCTTCTCTCTATATTAATTAAAATCTCCATAATTCCAAGCTGACTTGGGTATTTTATTATTTGGGAATCATGCCTGACAACCAATTATCTAGGTCAAAACACTAAAATTTTCTGAGAGAATGAGATGTTGGGGTTTCAGGCATCATGGGAATGAAAGGGACATACTTAGAAATAAATAATGGTCTTATAAGAGATATAAGGAGGAGTGTGTATCAAAGAAGGACTCTAAAAAACCTGGCAGAGGGGAGGCTGGGTGACTCAGTAGGCTGCAAGCCAGGCCTAGAGATGGGAGATCCTGGGTTCAAATTTGGTCTCAGATATGGTCTAGCTGTATGACCCTGGGCAAACCACTTAACCCCCATTGCCTAGCCTTTAGCACTCTTCTGCCTTGGAGCCAATACACAGTATTGATTCCAAGATGGAAGGTAAGGGTCTAAAAAAAAAAACAACAACGTGGCAGAGACCTACAAGAATCCTATAAGAGAAAAGCCTTTAAGGACGTGAGGCTTAGAAAAATGATATTCATTACACAGAAAAACTGTCTTGATCTCTGTTTGGGATCGGAAGGGAAGAGCTAAAACTTCCACTTGATGGCAAGGCTGTGATTTCAAATTATTTCTGTATCCTGTCAAGAAGAAAACTTTTTTTTTTTTTAAATATATTTTATTTGATCATTTCCAAGCATTATTCGTTAAAGACATAGATCATTTTCTTTTCCTCCCCCCCACCCCCCATAGCCGACGCGTAAGTCCACTGGGCATTAGATGTTTTCTTGATTTGAACCCATTGCTTTGTTGATAGTATTTGCATTAGAGTGTTCATTTAAAGTCTATCCTCTGTCATGTCCCCTCAACCTCTGTATTCAGGCAGTTGCTTTTTCTCGGTGTTTCCACTCCCATAGTTTATCCTTTGCTTATGAATGGTGTTTTTTTTCTCCTGGATCCCTGAAAGTTGTTCAGGGACATTACACCGCCCCTAATGGAGAAGTCCATTACGTTCGATTATACCACAGTGTATTAGTCTCTGTGTACAATGTTCTCCTGGTTCTGCTCCTCTCGCTCTGCATCACTTCCTGGAGGTTGTTCCAGTCTCCATGGAACTTCTCCACTTTATTATTCCTTTGAGCACAATAGTATTCCATCACCAACATATACCACAGTTTGTTCAGCCATTCCCCAATTGATGGGCATCCCCTCGTTTTCCAGTTTTGGGCCACCACAAAGAGCGCAGCTATGAATATTTTTGTACAAGTCTTTGTGTCCATTATCTCTTTGGGGTACAGACCCAGCAGTGCTATGGCTGGGTCAAAGGGTAGATATTCTTTTGTCGCCCTTTGGGCATAGTTCCAAATTGCCCTCCAGAATGGTTGGATCAGTTCACAACTCCACCAGCAATGAATTAATGTCCCTACTTTGCCACATCCCCTCCAGCATTCATTACTTTCCTTTGCTGTTATGTTAGCCAATCTGCTAGGTGTGAGGTGATACCTCAGAGTTGTTTTGATTTGCATCTCTCTGATTATAAGAGATGTAGAACACTTCTTCATGTGCTTGTTAATAGTTTTGATTTCTTTATCTGAAAACTGCCTATCCATTTCCCTTGCCCATTTATCAATTGGAGAATGGCTTGATTTTTTGTACAATTGATTTAGCTCATTATAAATATGAGTAATTAAACCTTTGTCAGAGGTTTCTATGAAGATTTTTTCCCAATTTGTTGTTTCCCTTCTGATTTTAGTTATATTGGTTTTGTTTGTACAAAAGCTTTTTAGTTTGATGTAGTCAAAATTATTTATTTTACATTTTGTGATTCTTTCTATATCTTGCTTGGTTTTAAAGCCTTTCCCCTCCCAAAGGTCTGACATGTATACTATTCTGTGTTTACCCAATTTACTTATGGTTTCCTTCTTTATGTTTAAGTCACTCACCCATTTTGAATTTATCTTGGTGTAGGGTGTGAGGTGTTGATCTATTCCTAGTCTCTCCCACACTGTCTTCCAATTTTCCCAGCAGTTTTTATCGAATAGTGGATTTTTGTCCCAAAAGCTGGGATCTTTGGGTTTATCGTATACTGTCTTGCTGAGGTCGCTTTCCCCCAGTCTATTCCACTGATCTTCCTTTCTGTTTCTTAGCCAGTACCAAATTGTTTTGATGACTGCTGCTTTGTAATATAGTTTGAGGTCTGGGACTGCAAGGCCCCCATCATATGTGTTTTTTTTTCATTATTTCCCTGGATATCCTTGATCTTTTGTTCTTCCAAATGAACTTTGTTATGGTTTTTTCTAAATCAGTGAAGAAGTATTTTGGTAGTTCAATGGGTATGGCACTAAATAGATAAATAAGTTTGGGTAGGATGGTCATTTTTATTATATTGGCTCGTCCTATCCATGAGCAGTTAATGTTTTTCCAATTGTTCAAGTCTAGTTTTAGTTGTGTGGCGAGTGTTTTGTAGTTGTGTTCATATAGTTCCTGTGTTTGTCTTGGGAGATAGATTCCTAGGTATTTTATTTTGTCTAAGGTGATTTTGAATGGGATTTCTCTTTCTAGTTCTTGCTGCTGAGCTGTGTTGGAGATATATAGAAAAGCTGATGATTTATGTGGGTTTATTTTGTATCCTGCTACTTTGCTAAAGTTGTTGATTATTTCAATTAGCTTTTTGGTTGAATCTCTAGGATTCTTTAAGTAGACCATCATGTCATCCGCAAAGAGTGATAACTTGGTCTCCTCCTTGCCTATTCTGATACCTTCAATTTCTTTATCTTCTCTAATTGCTACTGCTAGTGTTTCTAGTACAATGTCAAATAGTAGAGGTGATAATGGGCATCCTTGTTTCACTCCTGATCTTATTGGGAATGCATCTAGTTTATCCCCATTGCAGATGATATTAGCTGTTGGTTTTAGATATATACTGTTTATTATTTTTAGGAATGACCCTTCTATTCCTATGCTTTCTAGTGTTTTTAATAGGAATGGGTGTTGTATTTTATCAAAGGCTTTTTCTGCATCTATTGAGATAATCATGTGGTTCTTGCTAGTTTGCTTGTTGATGTGGTCAATTATGTGGATGGTTTTCCTAATGTTGAACCAGCCCTGCATCCCTGGTATGAATCCTACTTGATCATGGTGAATGATCCTTCTGATCACTTGCTGGAGTCTTTTTGCTAGTATCCTATTTAAAATTTTTGCATCTATATTCATTAGGGAGATTGGTCTATAGTTTTCTTTCTCTGTTTTTGACCTGCCTGGTTTTGGAATCAGTACCATGTTTGTGTCGTAAAAGGAGTTTGGTAGAACTCCCTCTTTGCTTATTATGTCAAATAGTTTGTATAGTATTGGGGTTAACTGTTCTCTGAATGTTTGATAGAATTCACAGGTGAATCCATCAGGCCCTGGGGATTTTTTCTTAGGAAGTTCTTTGATGGCTTGATGGATTTCAATTTCTGATATGGGATTATTTAAGAATTCTATTTCCTCTTCTGTTAGTCTAGGCAGTTTGTATTTTTGTATATATTCATCCATTTCTCCTAAATTGGTGTATTTATTGCCATATAATTGGGCAAAGTAATTTCTAATGATTGCCTTAATTTCCTCCTCATTGGAGGTGCTGTTCCCCTTTTCATCTTTAATGCTGTGAATTTGCTTTTCTTCCTTCCTTTTTTTAATTAGATTGACCAGTACTTTGTCTATTTTGTTTGTTTTTTCAAAGTACCAGCTTCTTGTCTTATTTATTAAATCAATAGTTCTATCACTTTCGATTTTATTAATTTCTCCCTTAATTTTTAGGATTTCTAATTTGGTTTTCTGCTGGGGGTTTTTAATTTGATCGCTTTCGAGTTTTTTCAATTGCATTTCCAATTGATTGATCTCTGCTCTCCCTTGTTTGTTAATATGAGCTTTCAGGGATATGAATTTGCCTCTGATTACCGCTTTGGCTGCATCCCAAAAGGTTTGAAAGGATGTTTCGCCATTGTCATTTTCCTTGATGAAATTATTAATTGTTTCTATGATTTCTTCTTTAGCTAAACGGTTTTGGAGTATCATATTGTTTAATTTCCAATTGGTTTTAGATTTGGTTTTCCATGTACCATTACTAATCATTATTTTTATTGCCTTGTGATCTGAGAAGGCTGCATTCATTATTTCTGCTTTTTTGCATTTGTGTGCTATGTTTCTGTGACCTAATGTATGGTCAATTTTTGTGAATGTGCCATGTGGTGCTGAGAAGAAGGTGTATTCCTTTTTATCCCTATTTATTTTTCTCCATATGTCTATTAATTCTAATTTTTCTAAGATTTCATTCACTTCTTTTACCTCTTTCTTATTTATTTTTTGATTTGATTTATCTAAATTTGATAATGGTTGGTTTAAGTCTCCCACTAGTATGGTTTTATTGTCTATTTCTTCCTTCAATTCTCCTAGTTTCTCCATTAGAAATTTGGGTGCTATATTATTTGGTGCATACATGTTGATTAATGATATTTCCTCATTGTCTAGAGTCCCTTTTAACAAAATATAATTACCTTCCCTATCCCTTTTGATCAGGTCTATTTTTGCATTGGCTTTATCAGATATCATGATTACCACTCCTGCCTTCTTTCTATCAGTTGAGGCCCAGAAGGTCTTACTCCATCCTTTAATTCTGACCTTGTGGGTGTCAACCCGCCTCATGTGTGTTTCTTGAAGACAACATACGGTAGGGTTTTGGATTCTAATCCATTCTGCTATTCGTCTACGTTTTATGGGTGAGTTCATCCCATTCACGTTCAAAGTTATGATTGTCATTTGTGGACTCCCTGGCATTTTGATTGCCTTCCCTAATTCTAACCTTTTCTTCTTTGGCTCTACCTTTTAGTCCAGTGATTTACTTTGAATCAGTCCCCCTTGTCCCCTCCCTTGATGTTTCCCTTTTTAGTCCCTCCCTTTTTGTTCCCTCCCCCTCCCCCCTCTCTTTCCCTCCCTTTTTGTTCTCCCTCTCCCCCTCCCCCCCTTGGTTTTCCCTTCTCCTTACCCTTGTTGGGTAAGATAGAATTCAAGATCCCAATGGATCTGGATGTTTTTCCCTCTCAGAGTTGATTTCCCTGAGATTGAGGTTTAAGTAAACCCCCCCCCCCCTCTCTTCCTCTCCTTCTTATAGGAGTTTTCTTCCCCTCCCCTTCCCCTGTGAATCTTTGTGTGAGAACCATTATTCTATTTGGTCTTTCTTTACCCCCTATTTATACATTACATTTTCCCCACATATTAGTATACATAGGTTGATATAAATGTAGTCCTTATAGAAGAGAGTTTGAGTAAAAGGAGATAACATTTTTCCCCTTTCCTTAATATTTACCTTTTCAGGTATTCCTTGCTCTTTGATTTTCGGTATCAAACTTTCCACAGAGCTCTGGTCTTTTCTTTGCAAAAAGTTGGAAGTCTTCTATTTTGTTGAATGCCCATACTTTCCCTTGGAAGTATATAGTCAGTTTTGCTGGGTAGCTGATTCTTGGTTGGAGACCCAGCTCTCTTGCCTTTCTGAAGATCATGTTCCATGCCTTACGATCATTCAGCGTAGAACTTGCAAGGTCTTGTGTGACCCTGATTGGCATTCCTTTATATCTAAATTGTCTTTTTCTGGCTTCCTGTAGGATTTTTTCTTTTGTTTGATAGCTTTGGAATTTGGCAATTACATTCCTGGGAGTTGTCTTTTGGGGGTTTAGTGTAGAAGGTGTTCTGTGAGCTCTGTCAGTGGATGTATTGCCCCCTTGTTCTAGAATCTCTGGGCAATTTTCTTTGATTATATCTTGTATCACCATGTCCAGTTTGGTGTTTATTTCTGGCTTTTCTGGGAGTCCAATTATTCTTAAATTTTCTCTTCTCCCCCTGTTTTCCAGATCTATCACCTTGTCGGTGAGATATTTTATGTTCTCTTCTAATTTCTTGGTGTTTTGGCTTTGCTTTATTAGTTCTTGCTTTAAAGCCTGGTTTTCTTTTACAGTTTGGTCAAACTGGTTTTGTAGATGCGTGAATTTCTTTTGCATCATTTCCCACTTTTCCTCCCAGAGGGCTTCCATCTTTTTGGTCCTTTCTGATTCAAATTCTTCATGGGTTTGTGGAGAGTTTCTATTTCCTTTGGAAGATTTTGGAGAATTTTCTTGTATATCTTCTTCTATCTGCTCTGTATTTTGTATTTTGGCTCCATAGAATGTGTCCAGAGTCGCCCCTTTCTTCTTATTTTCTTGGTATTTTGGGGCTTCTGTGCTTCTGTGGAGTTTGTCATCTCTGAACGTGGAGGATTGGCTTTTCTTGTCTTTGTCTGGTGATCCGAGGCTTTAGTCCTGGGCAGATGTTGGTTCTATGAGCGTTCCCTGGGTTAAACTGAATATGCCTCACTGGAACTGGAATGGAAGGGTCGGACCACGAGGCCACACTCTCCCCCTGGCTCGATTTCCGGAAGTTGCCTTCAGAATCCCTGGCCATGAGGCTGTTTCGTCGGCCTGCGGGGGTATGGGCTGCCGCTTCCCCAAGCTCCAAGAGCACAGACTTTCACTGAGACTTGGATAGCAGGATCCAGCCCGTGAGGCTGTCTTGCCCGCCCTGAGGGTTGCTGTTGTTTTGACCAGCTCTCTGCAGCGGAGGCCCCAGGCAGTAACTTTCACCCGGACCGACAGGCTCTCTGCAGCGGAGGCCCCAGGCAGTAACTTTCACCCGGACTGGGACTTGGGTAGAAGACCCTGAGGGTTGTTGTTCCTCAGACCCTGCTCTCTGAGCCCGGCACGGCTGCCGCTTCCGGGAGCCTTGGACTCTGCGCTCCTACCCCTGAGGTCCGAGGGATCTCGGGTTCTGGCTTTTAAGGGGAGCCGTACCTTTTGAACCGGGTCCAGGTCCAGGAGGAGGGTTCCCAGGGTCTGTGCTGTTGATCGTTTTGAATTTCGGCGCCTTAGGAGCTTCTAGTTTGAGATCGGTCGGGAAGGGTTTTCCGGAGATCTGAACTTCAGCTTTCTCTAAGCCGCCATCTTAACCGGAAGTCCAAGAAGAAAACTTTTAAAGCATAGTTAAGAGGGATTTGGAATTATTATGTTACATATCATAATATGTGACATATTTTTAAAATTCTAACTAAAACAAGATAGGTGAAATGACAAAAAGAAGATACCTTGAGAGACTCTAAAGCAATTCATCTCTCCTGGCCAGGGTGAGTTATGCCTGAAAGTTTTGAAAGAATTGGCAGAATTTTTTTTATTAAGAGGGAATGAGAGAAGGAGACAAACAATTATGAAGTGCCTCCTATGTGCCAAGAAATGTGCTAAGTATTTTGCAACCATGATATCATTTGATCCTCACACCAGCCCTGTGGGATAGGTGCTATTATTGTCCCCATTTTACAGATGAAGAAACTGAGGCAAACAGGTTAAGTGATTTGCCCTATACAAAGTTGCTCCCAGGCAATTTAAGTGTCTGAGACAGAATTTGTTTCCAAGTTTTCCTCATTGGCAGGACCATCATTCTATCCCCAGAACTATCTATCTACTTTATAGAAGATGGTGTGTTACATGGCTAATGTGAATTCTCCATGACTGCACATGTATAATCTAGATCAGGGAGGTGGGAAGAGGAGGGCAGAAAAGAATTTGGAGCTAAAAACTAAAAAACAATCTGAAAAAATGAATGTTAAAATTTTTTGTTTACCTGTAATTGAGAAAAAAATTAAAATTTAAAGCATATAGTGCATGAGCTACGCCTTGAAGGAAGAGAAGGACTCATGGAATTGGAGGTGAGGAAGAAGTGAATTCTAGGCATGGGGGAGGAACCAAGATGGGAAATGGAGCATTGGGTGTGAGGAGCAGAGAGAAGTCCAGTTTGGTTAGCCTGTGGGTTAATAATGTCGAAAGCCACCGAAATAAAAGAATGCTGTCCAAGGACTCCGAAGCCAACCAGAGAAGGTTATAGTTTATCTTGGCAACCATAGGGAGCCCCTTGGGGGTATTTAACGGCTTTGTCTTCATTTGTATTTAATCTTCATATGCATATATGTAAATGTGTCTGTATATGTGTGATATAGTTATTTTATATATGTGTATACTGTCTCCATTATTCAAATGTTAGTTCCTTGAGAGTAAGAATGATTTCATTCTTTGTGTTTGTTACCTCAGAGACTGTAGGAATTTAATACAATCTTGTTGATTGATTATCTTTGTGTGATTTGACTTTTAGTCAATCAAGGGAATGGAATATATTTAGAGTCATCAAATTTGAGAAATGGAATATTCAGAGGCTATATAGATTCAGTATGCAGAAGAGGAAACTTAGGGGGCCATAATGGCTGTCTTTGAATATTTCAGGGGCTGACTTATGGCAAGAATGAATGAAAAAACATTTATGAAGTACTTAATTTGAGCTAGGTCCTGTGCTAAACCTTGAGGATAGAATTAAAAGTAAAGAAGATATTCTCAGGGGCAGCTGGGTGGCTCTGTGGATTGAGAGTCAGGCCTAGAGATGGGAGGTCCTTGGTTCAAATCTGGCCTCAGACACTTCCCAGCTGTGTGACCCTGGGCAAGTCACTTGACCCCTACTGCCTAGCCCTTACCACTCTTCTCCCTTGGAGCCAATACACAGTACTGACTCCAAGACGGAAGGTAAGGGTTTAAAAAAAAAAAAAAGAAGATATTTTCTACCTTCAGGGCTCATGTTGTCAAGCTAGGGTTATAAAGCAAACAGAAGGGGATGATATATGACAGGGCACAAAAGTGGGGGATAGTCCTAGTTTTGGGGTAGCTAAGGTGAAAGTTCATCAGAGAAGGTTTAACTTCTTGTGCTTAGCCCAGATGGAAGAAACAGGCACAATGGATAGAAGTGGAAGGTAGATGGTAAGGGACAAGGAACAAGTGTTTATTAGGTACCAACTATGTACCAGGAAATATACTAAATGGCTTTACAAACAGCTATAGAGAGAAATTTTAGTCTTGTGTAATTAAGAACTAGCAGATAATTAATACTGTTAGAACCTAGATGGAGCTCCCTTGGGGGAGGTGCTGAGTTCCTCTTAAAAGGTATCTGAATAATAGTTGGATAACCATTTGTCAGAAATGTGTGAGAGATTGCTACTTCAAGGAAGGATGGGCCTCAGTGATGTCTGAGATCCCTTCTGGTTCTGTGACCACATGATTCTATAAGAGAGATAAACGATCCAGTTCCTAATTCATCCTCTTTTTTAAAAAAAAAACCCTTAGAATTGACACTAAGGATTAGTTCTAAGGCAGGAGAGTGGTAAGGGCTAGGCAACTGGGGTTAAGTCACTTGCTCAAATATGAAGAATATAAAACTAGATTTGAAACCAAGACCTCCCATCTCCAGACCTGGTTCTCTATTCTCTGAGCCACCTAGCTATGCCTCCCACATACAGCTTTTAAAAAACCCCAACAGATTAGAGCTGGATATATAACTCTGGGTGTCATCTGGAAAAAGATGTTCTTTTGACTTAGGAGACTGGCAAAATGACAGAGAGAGAAAACACTGGATAGAGCTTGAGCAGACCCCCCCCCCCCAAGGGGAACAAGATGGATCTAAATTACTGCTGGCAATTAAGAAGGTTTAGAGAGATAGGAAGGAGAGAAAACAGGAGAGAGAAGACTATCAAAGAAGCCAAAGAAAGAATGAATGAATACCCAGGAAAATGGAGTAATCAGTGGTTTTAAAAGCTATAGACAAATCAAGAAAGGTGAAGACTGAGAAAATCATTGGCATTTTTTGAGAGAGCAGCTTCTGTCCATGAGTAGAGTCAGGAGGCAAAATAGTTTCAGAAGTCTCCCTGAGATATAGTAGGATTTAATTCATGACTGATCTATGACTTTTTGTGTCAAAGAAAAATGATGGTTAGGGGGCAACTAGGTGGCTCAATAATAGGGAATATGGAAGACTGGTGTTAGAACTGGAATCAGGAGTCCTGGGTTCAAATTTAGCCACATATTTCCTAGGTATATGACCCTGGACAAGTCACTTAACTCCAATTGCCTAGCTCTTACCATAAGCTCTTCTTCTTTGGCACTGATATTTTTTAGTGTTGATTCTAAAACTGAAGATAAGTGTTTTAGAAAAAGAAAAAAGATAGGTAAAGGGAGCAAGGGGAAGGGGATATTGTATATTAATTAGATATATTTGGATAAAGAAATCCAAGAACTAGAGGGAGTGATCATGGTGAAAACCTTTTGGAAAAGGATGGATAAAGTCTGAAATGGAGCTTTCATCATCACCACTTACTGCAGGCCATCTAAAGAGAAAAAGATGGGAGACAAGAAATTCAGAAAAGAGAGAGATCCCAAGTTGGGATACAGAGCATGATGATATATGATCAGGTGATAATGAGAAAAGTCAATTATTTATTCATCTCCTGCAGCTCTCTGCCACAAGCAGAGCAGCAAATACATTCTTGATTTACCTTCACGATCATTGATCATTTCATCCTTACAAAGGTCAAGGAACCAGTCAAGGGAAAATCCCTCCTGGATCTGATTCTCTCCAGTGAAATGGAATGTGGAAGAACAGCATTGGATCTGGAATCAGAGAACCTGGGCTCCAATTCCAGAGTCCTTTGGAAGGCTGGAAATTACCCATTTTGAGCCTCAATTTTCTTACCTTTAAAATGAAGGAGTTTGGGATTAAGACTTTGAAGTCCTTCTAGCCATAAATTTATCAAACTGATGATTTGTGTGGGAAATATTAGTAACCTTGGTAGGAAATGACCACTCAATCTTAGAATTTGGTGAAAGAGGATCACTAGGAATTATTTGGAATAAACTTTGGAGGTTGGTAGAGCAGATTTCAAGGGGTTTCTTGGAAGAAGTAAAATTCCATGGATTAAAATTCTAAAGGAGTAGGATTCTACAGGCATAGCCTAAAAGGAATAGGAAGTTCTGAATAATGAAATTCTTTTTCAAAAATTTCATTTAATTTCCTCCTAGTTACATGTAAAAACAGTTTCCAACATTTTTTAAATAATTTTTTAAAATTGTATTTGGTCAATTTCAAACATTATTCCTTAGTTACAAAAATCATATTCTATTCCTCCCTCCCCTCCCTCACCCTTCCCATTGCTGATGTGCAATTCCACTGGGTATTACATATGTCCTTGATCAGAACCTATTTCCATGCTGTTGATGTTTGCACAAGGATGTTCATTTAGGGTCTACATCCCCAATCATATCCCCCTTGACCCATTTATTCAAGCAGTTATTTTTCTTCGGTGTTTTTACTCCCACAGTTTTTCCTCTGAATTTGGATAGTATTCTTTCTCATAGATCCCTCCAAGTTGTTCAAGGTTGCCGTTAATGGAGAAGTCCATTACATTCAGTTGTACCACAGTGTATCAGTCTCTGTGTACAATGTTCTGATTCTGCTCCTTTCTCTCTGCATCAATTCCTAGAGATTGTTCCAGTTCTCATGGGATTCCTCCACTTTATCATTCCTTTAAGCACAATAGTATTCCATCACAAAGGTATACTACAATTTGTTCAGCCATTCCCCAATTGAAGGGCATTCCCTCATTTTCCAATTTTTTTTTGCCGCCACAAAGAGCACAGCAATGAATATTCTTGTACATGTATTTTTCCTCATTATCTCTTTGGGGAACAAGTACAGCAGTGTTATGTCTGGATCAAAGGGCAGGAAGTCTTTTAGTGCCCTTTGGGTATAGTTCTAAATTGCCCTCCAGAATGATTGGAACAATTCAAAACTCCACCAGCAATGCATTAATGGACCAACTTTGCCACATCCCCTCCAGCATTCATTTCTTTCCTTTGCTGTCATGTTAGCCAATCTGCTAGGTGTGAGGTGGTACCTCAGAGTTGTTTTGATTTGCATATCTCTTATTATAAAATATTTAGAACACTTTCTCATGTTCTTATTAATAGCTATGAATTCTTTAACTGAAAATTGCCTATTCATGTCCCTTGCCCATTTCAATTGGAGAATGGCTTGATTTTTTGTACAATTGATTTAGC
This sequence comes from Monodelphis domestica, assembly GCF_027887165.1. Taxonomy (NCBI): domain Eukaryota; kingdom Metazoa; phylum Chordata; class Mammalia; order Didelphimorphia; family Didelphidae; genus Monodelphis; species Monodelphis domestica. The sequence goes on from NC_077231.1 coordinate 80,698,137, forward strand.
TCTTTATAAATTTGAGTAATTAGACCTTTATCAGAGGTTTTTGTTGTGAAGATTGTTTCCCAATTTGTTACTTCCCTTCTAATTTTGGTTACATTGGTTTTGTTTGTACAAAAACTTTTTAATTTGATGTAATAAAAATTATTTATTTTATATTTTGTGACTTTTTCTAATTCTTTCTAAATAATTCTAAATCTTTCTTTTCCCAAAGGCCTGGCATCTATACTATTCTGTGTTCACATAATTTACTTATGGTTTCCTTCTTTATATTCAAGTCATTCACCCATTCTGAGTTTATCTTGGGGTAGGGTGTGAGGTGTTGATCCAAGCCTAATCCCTCCCATACTGTCTTCCAATTTTCCCAGCAGTTTTAAACAAATGGTGGATTTTTGTCCCAAAAGCTGGGATCTTTAGGCTTGTCAGTTTCCAACATTTTAAAAAGAATTTTGAGTCTCAAATTCTTTCCTCCCCCTGCCCTTGGTGAGGAATCTGATAAAGATTTTGTATGTACAATCATGTAAAACATTTTTCCATATTCTTTTGAGGAAGAAAACTTTACCAAAAAAAATTAAGACAGGGTAAAAGGTTTTCTTTGGTGTGGATTCAGACTCCATCAGTTATTTTTCTTGGAACAGATGATATATATTTTTTTAAATCATGAGCCCTTTGGGACTGTTTTAGATCACTTTATTGCTGAAAATAGTTAAGTTATTCACAGTTGCTCATCATATTTCTGTCACTGTGTACAGTGTTCTCCCTGGTTCTGCTTACTTTAATCTGTGTCAGTTTATGTAAGCCTTTCCAGGTTTTTCTGAGCTCCTCCAGCTCATCATTTCTTACCACACAATAAGATTCCATTGTAATTAGTACTATAACTTAGTCATTATTTAGTTAATGGGTATCTTCTCACATTCCAATTCTTTGCCCCTACAAAAAGAGGTACTTTAAGTATTTTTGTACATATAAACCCTCCTCGCCCCAGCCCCTTATTATCTCTTTGGGATACAAACCTAATAACGGTATTGCTAGAACAAAGAATATGTATTATTTTATAGCCCTTTGGCCATAGGTCCAAATTGCTCTCCGGAATGGTTGAATCAGTTTACAGCTTTCCCAAACATCTCAATTTTCTCACATCCTCCAAGTTTTGTCATATTCTTATTCTGTCAATATAGATATTCTTTTTTTTTTAAACATTATTTTATTTGGTCATTTTCACACTTTATTCATTGGAAACAAAGATAACTTTATTTCCCACCCCTCTCCCACCACCCCTCCCATAGCTGACACACGATTCCACTGGATATCACATGTGTCCTTGATTCAAACCCATTTTCATGTTGTTGGTATTTGCATTAGGATGTTCATTTAGAGTCTCTCCTCAGTCATGTCCCCTCAACCCCTGTAGTCAAGCAGTTGCTTTTCTTCGGTGTTTTTACTCCCTCAATTTGTCCTCTGCTTGTGGCTAGTGTTTTTTCTTCTAGGACCCTGCAGAATGTTTAGGGATGTTGTATTGACACTAATGGAGAAGTCCATTATGTTCAGTTGTACCACAGTGTATTGGTCTCTGTGTACAATGTTTTCCTGGTTCTGCTCCTTTCGCTCTGCATCACTTCCTGGAGGTTGTTCCAGTCTCCATAGAATTCCTCCACTTTATTATTCCTTTTAGCACAATAGTATTCCATCACCAACATATACCACAATTTGTTCAGCCATTCCCCAATTGAAGAGCATCCCCTCATTTTCCAATTTTTGGCCACCACAAAGAGTGAAGCTATGAATATTCATGTACAAGTCTTTTTCCTTATTATCTCTTTGGGGTACAAACCCAGCAGTGCTATGACTGGATCAAAGGGCAGACAGACAGTCTTTTAGCGCCCTTTGGGCATGGTTCCAAATTGCCCTCCAGAATGGTTGGATCAATTCACAACTCCACCAGCAATGCATTAATGTCCCAACTTTACCACATCCCCTCCAGCATTCATTACTTTCCATAGCTGTCATGTTAGCCAACCTGCTAGGTGTGAGGTGATACCCCAGAGTTGTTTTGATTTGTATCTCTCTGATTATAAGAGATGTAGAGCACTTTTTCATGTGCTTATTAATAATTTTGATTTCTTTGGCTGAGAACTGCCTGTTCACGTCCCATGCCCATTTATCAATTGGAGAATGGCTTGATTTTTTGTGCATTGATTTAGCTCTTTGTAAATTTGAGTAATTAAACCTTTGTCAGAGGTTTTTATGACGATTGTTTCCCAATTTGTTGCTACCCTTCTGATTTTGGTTACATTGGTTTTGTTTGTACAAAAACTTTTTAATTTGATGTATTCCAAATTATTTATTTTATATTTTGTGACTCTTTCTATGTCTTGCTTGGTTTTAAAGTCTTTCCCTTCCCAAAGGTCTGACATGTATACTATTCTGTGTTCACCTAATTTACTTATAGTTTCCTTCTTTATGTTCAAGTCATTCACCCATTCTGAGTTTATCTTGGTGTAGGGTGTGAGGTGTTTATCCAAATCTAATCTCTCCCACATTGTCTTCCAGTTTTCCCAGCAGTTTTTGTCAAATAGTGGGTTTTTGACCCAGAAGCTGGGGTCTTTGGGTTTGTCATAGACTGTGTTGCTGAGATCACTTACCCCAAGTCTATTCCACTGATCCTCCTTTCTCTCTCTTAGCCAGTACCAAATTGTTTTGATGACCACTGCTTTATAATAGAGTTTGAGATCTGGAACTGCAAGGCCCCCTTCCTTTGTATTTTTTTTTCATTATTTCCCTGCATATCCTTGATCCTTTATTCTTCCAAATGAACTTTGTTATGGTTTTTTTCTAAATCAGTAAAAAACAAATAAATAGATAGATAAGTTTGGATAGGATGGTCATTTTTATTATATTGGCTCGTCCTACCCATGAGCAGTTAATGTTTTTCCAATTGCTGAGGTCTAGTTTTAGTTGTGTGGAGAGTGTTTTGTAGTTGTGTTCATATAGTTCCTGTGTTTGTCTTGGGAGATAGATTCCTAAGTATTTTATGTTGTCTTGGGTGATTTTGAATGGGATTTCTCTTTCTAATTCTTGCTGCTGAGCTGTGTTGGAAATATATAGAAATGCTGATGATTTATGCGGGTTTATTTTGTATCCTGCAACTTTGCTAAAGTTGTTGATTATTTCGACTAGCTTTTTGGTTGATTCTCTAGGATTCTTTAAGTAGACCATCATAGCATTCTCAAAGAGCGATACTTGGTCTCCTCCTTGCCTATTTTAATGCCTTTGATTTCTTTTTCTTCTCTTATTGCTACCAATATAGATATTCTGCTAGGTGTGGAGTGGTACCTTAGAGATGTTTCCATTTTTATTTCTCTAATTAATCGTGATTTAAAGAATTTTTTTTCATTTGACTATAGAGAGCTTAAATTACTTTATCTGAAAACTGCCTGTTCATATCCTTTGACCAAGAATAAAATTTTTAAGATTTAATCAATTTTAATAAGAACAGAGGGCCACTGCACAAGGAATTTCTCAACCAACTAAAACTCTTTAAATGCTTGGATAGATGATAGAAGCAAAGGTACGTGACTGAGAATAACACAAAAGCATGATCAGAAAGATCTTGGCCAGGTAGAGTCAAATAGTGAGATTCAATATGGACAAATGGAATGGCTTGATTTGGTTGGCAGCCTGAAGATTGGTGGCTTTCATCAAGAAGTGAGGCTATCAGACCAGAAATACTGTGTTCTATACATTGTGGGCTATCTGGCAATGGGGTCATTCATTCCTCTACCAATACAGAATAACCCAACACTGTGGCTTAGAGTCTTAGAGAATGTCCAGGGTCACCAAGAGTTTTAGTGTCTGGGTTCACATAGCTAATAGAAGTCAGAAACAGAACAAACTCATGCCTTTCTGACTTTCAAGAACAATTCTCTAGCTAGCATGTCCCAAACAACAACAAATAATGATAATGCATCGATTTCTCTAGCATCTGTGAATTTTCACAGCATGAAAACTCCCTCTACCAAAAATTGCTAGTAGAAGGTCCAAGTGGAGACCTGCTCAATCCAGATTAAAATATAATTGGGAAATATTTAACTAAAATAAAAATACAATATAGATAACTTTAATTTGTGGTTTCTAAACCAATATGTAGCCCACAAGGGTCTTTTTCTATTTCAATTTAATACCTTAGTGAGCTGTCTAAGACTCATAAAGGCTGTAACATGTCCTTGGTCACATAAAGGGGTCTTATCGTCCTTGTTGTTGTCACTACCTGTTTTTGTTTTTGTTTTTTTAAACACAGTTTCCCCATCATCTGAGTTCTTGGAGTAAGTGTCAACAAACATTTTATTAAACTCCTGCTAAGTACTAGGCACACAAATAAAGGCAAAATCATGGTCTCTATTGAGGGAAATAGTATTGAAACAACTGGGTGTGAACTGGGTATGTGAATACACAGATATATGTATATATATATTCTATATGTTTTGCCCTTATATAAATATTTATAAATAAAGAAATCAGAATATATATAAATATAGGACACATAATTTATTTAATGTAATGTATAAATACATATACATGCCCCTGTACATATGAATGTTTATATAGACATATATCTATACCCACACATGTATATATATTCATACATGCTTACATGTATAAATACATGTGTGTATGTGTACCTCTGTGTGTGTATGTATATGTATAAATTGGAGATAGGCTCAGAGGGAATGTATAAGCATTAGGGGTGCCTGGGAAAGGCTTCTTGATCAAGGTACTATTTCACTACTGTGTATTTATCTTGTATGTTGAGTGAGATAGGTAGAGCAAGGGATAGAGTATGGGACTTGGAGTACAAAATACCCTGGGTTTGAATCCTCAATCTGAAACTTATTAGTCATTTGATCCCAGACAGATAACTTGAATCTCTCCATGTTTCAGCCTTATATAGAAAATGTGAGAATAGTAGCATCTACCTCACTGGGTTATTGTGATGGTCAAATGTGTATACATATATAAAGGACATTGCAAGGGGCAGCTAAGTGGCTCAGTGGATAGAAAGCCAGATCTGGTATTGGGAGGATGGGAATTAAAATCTGACATTTCCTAGTTGTGTGACCCTGGGCAAGTCATTTAACCCCCATTGCCTAGTCCTTACTACTCATCTGCCTTCAAACCAAAACTTAGTATAGATTCTAGGACAGAAGGTAAGGATTTATTATTATTTTTAAAAGAACATTGTAAACTTGAAAGTGCTATATAAATTCTATCTGTTGTTATTATAACTGTTATCTTCCCCATTAGAATGGAAGTTTTTTGAAAACAGGCATCATTGTTTTTCTTTTCCTTTGTTATCACCCCAGTTTAGCACAGTACCCAATTATAAAAGGTCCTCAATAAATAGTGTCCTCAATAAAAAAAAATTCACAAAAAATTGTGAATAGATCCATTGATTTGGATTATTATTCCTTCTTTAACACTTTCAGAGTTAGTGAGTTGAGAGAGCATCAGTTGGAAAAACATGTGTTTTAGTACCAAATCCTGAATCTCAATGCACAACTTGTTGGCAATTTGCAGATTGTGGATGACTGTAAAGATTTTGGTGTTGCAAGTGCTTATGGGAACATCACAGAGGATAATGGTGGCTTCAATCTGACATTTGAAGAACCTTTTGATGATATGAATTTGGTTGACTTGAAATTCATTTCTGACTTCATCTTTAAGACTTTGGAAATCTTGTACAGAGTGGGAAAATGGGAAACACTAGTCTACATTGCCCTTCAGTTCAATGAAGTGACACAGTAAGTAATGCTGAATGGACAATTAACCTGCATAGCCTACACCCAATACAAATGGCCCATGTTAGTTGGGATTCTTAACTATTATGGTTCTAATGTCTACTTTTGTCCTGGCAGTGAGAGATACACTGAGCAAGTGATGCCATTGTTAATCTATTCTCAAAGACAGCTTTTGCAGAGACTCCAGAGAAATAGTGGGGAGCAGACAGATAATATAGAATGGCAGTTTGATGACACGGTGAGTGTGTGTGTGTGTGTGTGTGTGTGTGTGTGTGTGTGCTCATCTTGAAACACAAAATGACTATGTGAATTTGTTCCATTCTTCCCATAACATTTTGGTAGCATTTCAAAACAACTATAAATAGATTATTTTGAGTATCCAGAAAGAAAACTTAATGCTGCAATCACAAAAAAGTTTTCACCTAAGCTTGCTGAATACGTTTCTATCCTTTCCTGTGTACTGGGATCTCTGTTGCAAGTTCTGGGGAATGGTGTACATGAAATTTAAAAAGACTTCCCCTCCATACTTCTGTTTTCAAGTCCTTATGATTCCAGGTTTTGGACATGATCATAGAGAGTAGATGACCCCAAATTAAACACAGAGGAAGTTAATTCTGGAAAACATCATCAAGGAAAATTTAAATTGTGCTAAATTGTCCTAAATGATGAGTGGGGTGGGAGGACCATCCCACATGTTCTATGATTGCAAAGTAACAAAAAAGTAACCTACATCTCTTAAATGTTTCAAATTAGATAATTTAAGATAAATTTAGGAGAGTGAATTATACAATATTGGAAAACTTTGCTCTAATTGCCATATGTAATTTGTGTAATTCTTTCCTCCAGCTGTACTGTAAAAAATGAATATGAAAAATGTTGATGTTAGCTTCAGAGAGATGATTATGATTGAATGCTACCATCCTGGCTACTATACTGAGCATCACATTTTGCTTCTTTATTTTGACAAAAGAAAAATTCAAAGAAGGCTAGAAATAGGTGACAAAATAATAAAAGTTGTTTTTTTTAAAATAGGTAAACCTCCGAGATGTCATTGGGAAACTGCCCAATTCTTCTTTTGTGCAGACTATAAAGGGCAAGTCTAAAAGACTTTTTAATTATGAGCAAGGTGTAGATCTTTCGGGTAAGAATGATTTCCACCCTACACTGTTTACTAATTCTCGCACAAGGCTTACCTTTCTCTTCATTCTTCTCCAGCCTGTTAGAACTTAATCTCACTGAATTTAAAAAAGACCATGCTTGTTAATTTTTATGATTTCCTTTCAGTAAAAAAGGGTTGGACCAGGCAAGCATATATTCACTCACTCACTCACTCACTCACTCATTCATTCATTCATTCAATCAATCAATCATTTATTTGCTTTTTTGTTTATTCATTTAAAAGTTTATAAAACCCTTTTATAGAGGTTCATTTGATTAAAAAACCAATCCATTAAGTATTTACTCCTTTGCCTTAATCTCATTAGTTTTGTTATTTACATTATTATAAACCTCAATTAAGATAGATTCCTTTAAAAAGTTTTTTTTTTTTTTAATTTCTAAGATGAAAAGAGATACTGGATAAGTGATGACGGCTTGCACCTTAATGGCTTTTTTTTTTTTTCCTGTCTGGATCCTGGGAAGGAGAAACAATTGGAATTGACCTTTCACTGCTGCCTTAGTTGGTTCTCCCCTGAGAGCTGCCTCAGTTCCCCAAGATTAATATAGACTGTTTCTACTGAGAACCTTAGCTTCTAAGTATTAGGGGCATTGAGGGACCCGTGTGATCTCTGATTTTAGCTCATGGAGTTTCAAGATTCGGGCCATCTACAGTTTGAAGATATGAGTCATTGAAAGGATAATAGAGATGAGAATAAAAGCAGGAGTCCTCTTGAATTCTATGCTTTCTTGTACCTCCTGGTAATAGTTATGGATGGAGGGAAGGTACACCAGTCTTGCCGCTGATAAATGTTCAAGTCTAAGAGTCGGATCAAGAAGTTACACAGTAGATTGGGGCGTGGGGAAGGGCATAATTTTCAGTAATCAGTATAAAGATCATGCTTGCTATTTTTATTATTTCCTTTCATTAAAAAAGGGTTGGACCAGGCAAGCATTCATTCATTCATTCATTCATTCATTCATTCATTTTTTGTTTACTTATAACCCTTACCTTCTGTCTTAGAATCAATATTAGTATTGGTTAAAAGGCAGAAGGAGCAGTAAGGACTAGCAATGGAGGTTAAGTGACTCCCAGAGTCAACACAGTTAAGAAGTCTGAGGCCATTTTTGAAACTAGGACCTGCACTGTCTATGCTATGAGCTACCTAGCTGCATCCAAACAAGTATTTATTAAGAATCTATTTTGGGTGAGATAAAACTTGTCTGTGTGTCTCCTGAGACTGTGTGTGAGTAGACTTGTTTGTGTGTCTCCTTATGACACTATGTGAGAGTAACCATGTCTGTGTGTCTTCTGAGATTGTGTGTGAGTAACCTTGTCAATGTATCTCCTTCTGAGATTGTGAGTAAAATTGTCTGTGTACCTCCTTCAGACACTGTTTGAGAATAAACTTGTCTGTGTGTCTCCTGAGACCATGTGAGAGTAAACTTGTCTGTGTGTCTCCTTCAGAGATTGAGAGTAAAATTGTCTGTGTGTTTCCTTCTTAGCTTGTGTGTAAATAAACTTGTCTGTCTGTCTCCTGAAACTGTGTATAAGTAAACTTGTCTATGGGTTTTCTAAGACTTTGTGAGTAAACTTGTCTAAGTGTTTCCCGTGATTTTGTGTGAGGAAACGTGTCTACGTGTCTCCTGAGACTGTGTGTGAGTTAACTTGTCTGTGTGTCTCTTGAGACTGGGTGAGTAAACTTGTCTAGGTGTCTCCTTCAAACACTGAGAATAAACTTCTCTGTCTGTCTCCTGAGACTGTATAGAAATAAACTTCAATATAGGTCTCCTACTGACACTGTGTGTAAGGAAACTTGTCTGTGTGCCTCGTGAGACTGTGCCAGTGACCTTGCTGGGTGTCTCCTGAGACTGGGTAAGTAAATTTGTCTATGTGTCTTCATTGGGCACTCTTTGAGAACAAACTTCTCTGTGTGTCTCCTGAGATTGTGTGTGAGTAACCTTGTCCTTGTGTCTCCTGAAATAGGGTGTGAGTAAACTTGCCTGTGTATTTTCTGAGATTGTGTGAGTAAACTTGTCTCTTTGTCTCCTTCTGACATTGTTTAAGAGTGAACTTGTCTGTGTGTCTCCTCAGATTATGTGTGAGAAAACTTGTCTGTGTGCCTCCTGAGACTGTGTCAGTAACGTTGTCTGGGTGTCTCCTTCTGACACTGTGTGAGAGTAAATTTCTGTGTGTCTCTTTCTGACACTGTGTGTGAGGAAATTTGTCTATGTGGCTCCTGAGACTGTGTGTGACTAAACTTTTCAGTGCGTCTCCTTCTGATTTTGTGTGAGTAAACTTGTTTGTAAGTTTCTTGAGACTGTGTGTGAATAAACTTGTCTGTTTGTCTCCTACTGATACTGCGTGAGAGTAAAATTGTCTCTGTGTATCCTGAGACTGTGTGTGAGTAAATTTCTCTGTATCTCCTGTGTGTGAGAATACTTGCCTTTATGGCTCCTTCTGATATTGTGTGAGAGTAAACTTGTTTGGGCGACTCCTTCTGAGACTGTGAAAATGTAAATTTGTCTATGTGTCAACTGAGACTGCGTGTGAGTAACTTTTTTGTGTTTCTCCTTTTGAATTTGTGTGTGAGTGAAATTGTCTGTCTCTTGAGACTGTTAGTAAACTTATAAGTTTACTAACTACTTTCACTACTGTGTTTGATTAACCTTGTCTGTGTTTCTCCTTTTGACACTGTGTAAGAATGAACTTGTCTGTGTGTCTCCTGAGAATGTGTGTGAATAATTTTGTTTGTGTGTCTACTTTTGAAATTGTCTGTGAGCAAATTTGTCTGTTTGTCACCTTCTGAGACTGTGTGAGTAAACTTATCTATGTATCTCCTTCTGAGACTGTGTGAGAGTAAACTTTTCTGTGTGTCTCTTGAGACTTTGTTAGTAAACTTATCTGAGTGTTTCCTAAGACAGTGTGAGTAAATTTTTCTGCGTGTCACCTTCTGAGACTGTGTGAGTAAACATCTGTGTATTTGCAGCTGAAACTGTGTGTGAGTAAACTTTTCTATGGTTCTCCTTTAGAGAATTTTTCATTTCATTTCAAACTTGTCTTTGAGTGTCCTTATGACACTCTGTGTGAGTAATCTTGACTTTATGTTCTCCAGAGATTGTCTGTGACTAAACTTATCTATGTGTCTCCATCAGATACTGTGTGAGAATATCCTTGTTTGTGTGTTTCATGAGACTCTGTGTGAGTAATCTTGTCTGTGTGTCACCTTCTGAGATTATCTGTAAATAAACTTGTCTGTGGGTCTCCTGAGACTTTGTGAGTAAACTTATCTGGGTGTCACATTTTGAGACTGAATGTGTATAGAATTGTGTGTCTGCTCCTGAGTCTGTGTCTGAGTAAACTTGTCTAAGAGTGTTGTTTATAGACTGTGTGAAAGTAATCCTGTCAGTGTGTTTCCTTCTTACCCTGTTTGTCAGTAAACTTGTCTGTGTGTCTCCTGAGACTATGTGAGTAAAATTACTTGTGTATCTCCTTCAGACTCTGTGTGAAAGTGAAATTGTCTGTGTGTATCCTCAGACTGTGTGTGAGCAAACTTGTCTGTGACTCCTTTTGAGACTGTGTGATTAACCTTGTCTGTGTGTCAGCTTCTGAGATTGTGTGTGAGTAAATTTGTATTTGGAGATCCTTCAGAGATTGTGTGAGTGTAAACATGTCTGTAAGTCTCTTGAGACTGTAAGTAAATTTGTCTGTGTGTCTCCTTCTGAATCTATGTGAGAGTAAAATTGTCAGTGTGTTTCCTGAGACTGTTAAACTCTGTGTGTCTCCTGTGTGTGAGAGTGCTTGTCTCTGTCTCCTTCTGATGCTGTGTGAGAGTAAACTTGTTTAGGTGACTCCTCAGACTGTGTGAGAGTCATTTTGTCTATGTGTCTCCTTCCGACACTGTGTGAGAATAACCTTGTCTGTGTGTCTCTTGAGACGATGTGTAAGTGTGTCCTTCAGATATTGTGTGTGTCCTTCAGATACTGTGTGAGATTATCCTTGTCTGTGCATTTCATGAGACTGTGTGTGAGTAAACTTGCTTGTGTGTCTCCTCAGATTTTGTGTGATTAAGCACAAAGGGGTCATGTGACCAGGGAGCCACCGAAGAACTGTGGCTAAAGGAAGGGGAAATGGAAGTGTTGTTGGGGGGGGCGGGAGTGGGGGCCGCTCCCGGTTTCTGTGGGAGGTTTGGGGGGGACGGGGGGAGGGTTGAATGCAGGGGAGCAAACCTCCGATTGCTGAAGAGTCTGAGTCAGAGACTCCTAGAGCAGGTTTAACTTTTGGTATGGCGGCTGCTATGATAGTTCATGATACATCTGAAGCAGTTAAACTTTGTAGTTTATATGGATTGTACCTCAAGCCAATTACAAAATGACAATTAGTGTGGCACTTCCACAATTGAAGCAACCTGGAATATCTATTTCTAATTGGGAAGTGATGGAAAGATTGAAAGGAATGGTACAGTCATCAATTTTCCACTCTTTGAATTTCTAAAAGCACTATGGATTTCATATGTTTTGAAGGAGAAGTTGGAAATAAGAGTTTGGTTAAATCTTTTCTTGCATGTCTTGATAGCAAAACAATAAAGATTAGTGGTTTCTCTGATATTTTAAAAGTTCGGGCTGCTGAGTTTAAAATAGATTTCCCAACTCGGCATGACTGGGACTCTTTTTTCCGTGATGCAAAAGATATGAATGAGATTCTGCCAGGAGAGAGACCAGACACAATTCATTTGGAAGGATTACCTTGTAGGTGGTTTGCACTGAAAGAATCTGGCTCAGAAAAATCAAATGAAGAAGTTCTCATTAAGGTATTTGAGACATTTGGACATTCCAATGTTGGACCCTTATAGAGAAGAAATGACTGGCAGAAATTTTCATACTTTTAGTTTTGGTAGACATTTGAACTTTGAAGCTTATGTTTAGTATAGAGAAATACGTTGGCTTCATCAAAGCTATGAATGCCTTGCATGGTATGAAATTAATGTATAAAGGTGAAGATGGCAAAGCAGTAGCCTGCAATATAAAGGTTTCTTTTGATTCAGTCAAACATCTTAGTGATGCCTCTATTAACAAATGCCAACTTGAAAGGCAGAAACTTCAAGAACTTGAACAACAAAGAGAAGAACAAAAACGTAAAGAAAAAGAAACTGAAGAAAGGCAAAAAGAAGAGGAAAGAAAACAGAAAGAATTAGAGGAGTTGGAAAGAGAAAGAAAACAAGAAGAGAAGCTTCGCAAGAGAGAACAAAAACAAAGAGACTGTGAAGTCCATCGAAATCAGAAAAAACTAGAAAAGATACAAGCAGAAGAGCAGAAAAGGTTGCAAGAGAAGATAAAATTGGAGGAGAGAATTATTGTGGCTCAAAGAAATCTTCAGTCAACAAGATTAATTGCAGAACTGCTAAGCAGAGCAAAGGCAATAAAATTATTAGAGTATGAACAGAAAGAAGAAAAAATTTGCCTTCAACAACTTGAGGAGAGACGACAACTTCAGGAGGCTGAACTCAGATGGTTAGAGGAGGAAAAAGAGCTCTGGGACTCCAGAAAAAAGAGAAAGAGCTAAGGAAGCAGCTCTTAAACATTGTGTTGAGCAAGAAAATAGATGAGACACAGCAGAGCAAGGAAGAAGCAGTGGCATCTCATTCTGCCCTATTACACCTGTTATAGATATTATACAGTCGGTGTCTTCAAGCTGTGTAACTTCTACCTCCTTGCATTCCCTTATGGGTCAACCAACTCAGATCTGTCAAAGAGAAATGCTTTCAAATCAGGAGATTAATTTTAATTCCAAAAATGTGAATGGTAACTTGAGTGAAGAAGCTCAGTGCAAAGAAGGTAAGAAACTTAACTGTATTACAAGTGAAAGTTGTACAGAAAAAAGATGCCCTTGTCTTCCTGCCAATAACCAACAACAAAAGGGTACATCTAATTGTGACCAGAATGTGTCCAAAAAAGAGTCATCTTCTGAACAAGGCAAATGTAATAGAGAACCAAGTAAGGGAAAAGTAGAGACAGAAGTACTGAGGAGAGGCATAAAAGGGATAGGAGCAAGCATAGAAGGGATGCAAGTAAAGAAGATGAAAGACAAAGAAAAGAGAGACGACTTCATAAAAGACACTCTTCCAAGGATTCTAGTCCTCATCAGAGAAGTGTAAGCTCTGATAGATCTCGGTTACCGGAGGTCCTACAGTAGAGACAGATACAGTAGAAGGGATAGAAGCAGAGATAAAAGAAGTGTGGGTAGGAAGCACAGTGGAAGAGGGAGATCCCGATCCTTGAGCAATAACAGAAGTACTTGGAGCAAGTAGTAAAGGACTCTGCCTTTTTTAAGGCCTACTTACAGGATAGACGAGGACCAGCAAAAGGTTCTGAAGTTTTTGGCTTCTTGACCACCTTGACAAAACTGAGTCTCTGCTTAGTGAATGTAAAGTGAACTCCTTTATGAAAGGAAACACAATTACATTGGAAATTTCTTTTCTTTTTTTTAAAGATTGCATAATTATTTGTGCTTCAGTTTCAACTGTGTTGGTAATTTGTTTTTCATTAGCTTTCCTTTTTCCTTTTAAATATTTTGATCTGATAGCTTTAATGTCACCAATCTTCTTTTAATCAGGAGAAATGTATAGACTGGCAGTTTAAGAATTCCAGACCTACTACATAAATGTATGCAAAATTCTTGACTCAAAATTCTTTATGCACTCAATGAAGTCAACATGTACTGCAGAAAAAAGGGCAAATTTAATTGAACTCTAGATAAGTTGCCAAATGTTAAGTGTTATGAACAACCACAAAAACATATAGGACATTTAAAAGAAAAAAAAAACTTGCTAGTTTGATTTTATTTTATATTTAATTGATTCAAAAACATGGAGATGGTGGTGGAAAGACTTGGGAACAAAATAATCATGGCATAGTAAGCCATATATGAAATGTAGATTCCTTTAAAATTGAAAATGCACTAACTTTTTAAAGATTCTAGTAAGTTGGAGTATGAGACAGTGATCTGGAGATGCTCCATTACTTCTGAAACATTGACTTTTTACAAATTAAAATAATTGAGAGTTAAAAGTTAGTTAAAAGCTTTTGTTTCTAGTACAAATTAGTGTGTTTTTTAAATTTTATTAGAATTTACCAATTCCATGTAAAAATATGTGTATTCATTTAAAAAAATAAATACTAGATTTTCTTCCCCTCCCCTCCTTGAGAAGACAATCAATTTGATATCAAATATCATAGGTCATATTTCAAAACCATCACATGATATATTAGAAACTTAGTTTTCTTCTTCTTTGTTTTCATCTCCAGCTATCTCTCCCTCTCACTGTTATAACAATCCAAGCCTAATCAGGATCTTATGAAACTTCCCTGACATTGCTTCTGTCAATATCCTTCACCCCCAGATTGGTGAGATAGCTTCTCTGGCCAAAGAGGGGCTCAATTTCTGGCTATTCAATCTTTGGGATTATTTTCAAAGCTTTCAATAATGCTATGTGGTTTTTTTAAGAAGCTGTTTTACTAAATTATTTTTACTGCAATGTTTCAAACAGATTCAAGGCTGCAAACTTGTTGAATTTTATAATCTTTTGCTTCTTAAGACAAAGCTCAGGAATACTTTGAAATAGTTGTAACTTTTGGGTTATAAAAGGTTGTGTTTATTCCAGTTTGCATTTTTATAGTGAAATAAAAGCCTTTTTCAGTGGGAAAAAAAGACTATGTGTTAGTAATCTTTTCTGTGTGTCTCCTTCTGAAATTATGTGTGAGTAAACTTGTCCATGTGTCTCCTCCTGAGATTTTGTGTGAGTAAATTTGTCTCTGTGTCTCTTGAGATTGTCTATGGGTAAACTTATCTGTGTGACTCTTGAGACTGTGTATGAGTGAACTTGTCTTTGTGTTTCCTGAGATTGTGTGTGAGTAAACTTGAATGTGTTTCTCTTGGAACTGTGTGAGTAAACTTCTTTTTGTCTCCTTAGATTGTGTGAGAGTAAACTTGTCTGTGTGCCTGCTTCTGAGATTTTGTGTGAGTAAATTTGTCTGTGTGCCTCTTGAGACTATGTGTAAGTAATCTTGTCTGTGTGTCTCATTCTAAGATTGTGTATTAGTAAACTTGTCTGTGCTTCACCTTCTGAGACTGTGTTAGTAAACATTTTTGTGTGTCGCCTTTTAAGTCTGTGTGTGTGAGCAAACTTGTTTGAGTGGCTGCTTCTGAGATTGTGTTTAAGTAAACTTGTCTATGGGTCTCCTTTTGAGACTATGTGAAAGTAAACTTGTCTGTATTTCTACTGAGACTGTGTGAATAAACATCTCTGTGGGTCTCCTGTGTATGAGAATACTTGTCTCCTTCTGAGATTATCTGTGAGTAAACTCATCTGTTTGTCACCTGAGACTGTGTATGAGTAAAGTTTTCTGTGTGTCACCTTCTGAGACTGTATGTCAATAAAATTATCTGTGTGTCTGCTTCTGAGACTGTGTGACTAAAGTTGTCTGTGTGTCTCCTTCTGAGGCTGTGTTAAAGTAAACTTGTCTCTGTGTCTCCTGAGACTGTGTGACAGTAAACTTGTATATAGATAACCTTCAGAGACTCTGTGAGTAAACTTGCCTGTGTTTCTCCTGAGACTGTGTGAGAGAGAAAATTGTCTGTTTCCTGAGACTATTTGTGAGTAAACTTCTCTGTGTGTCTCCTGTGTGTGAGAATGCTTGTCTCTGTGTCTCCTTCTGATACTGTGTGAGAGTAAATTTCTTTAGGTGACTTCTCAGACTGTGTGAGAGTTATTTTGTCTATGTGTCTCCTTCTGACACTCTGAGAGAGTAAACTTGTCTGTGTGTCTCCTGCCACTCTGTGAAAATAACCTTGTCTGTGAGTCTCTTTCTGACATTATGTGTGAGTAACTTTTCTGTATGTCTCCTTCAGAAACTGCATATGAGTAAACTTGTCTCAGTGTCTCCTTAAACTGTGTGTGAGTAACTTTTCTGTGTCACCTTGTGAGACTGTGTTTGAGGAAACTTGTCTGTGGGTCGGCTTCGGAGATAGTGTAAGTAACCTTGTCAGTGAGTCTCCTTCTGTGACTGTGTGGAGGTAAACTTGTCTTTATTTTTCCTGAGACTTTTTGTGATTTGATTTAACCTTTTCTGTGTGTCTCCTGAGACGTTGTGTGAATAAACCTGTATATGGATATCCTTCAGAGACTGTGAGAGTAAACTTGTCTATAAGTCTCTTGAGACTGTGTGAGTAAACTTGTCTGTGTGCCTCCTGAAACTGCCTGAATGAGTAAACTTATCTGTGTGTCTCCTTGTGAGACTATGACAGTAAAATTGTCTCTGTGTTTCCTGAGACTGTGTGTGAGTAAACTTCACTGTGTGTCTCTGTGTCTTCTTCTGACTCTGTGTGAGACTAAACTTGTTTAGGTGACTCCTTCTCTGACTGTGTGAGAGTTCATTTGTCTTGGTGTCTCCTTCTGATACTGTGAAAGAATAAACTTGTCTGTGTGTCTCCTTGTGATGCTGTGTGAGTAAACTTTTCTGTTTGTCTCCTTCATTTGTGTGTGAATGAAACTGTTTGTCTCTTGAGACTGTGTGAGTAAACTTCTGTGTCTCCTTCTGAGACTATGTGAGAGTAAGCTTGTCTGTGTGTCTCCTGTGACTGTGTGAGTAAATTTCTTTGAATGTCTCATTCTGAGACTGCGTGAGAGTTAACTTCTCTGTGTGTCTTCTTTCACTGTGTGAGAGTAACCTTGTAAGACTATGTGTGAGTAATTTTGTCTGTGGGTCACCTTCTGAGATTGTGTGTGATTAAACTTGCCTGAATATCACCTTTTGATATTGTGTGAATATAGATGTCTGTGTGTTTGCTTCTGAGATTGTGTGTTAGTAAACTTATCTCTATGTCTTCTGACACTGTGAGAGAGTAAACTTGTTTGTGGGTATCGTTCTGAGACTTTGTGAGAGTAATCTTGTCTCTGTATCGCCTTCTGACATTTTGGGAGAGTCTGGCTGTCTACTTCTGAAACTTTGTGAGAATTAATTTGTCTGTATGTCTCCTTCTGACACTGAGAGAGTAAATGTCTCTGTGTCTCCTGAAACTGTGTGAGTAAATTTTTCTGTGCATCTCCTTCTGAGACTGTGTGTAAGTTACCTGGTCAATGTGTCTCCTTCTGACTATGGGAGAGTAAACTTGTCTGTTTGTCTTTTTCTTACACTGTGTGACATATAACTGTGTGTGTGTGTGTGTGTGTGTGTGTCACCTGAGACTATGTGTGTCTCTTACACTGTGTATGAGTAAACTTGTCTGTGTGTCTCCTGAGATTATTTGGGAGTAAACTTGTCTGTGTTTCCATCAGAGATTGTGTGTGTGTGAATAAACTTGTCCGTGTGTCTCCTGAGAGAGTGTGTGTAAATAAAGTTATCTGTATGTCTACTTCTGAGACTGTGTGTGAGTGAACTTGTCTCTGTGTCTCCTGACACAGTGAGTAAACTTATCTATTTGTCTCTTAATGTGTGTCAGTAACCTTGTTCATGTGTCCTCTTCTGACCATGTGTAAGAATAAATTTTCCTATGCATCTCCAGATACTGTGTGAGGACACTTGTCTGTGTGTCTTATTATGAGATTGTGTGTGAATAAATTTTTCTGTGTATATCCTGAGACTCTGAGTAAACTTGTCTATGTGTCTCCTTCTGACATTGTGTGAGTTACTTTGTGTTTCTCCTGAGAATGTGTGTGAGCAATCTTGTTTGAGTGTCTCCTTCTGAGATTGTCTGTGAGTAAACTCATCTCTTTGTCACCTTCTGAGGCTGTGTGAGTAAAGTTTTCTGTGTCACCTTCTGAGACTATGTGAATAAAATTGTCTGTGTGTCTACTTCTGAGACTCCGTGTGACTAAACTTATCTATGTGTCTCCTTCTGAGACTGCGTGAGTATAAACTTTTCTGTGTCTCTTGAGATTGTGTTAGTAAACTTCTCTCTGTGTCTCCTGAGACTCTGTGAGTAAATTTGTCTGTGTGTTTGCTTTTCAGACTATGTGTGAGTAAACTTTTCTATGGATCTCCTTCATAGTCTGTGTAAGTAAACTTGTCTGTAAGTCTCCTTCTGACACTGTGTGAGTAGCCTTGTCTTTATGTCTCCTGAGATTGTCTGTGACTAAACTTGTCTGTGTCTCCCTCTGATATTGTGTGAGAGTAAACTTGTCTGTGTGTTTTATGAGACTGTGTGTGAGTAATCTTGTTTGTGTATCTCCTTCTGACATTGTGTGAGAGTAAATTTGTTGCAATTTCTCTTTTTGACAGTGTGTGAGAATAAAGTTATCTAGATGTCTCCTTTTGAGACTGTCAAAGTTAATATTTCTGCGTGTCTCCTTCTGAGTCTGTGAAAGAGTAAACTTGCATGTGTGTCTCCTGAGACTGTGTTTGAATAAAATTTTCTGTGTCTCCCGAGATTGTGTGTGAGTAAACTTACCTTTGTGTCTCTCAAGACTGTATTAGTAAACTTGTCTGTGTGACCCTTCTGAGACTGTGTTTGAATTACCTTGTCTGTGTCTCCTTCCAACATTGTGTGAGAGTAAACTTTTTCTGTGTCTCCTTTAGAGAGTGTGTGTTAGTAACCTTGACTGTGTCTCCTGACATTGTGTGTGAGTAAACTTGCCTGTGTGTCTCCTTCAGACACTTTGAATAAATTTGCCTCAGTGTTTCCTGAAATTGTGTGTGATTAACCTTTTCTGTGTGTCTCCTTCTCAGATTTTGTGTGAGTAAACTTTTCAGTGTTTCTCTTGAGACTGTATGAGTAACCTTCTCTGTATGTCTCCTGAGACTGTGTGAGTAAACTTGTTAGTGTGTAACCTTCTCAGACTGTATGAATAAACTTGTCTGTGTGTGTGCTTTTGAGACTGTGTGTGAGTGAACTTGTCTGTGGGTCTCCTGAGAGTGTGTGTTATTAAACATTTCTGTGTCTCCTTTTGAGATTGAGATTTTGGGATTACAAGTAAACTTTTCTGCGTTTCTCTTAAGACTGTTTTAGTATACTTCTATGTATGTGTCCTGATACTGTATGAGTAAAAATTTCTGTGTGTCACTTTCTGAGATATGTTAGTAAACTTGTCTGTGGGTCTGTTTCTGAGACTGTGTGTGTGTAAACTTGAATATGTCTCCTTCTGAGACTGTGAGAGAGTAAATTTGTCTGTTTCCTAAGAATTTGTATGAATAAACTTGTTAGTGTATCTACTGAGATTGTGTGTGAATAAACTTGTTTCTGTATCTACTGAGATTGTGTGTGAATAAACTTTTCTGTGTGTCTTCTTCTGAGACTGTCTTTGAGTTTCTTTGGCTGTATGTCTCCTTCTGACACTGTGTGAGAATGACCTTGTCTAAGTGTCTCCTGAGGCTGTGTGATTAAACTTTTCTCTGTGTCTTCTTCTGAGATTGTGTTAATACACTTTTCTGCATGTCTTTTGAGACTTTGTAAAATTATCTGTGTGCCACCTTCTGAGACTGTGTGTGAGTATACTTGTCTCTGTGTCTGCTTATGAGACTATGTATGAGTAAACTTGTCTACCTTTATAGACTTTGTGTGAATAAACATGTCTTTGTGTCTCCTTCTGACACTGTGTGTGAGTAACCTTTGTTACAGACAAAAGAGTGGTTGCCATAAACTGTTACAGACAAAAGAGTGGTTGCCATAAACTGTGACCGTGAAAATATGGTTTCAAGACTTTGAATTTCCAAACTATAAAGATAATTTTTAGTGTCTTGATTTTATATAAAAAATAAAGTGGTCGCCATGAGAAAATTCCCAAATATTAAATATACCCAAGTCAGCTGGGTTTTATGGAGATTTTAATTAATACAAATAAAGGAATTTAAAAAAAGAGAAAGAGACAGAGTAAGTGGAAATAATAGGAAGGCTAGGGCCTAGGCCAATGGCCTAGGCCTTTTCTTTTGAATAGAGAAAACTAAGTCAGTCTTTAATCACTCACCACAAGATTTTGTTCCAAGCAAAACTCTAGTATTCAGAGAGACCCTCCAGTTTAGCTCAGGAAGCTGAACTAAGTTCAGCCACCGAGAGAGAGCAAGAGCGAGAGCGAGAGAGAGAGAGAGAGAGAGAGAGAGAGAGAGAGAACCTCAGAAACCTCCTCTGACTCCTGACCTCCAATTCAGCTCCAAAGCTGAATTTTCTCAGAGGCCTAAACCCCTTCCTTTTAAAGAAAATTTTCTCCTATGTCATCTCCCCTAAATTTCGACATCTACCAATCACAGTAGATGTTTTCCAAAGGACTGACCATTCTTAATTCACACCTGAGTACACTAAAACTTTTGAGTAAGTCACACCTGAGCAGACTAATCTTGTCCTTTGCAAGTTGCCTGATTAATTTGATCTTCATAGGTACTTAGCACCCTTTTCTATTAGATCTGAAAATAGACCTAGCTTAAGGGTTCTTGCTTTGCTTTAAGTATGGGTTGGGGACTTTTCATTGTTCAATCAGGAGTCTACAACTTTATCTTCCCCTAAAGTATGCCTAAGTATGGGTGGAGTAATGTTAGAGTTCCCACCTTCCTGACCAAAGTCCCTTCATTGTTTTAAAATGGGGGATGGTTCTAACCAAATGTTCTAAAGTAGATTCTGAGAATTTTTAAGATTCACAAGTCTGAGAAATTTTAAGATTCACACCTTATCTGTGTGTCATGTGAGATTGTCAATAAACTTGTCTGTGTATCTCCTTCTGAGACTATGTGAGAGTAAAATTGACTGTGTGTTTCCTGAGACTATATGATTGTAGTTTTCTGTGTGTGTCCTTCCAAGGTTGTGTGTGAATAAACTTTTCTGTGTGTCTCTTTAGAATGTGTTAATAAACGTGTCTGTGTGTCCTCTGAGACTTTGTGAGTAAACTTATCTCTGTGTCACCTTCTGAGATGGTGTATGAGTAAACTTGTCTATGGGTTTCCTTTATAGACTGTGAGTATGCTAGTCTGTGTTTCTCCTTTGGATACGGTGTGTAAGTAACCTTGTCTGTGTGTCTCCTGAGATTGTCTGTGATTAAAGTATTCTGTATGTCACCTTCTGAGAAAGTGTGTGAGTAAAATTTTCTGAATGTCATCATCTGAGTCTGTCTGAGAGTAATCTTGTCTTTTAGTTTTCTTCTGAGATATTATGTAAGTAAACTTTTCTATCAGTGTCCTTCTGATACCGTGAGAGTAATAACCCCCTGATACTGTGTTCAAGTAAACTTGTCTTTGTGTCTCCTTTTGGCAGTGTGTCAGAGTAAACTTCTCTTTGTGTCTCCTTACATTATGTGAAGATAAACTAGTCTGTGTATCTCCTTCTGAAACTGTGTGAGAGTAGCCTTGCCTGTGTGTCTCCTGAGATTATGTGTGTCTCAACTTGTGTGTATGTCTCCTTCTGGGATTATATGTGAGAAAACTTTTCTGTAGTCACCTTCTGAGTCTCTGTGTGAGTAACCTTCTCTCTGTGTCTGTTTCTGAGATATTATGTGAGTAAATATTTTTTGGGTGTCCACCTGACATTGTGTGAGAGTTAACTTGACTGTGAGTCTCCTGAGACTGTGTGTCAGCTTACTTGTCTGTTGGTTTTGTTCTGATACTGTGTGAGAGAGAACTTGTCTTTGTGTCTCCTTCTGACACTGTGTGAGAGTAAGATTGTCTAGGTGTCTCCTTCTGAAACTGTCAAAGTTAATTTGTCTGTGTGTCTCCTTCTGATCCTATGTGAGAGTAAACTTGTGTGTGTCAATTCAGACTGTGTAAGTTATTTTCTCCATGTGTCTCATATTGAGACCGTGTGTGTTACCTTGTCTTTGTGTCCCCTTCTGACAATGCATTGTCTGTATGTCTCCTGAGATTGTCTGTGAGTAATCTTTGTCTATGTCTCCTCAGACTGTGTGATTAAACTTTTCTGTATGACCTTCAGAGGCTTTGTATAAGTAAGCATGTCTACGTGTCTGCTTCTGAGACTGTGAGTAAACTTGAATATGGGTCTCGTTCTGAGATGGTGTAAGAGTAAATTTGTATGGTTCTTGAGATTGTGTGGGAATAATTTTGTCTGTGTGTCTCATGAGATTGTGTGTGAGTACATTTGTGTTCGTGTCCCTCTCAGACTGACTGAGAGTAAAATTGTCTGTGTTTCCTGAGACTGTGTGAAATTAAACTAGTCTGTGTGTCTCCTTCTAAAACTCTGTGTTAATAAACTTCTTTGTGTCTCCTCAGATTGTGTGTCAGTAAACTTGTCTGTGTCTCCTTTTGAGACTGTATGAGAGTAAAATTGTTTGTGTTTCCCAAGACATTTTGCTAGTAAACTGCTCTGTGTGTCTCCTTCTGATACTGTGTGCGTAAACTTGTCTCTCTATCTCTAAGACTGTGTATGATTACACTTTTCTGTGTTTTGCCTGAGACTGTGTGAGTAATCTTGTCTGTGTGTCTCCTTATGACATTGTATGAGAGTAAATGTGTCTCTCTGTCTTCTGATACTGTATGTGATTAAAGTTTTCTGTGTGTCTCCTTCTGAGATTGTGTGCGAGGAAATTTGTCTGTGTGCCTCCTAAGATTGTGTGTGAATAAACTTTTCTGGGTCTCCTGAGATTGTGTGTGAGTAAACTTATCTATGTGTATCTTTAGACCATGTTAGTAAACTTGTTTGTGTATTTCCTTCTGATTCTGTGTGAAAGTATCCTTGTTTGTGTGCATCCTGAGACTCTGTGTGAGGAAGCTTGTCTGTGAATAAATTTGTCTGTGTCTACTGAGATTGTGTTAGTAAACTTGTCTGTGTGTTTCCTTCTGATACTCTGTGTGAGTATTCTTGTCTGTGTGTTTCCTTTGAGTTTGTGTGTAAGTAAACTTGTGTGTGTCTCCTTCTGAGATTATGTGTGTGTAAATTTACCTGAGTGCTTCCTTCTATGACTGTGTGAGTAAACTTGTCTGCATGTATCCTTCAGACACTAAGTGTGAGTAAATTTTTCTGTTCCCTTCTAATGCTATTTGAGAGTAAACCATTCTATGTATCTCCTTCTCAGACTTTGTAAGTTTAACCTTGTATTTCTTTCTCTTTCTGAGATTATGTGGGAGTAAACTTTTCTGTGTGTCACCTTTTGAGATTGGTTATGAGGGAAGTTGGCTGTCTATCTTCTCAGACTGTGAGTAAATTTGTCTCCTTTTAACACCTTCTGAGAATAAAATTTTCTGTGTCTCCTTCTTAGACCCTGAATGTATAAATTTCTCTGTGTCTCATTCTGACAATGTATGAAAATTAACCTGTCTGTGTGTCTCCTTTTGACACTGTTTATGTGTCTCTTGTGACTCTGTGTGAGGAAAGTTCTTAGTGTTTACTTCTGAAATTTAATGTGAGTAAACTTTTCTGTGTGTTTCCTCAGTCTGTGTGTGTAATCATGTCCATGTGTCTCCTTGTGATGCTGTTTTAGAATAATTTTGTCTGTCTCCTTCTGACACTGTTTCAGAGTAAACTTGTCTGGCTGTCTCCTTTGAGACCCTGTGTGAATAAAGTGAGATTGTTTATGAGTAAACTTGTCAGTGTGTCTCCCAAGGCTGTGTTAGAGTAAACTTGTCTGTGGGTCTCCTTTTTACACTGTGTGAGAGTAAACTTATCTAGGTGTCTTCTGAGACTGTCAGTAAACTTGTCTGTAATTCTCCTTCTGACAACTTCTCAGATTAAACTTGTCTTTGTGTTTTCCTAAGATTGTGTGTGTATAAAGTTGTCTGGGTGTTTCCTTCTGATACTACGTGTGAGTAAACATGTCTATGTGTCTCCTTTGAAACTGTGTGAAATTAAACTTGTGTGTGTGTGTTTCCTGATCCTGTGTGTGAGTAAACTTACTTTTCTGTAGTCTCTTGAGTCAGTCTGTATTTATATTTCTCTGTTTATCTACTTCTGAGACAGTATGTGAGAAAACTTGTCTTTGTGTCTCCTGACATTATATGAGTGTAAACTTTTCTGTTTGTCTGTTGCCACTGTATGTGAGTTAACTTGTCTGTGTGTCTCCTGAGATTGTGTGAGTGTAAACTTGTCTGTGGGTCTCCTTCTGACACTGTGAGAATAAACTTGTCTATATGTCTCCTGAGACTGTCAGTAAACTTCTGCAATTCTCCTTCTGACAACTTCTCAGATTAAATTTGTCTTTGTGTTTCCTAAGATTGTGTGTGTATAAAGTTGTCTGTGTATTTCCTTCTGATACTTTAGGTGTGAGTAAACATGTCTATTGTGTTACGGTAAATTTCACTGTGTTAGGGTAAACTCCTTCTGTAAAATTGTCTATGTGTCTTTTTCTGAGACTGTGTGAGTTAACTTGTCTGTGTGTCTCCTGAAATTGTATGAGAGTAAAGTTGTCTGAGGGTCCCCTGAGATTGTGTGAGAATAAACTTTTGTCTGTGTGTCTCCTGAGACTGTCTGAGATTGAATTTGTCTATGCATCTCTTTCATAGTCTGTGTAAGGAAGACTTGTCTGTGTGTTTCATTGCTTATGATTTGTGTGTTTACTTCTGACATCGTAGACTTTTATGTATCTCCTGAGATTCCTTGTGAGTAAATGTATCTGTGTGTATCTTGAGACTGTTAGAATAAACTTGTCTGTGTGTCTCCTTCTGACACTGTGGAGAGTGAACTTGTTTTGTATGTCACTTTGAGACCGTATGAGTATACTTGTCTGTGTGTGTCCTTCTGAGATTGAGTTTGAGTGAATGTGTCTATGTCTCCTTCTGAGACTGTTTTAGAGGAAACTTATCTTAATTTCTCCTTCTGAATCTGTGTGAGTCAACTTGTCTGCGTTTTTCCTGAGACTGTGTGAGAGTAACTTGTCTTTGTGTTTCCTGAGACTGTGATAGAGAGTAAACTTGTCTGTGTCTCCATCTGAGACTTTCTGAGAGTAATCTTGCCTATATGACTCCTGAGACTGTGTGTGAGTAGCCTTGTTTGTCTGTCTCCTGAGACTGTGTGAGTAAATTTCTCTATGTGTCTCCTTCTGAAACTATGTGAGAGTAAACTTCTCTGTTTGTCTGATTGGACCTTATGTGAAAGTAAACTTGTGGGTCTGTCTCCTGAGACTGTGTATGATTAAACATATCTGTGTGTCTCCTCAGACTGTATGTGAGTAAACTTGTCTGTGTCTTCTTCTGAGACTGTATGAGAGTTTACTTGTGTATCTGCCTCCTGAGACTTTGTTGTGAGTAAACTTGTCCGTGTTTCTCCTGAGTCTGAATGTGAGTGAGTCCGTATGAATTCTGAGACTTTGTGTGAGTAAACTTGTCTATGTGCATCCTTTTATTGTGTGAGAGTAAACTTGTCTGTGTGTTTCCTTATGATTCTATTTGAGTTTATGATTCTCTGAGTGTTTCCTTCAGAGATTGTGTGTGAGTAAACATGTCTTTGTGTCTTCTGAGACTGTAAGAGAAAACTTGTCTGTGTGTCGCCTTCTGAGACTGTGTGAGAATAAACTTGTCTGTGTGACTACTTAGAATGTGTGTGATTGAAATTGTCTGTGTGTCTTCTGAGACTGTGTGTGAGGGGGGAGCTGGGTAGCTCAGTGTATTGAGAGTCAGGCCTAGAGATGGGAGGTCCTAGGTTCAAATCTGACTTCAGACACTTCCCAGCTGTGGGACCCTGGGCAAGTCACTTAAACCCCATTACCTAGCTCTTACCATGCTTCTGCCTTCGAACCAATATGCAGTATTGATTGCAAGACAGAAGGTAAGGGTTTAAAAAAAAAACTGTGTGTGAGTAAACTTGTCTGTGTTTCTCCTTCTGAGACTTGTGAGAGTACATTTATCTTTGTGTCTCCTAAGATTCTGTATGAGAGTAACCTTGTTTGTGTATCTACTGAGATTGAGTAAACTTATGTGTGTCTCCTTCTTTGACTGTGTGAGTAAACTTGTCTGTGTGTCTCCTAATGAAGCTGTGTGAAAATAACTTGTCAGTGTGTTTCCTTAGAATGTGTGATTGAAATTGTCTGTGTGCCTTCTGAGACTGTGCATGAGTAAGCATCTCTGAGTGTCTCATTCTGACACTATGTGTGAGTAAATTTGTCAGTGTGTCTCCTTCTGAGATTCTTAGAAAATAAACTTGTCTATGGAGCTCCTTTAGAGTCTGTGTGAGAGTTAACCTGACTGTCTCCTTCTGAAACAATGTGAGAATAAACTTGTCTGTGTGTGTCCTTAGACTGTTTGTCATTGAACTTGTCTGTGTGTCTTCTGATACTGTGCATGCATAAATGTGTCTGTGTGTCTCCTTCTGAGACTGTATGAGAGTAATTTCTGTTTCTGTCTTCTAAGACTCTGTTTGGGTAAACTTGTCTGTGTGTCTCCTGAGACTGTGTAAAGTTGTCTATGTGTCTGGTTTTGAGACTCTGTGAGAATAAACTTGTTTGTATACTTCCTTATGAGTCTGTGTGAAAGTTAACTTGTCTGTATGTCTCCTCTGTCAATGAGTGAGAATAAACTTGTCTGTGTGTCCCATGAGACTGTGTCTCAGTAAACTTGTCTGTGTGTCTTCTGAGACTTTTTGAGTAAGCTTCTCTCTGTGTCTCCTTCTGAGACTGTGTGAGAGTAAACTTGTCTGTGTCTCCAGAGACTATTTGAGAATAACTCTGTGTGTCTCCTTTTGACACTGTGTGAGAATAACCTTGTCTTTGTGTCTCCAGAGGCTGTGGGTGAGTAAACTTATCTGTGTATCTCCTTCTGAGACTGGTTGAGATTAAACTTGTCTCTGTGTCTCCTACTGAAACTGTGTAAGAGTAAACATGTCTGGATGTCTCCTTCAGACACTGTGTGACTGTAAAACTGTCTATGTATCTCCTTCTGAGATTGTGTGAGACTCAAGGGGTCTCTGTATCTCCTTCTGAGATTGTATGAGAATACACTTGTCTCTATGTCTCCTTCTGACATTATGAGAGAGTACACTTGTCTGTGTGTCATCACCTGAGACTGTGTGAATAAATGTGTTTGTGAGTCTCCTCAGACAGTTTAAGGAAAATAGAATGCCTCCATCTTACATTGTGTGAGACTAAACTTGTCTGTGTATCTTCTGATACTGTGTGAATAAACTTTTCATTCTGACACATTGTGAGTGTAAACTTCCCTGTGTGTATCCAGAGACTGTTTGAGTGTAAACTTTTCTATGTGTCTCCTTCTGAGACTGTGTGAGTGAGTTTTTCTGTGTGTCTCCTGAGAATGGGTGTGAGCAAGTTTGTCTGTTTGACTTCTGGGATTGTATGTGAGTGAACATTTCTTTCTGTCTCCTGAGACTGTGTGAGTAAACTTGTTTTGTGTCTACTTCTGAGACTGTGTTAGAGTAAACTTGTTTGTGTGTCTCCTCAAAATGTATCTAATTAAATATTTATGGTATCTCTTGAGACTGTGTGTGAGCAAAGTTGTCTGAGTGTCTCCTTCTGAGATTGTGTGTGAGTAAACCTGTTTATGTGTCTCCTGAAGAGTGTTTGAGTAAACTTGTCTTCATGTCTCCTAGTAAAACTGTGTAAGAGTAAACTTGTCTGGATGTCTCCTTCAGACACTAACTGTAAGCCTGTCTCTGTGTCTCCTTCTGAGATTGTGTGTGAATAAACTTGTCTGTGAGTCTCCTCAGACTGTTTAAGTAAAATTGACTGTGTGTCTCTTTCTTATACTGTGTGAGAGTTAAAGTTTCTGTGTGTTTCCTGAGACTCCATATGCATAAATTTGTGTGTTTCCTTCTGAGACTGTGTAAGAGAAAACTATGTGTATCCTTCTGAATCTGTATGAGGATTAATTTCTCTGTGTGTCTCCTTCTGAGATTCTATGAGAGTAAATTTGTCTGTGTCGACTTCTAAGACTGTGTGACAGTAATCTTGTCTGAGTGTCCCATGAGACTCTGTGTGAGTAAATTTGTCTGTGTGTCCCCTGAGACTATGTGATTAAACTTTTCTGAGTGTCTCATTCTGACATAGTGTGAGAGTAAACTTCGCTGTGTCTTCAGAGACCATTTGTGACTAGCCTGTGTGTGTCTCCTTTTGATACCGTGTGAGAATGAACTTGTCTCTGTGTCTCCAGAGACTGTCGGTGAGTAAACTTCTTGCGTGACTCCTTCTGAGACTGTGTGAGACTCAAGGTGTTTTTGTATCTCCTTCTGAGATTGTGTTTGAATAAACTTGTCTCTAGGTCTCCTTCTGACATTATGTGAGACTATACTTGTCTGTGTGGCTCCTGAGGCTCTGTGTGAATAAACATGTCTGTGCATCTCCTGGGACTGTGTAAGTAAAATTGACCATGTGTGTCCTTCTTACACTGTGTGAGAGTAAAAGTTTCTATGTCTTTCCTTAGACTCCATATGAGTTAACTTGCCTGTGTGTCTCCTTCTGACACTGTGTGAGAGTCCACTTGTCTGTGTCTCTCCTTTTGAAAATGTGTAAGAGAAAACTTCTCTGTGTGTATCATTCTGAATCTGTATGAGAGTAAATTTCTCTGTGTCTCCTTCTGAGATTCTGTGAGAGTAAACTTGTCTGTGTGTCCCTTGAGACTGTGTATGAGTAAACTTGTCCATGTAGCTTCAGAGACTGTTAGTGAGTAAACTTTTCTGGGTATCTCCCGAGACTGTGTATAAGTAAACTTCTCTGTGTCTCCTTCAGAGACTATGTGAGAGTATATTTATCTGTGTGTCTCCTAAAACTCTGTGTGAGTAAATATGTCTGTGTGTCTCTCAAGACTGTGTGAGAGTAAACTTGTCTGTATGAATCCTTCTGACACTGTATGTAAGTAAACTATTCTTTGTATTTCCTGAGACTATGCGTGAATAAATTTGTCTGTGTCCTTCTGATACTGTGTGAAAGTAAACTTGTCTGTGTGTCTCCTGAGACTGTGTGAAAGTAAACCTGTCTGTGTCTCTCTTTTGACATTGTGTAAGAATAAACTTGTGTGTGTGTCTCCTGAGAATATGTGTGAGTAAATTTGCTCTACTTTGGGTACTGTGTGAGAGTACACTTGTTTGTTTCCTGAGACTGTATGTAAGTAAATATTTCTGTGTGTCTCCTGAGACCATGTGAGTAAACTTGGCTGTGTCTACTTCTGATACTGTGTGAGAATCAACTTGTCTGTGTGTACCCTGAGACTATGTGTGAGTAAACTTGTCTGTGTGTCTCCTTCTGAGACACTGTGAGAATAAATTGTATGGACTGCCTTCTGCATCTGTGTGAGAGTAAATTAGTCTGTGTGTCTGTTGAGACAGTGTGTGAGTAAACTTTTCGGTGTGTCTCCTTTTGAGACTCTGTAAGAGTAAACTTGTGTATGTACCTCCTTCTGAACCTGTGTGAGAGCCTATTTGTCTATATACACATTGTAAGAATAAACTTGTCTCTGTGTTTCCTGAGACTTTGTGTGAGTAAATTTGCCTTTGTGTCAGAGACTGTGCCCGAGTAAACTTCTCTGTGTATCTCCTGACACTGTGTGTGAGTAAACTTCTCTGTGTCTCCTAAGACTCTGTGTGTGAGTAAATATGTCTGTGTGTCTCCTCCTGAGACTGTGTGAGAGTAAACTTGTCTGTGTGTCTCCTGAGAATGTGGTAAGTAAATGTGTCTGTGTGTCTCCTTCGGACACTGTGTGAGAATAAACTTATCTGTGTATCTCCAGAGACTGTGGGTAAGTAAATTTCTCTGTGTGTCTCCAGAGACTGTTTCAGATTAAACTTATCTCTGTGTCTCCTTCTGAGACTGTGTGAGAGTAAACTTATCTTTGTGTCTCCCAAGACTCTTTGTGACACTGTGTGTGAATAAACTTGTCTGTATGTCTCCTGAGTAGATGTGAGAGTAAATATGTCAGTGTTTCTTATTTTGAAAGTTTAATAGTAAACATGTCTCTGTGTCTCCTTAGGCTTAGCATGAGTAATTGCCTGTGTGTCTCCTTCTTTGTGTGTGAGTAAATTTGTCTGTGTTTTTCCTGAGACTGTGTGTTAATAAGTTTGTCTACGTATGTCCGTCTCAGATTGTGTGAAAGTAAACTTGTTAGTGTCTCCTGAGAATGTGTGTGAAAAAATTTGTCAGTGTTTTTTTCTGAGATTGTGTGTGAATGAACTTTTCTGTGTGTTTCCTGAGACTGTGTGAATAAATTTGTCTCTGTGTCTACTTCAGAAATTGTGTGGGTAAACTTGTCTGTGTGTCTCCTTAAGACACTCTGTGAGAATTAACTTGTGTGTGTGTCGCCTGAGACTGTGTGTGTGTTATGTTGTCTGTGTGTCTCCTTATGAGATGATGTGAGAATAAATTGGTATGTACCTCCTGAGTCTGTGTAAGAGTAAACTTGTCTGAGTGACTGCTGAGACTGTGTAAGTAAACTTTTCAGTGTGTCTCCTGAGACTCTGAGAGTAAATTTCTGTGTGTACCTCCTTCTGAGTCTGTGTGAGAGTCAATTTATCTATGTGTCTCTCCTTCTCACACTATGAGTGTGTCACCTGAGATTGTGTCAGTAAACTTGTCTGCATGTCATCAGAGACTATGCATGAATACACTTGTCTGTGTTTCTCCTTAGACTGAGTGTGAGTAAACTTCCCTGTGTCTCTCCAGAGACCATTTCAGAATAAAGTTGTCTGTGTGTTTCCCTTGGAGACTGGGTGAGAATAAAATTTTCTCTGTGTCTCCTTCTGAGACTATGTGAGAGTCAGCTTGTCTGTGTGTCTCCTGTGACTGTGTGAGTAAATTTCTCTGATTGTCTCATTCTGACACTGTGTGAGATAAAACATCTCTGTGTGTTTCCAGAGACTGTTTAAAGAGTATTATCTGTGTGTCTCCTTCTGAGACTGTGTGAGAGTAAACTTCTCTGTGTGTCTCCTTTAGACACTGTGTGTGAATAAACTTCTCTGTGTCTCCTTCTGAGAGCTTTTGAGATTAAGTTTGTTTGGTGTGTTTCCTGTGACTGTGTGAGTAAATTTCTTTGAGTGTCTCATTCTAAGACTGTGTGAGAGGGGACTTGTCTGTGTGTCTCCAGAGACTATGGGTGAGTAAACTTCTCTGTCTATCTCCTTCTGAGACTTAGAGTAAGGTTGTCTGTGTGTCTCCTGATACTGTATGAGTAAAGTTCTTTGAGTGTCTCCTTCTGAGACTCTGTAAGAGTAAACTTTTCTGTGTGTCTTCAAGGACTCTTCAACTCTTCAAGTGTAAACTTGTCTGTATGTCTCCTTTTGAGACTGTGTGCAAGTGTCTCCAGGGACTGTGGGTGAGTAAACTTCTCTGTATATCTTCTTCTGAGACAGTATGAGAATAAAGTTGTCTGTGTGTCTCCTGAGACTGTGTGAGTAAAGTTCTTTGAGTGTCTCCTTCTGAGACTCTGTAAGAGTAAACTTTTCTGTGTGTCTCCAAGGACTATTTGAGTTTAAACTTGTCTGTGTGTCTCCTTCTGAGACTATGTGACAGTAAACTTGTCTGTGTGTCTCCAGAGACTGAGAGTATTATCTGTGTGTCTTCTTCAGAGACTGTGTGAGAGTAATTTGTCTGTGTGTCTCCTTCTGACACTTTGTATGATAAACTTCTCTGTGTGTCTCCTTCTGAGAGTCTCTGAGAGCAAGCTTGTTTGTGTGAGCAAACTTATCTGTGTGTCTACTTCTGAAATTGTGTGAGAGTAAACATCTCTGTGTGTCACCAGAGACTGAGAGTGTTACCGTTTCTTCTTCTGAGACTGTGTGAGTAAACTTCTCTTGGTCTCCTTCTGAGAATGTGTGAGAATAAACTTGTCTGTGTGTCTCCTTCTGAGACTGTGACAGTAATCTTGTCTGTGTGTCTATTTCTGAGATTGTGTGAAAGTAAATATCTCTGTGTGTCTCCAGAGCCCGTTTGAGAGTATTATCTGTGTGACTTCTGAGACTGTGTGAGTAAACTTCTCTGTGTCTCCTTCTGAGACTGTGTGAGAGTAAGCTTGTCTGTGTGTCTCCTGTGAGTGTGTGAGTAAATTTCTTTGAATGTCTCATTCTGAGACTGTGTGAGAGTTAACTTGTCTGTGTGTCTCCAGAGACTGTGGGCGAGTAAACTTGTATTTGTATCTCCTTCTGAGACTGTAAGAGAGTAAGGTTGTCTGTGTGTCACCTAAGACTGTGTAAAAGCAAACTTTTCTGTGTGTCTCCAAGGACTGTTTGAGTGCAAACTTGTCTGTGTGTCTCCTTTTGAGACTGTGTGACAGTAAACGTGTCTGTGTGTCTCCTGTGACTGAATGAGTCAATTTCTCTGAATGTCTCATTCTGACACTGTGTGTCAGTGAGAGTGTGAGAGTGAACATTTCTGTTTGTCTCCAGAGACTGTTTGAGAGTATTATTGGTGTGTCTCCTTTTTACACTCTGTAAGAGGGAACTTGTCTGTTAGTCTCCTAAGACCATAGGTGAGTAAACTTGTCTGTGTATCTCCTTCTGAGACTTTATGAGATAAGGTTGTCTGTGTATCACCTGGGACTAGGAAAGTAAAGTTCTTTTAGTGTCTCCTTCTGAGACTGTGTAAGAGTAAACTTTTCTATGTGTCTCCAAGGACTGTTTGAGTGTAAACTTCTCTGTGTGTCTCCTGAGACTTTGTGAGTAAAGTTCTTTGAGTGTCTCCTTCTAAGACTGTGTGCGAGGAAACTTTTCTGTTTGTCTCTAAGGTCTGTTTGAGTAAACTTGTCTATATGTCTCTTTCTTAGACAGTGTGAGCGTAGTATTGTCTTTGTCTCCTTAGACTGTATATGATTGAACTTGTCTGTATGCCTTCTGAGATGGTGAGTAAAATTATCTGTGTTCCTCCCTCTAAGTCAGTGTGAGTAAACACATATCTGTGTTACTCCTGAGACTGTGTGAGAGTAGCCTTGTCTGTGTGTTTCCTGGGATTGTTTGAGTAATCTTGTCTGTGTCTACTTCTGACACTGTGTGAGAGGAAACTTGTCTGTGTACCTCCTTCTGATATTGTGTAAGTAAACTTGTCTGTGTCTCCTCATACTGTGTGAAAGTAAACTTTTCTGTGTGTCTCCTGATTCTCCTAGTGAGGAAACTTGTCTGTGTGTCTCCTTCTCACACTATGAGAGAATAAACTTTCCTACTTGCCTCTTGAGAACGCTGTGTGATCAAACTTGTTTCTATGTCTCCTTCTGATGCTGAGTGAGAGTAAACTTGTCTTTGTGTCTTTTTCTGGCACTGTGTGACAGTAAACTTTTCTGGGTGTCTCAAGAGAGTGTGTGTGTGAGTAAACTTGTCTGTGTGTCTCCTCAGACTGTGTGAGTAACTTGTATGTGTTTCTCCTTCTGAACCTATGTGAGTAAATTCTTCTGTGTCTCCTTCTGAGACTGTGTGAGTTTAAACCTGAGACAGTGACTGTGAGTAAACTTATCTGTGTATCTCCTTTTGAGATTGTATGTGGGTAAACTTTTCTGTGTTTCCTCCTGAGATTGTGTGTGTCAATAAATTTGTCTGAGTTTCTCCTGAGACTGTGTGTGAGTAAGTTTTTATGTGTCTCCTTTTGACACTGTGTCAGCATAAACTTGTCTGTTTTCTTCCTTTTCAGACTCTGTGAGAGTAAATTTGTCTGTATCTATTCTTCTTTGATTATGTGTTTAGTAAACTTGTCTGTATTCCTCCAGAGGCTGTGTGTGAGTAAACTTGTCTCTCTGTCTCTCCTTCTTTTATTGTGTGAGTAAACTTGTCATGGGTCTCCTTCTGACACTGTGTGTGAGTAAACTTGTCTAATCAGTAAAGAACTGGCACAATATAACATCGACATCACAGCCTTAAGTGAAACATGCTTACCAGGAGAGGGATCACTCAGCGAACCCACCACTGGATACACGTTCTTATGGAAAGGTAGAGCCTCAAATGAAGACAGAATTCACGGTGTTGGCCTGGCTATCAAGACCAGTTTGCTCAAACAGCTCCCAGACTTGCCTGTGGGCATCAGCGAGAGGCTCATGAAGATCCGTTTACCTCTCAGCAAAGACTGGTATGCCACAATCATCAGTGCATATGCCCCAACACTGACCAGCACAGAGGAGACCATCAAGCAGTTCTACTCCGACCTGAGTGCCGTCCTGCACTCAGTGCCCACAAATGACAAGCTGATACTACTGGGAGACTTCAATGCCCGCGTTGGCTAGGACCATGAAAGATGGAAAGGAATGCTCGGCAAACACAGCATGGGCAAAATGAACAACAACGGCCTACTGCTACTCAGCAAATGCCCATAGTTTGAACTCACCATCACGAACACTGTGTTCAGAATGGTGAACAAATATAAGACAACGTGGATGCACCCACGATCAAAACAGTGGCATCTCATTGACTACATCATTGTACGTCGGCAAGACATCCAGGATGTAAAGATCACCAGAGCCATGAGAAGAGCTGAATGCTGGACAGACCACCGATTGGTTAGAGCAACTCTTCAAATACGCATTGCGCCTCACCATCCAAAATGTGCCCAGACAGTTCGTGCATTTTACAACATGAGTCATCTTACAGATCCATCTTATTTGCAAACATTCCATTCCTGCCTGGATGACTAGCTGTCTGCCAAGGGACCACTCACTGGAAGCTCAACCGAGAAATGGAACCAGTTCAGAGATGCAGTGAAGGAAACATCAAAGGCAGTCCTAGGCCCCAAACAACGCAACCACCAGGACTGGTTCCACGAGAACAACACTGCTATTGAAGACCTATTGAGCAAAAAGAACAAAGCCTTTATGGAGTGTCAAAATAACCCAAACTCTGCTCCTAAAAAGGACAGATTCAAGTCTCTCCAAGCCATGGCGTAGTGTGAGATCAGGAAGATTCAAGATCAATGGTGGGAAAAAAAGGCAGAAGAAATCCAGCATTTTGCTGATATGAAAAATTACAAATTTTCAGTGCCCTCAAGACTGTCTATGGGCCATTAAAACCCACCACCACTCCCTTGCTATCCTCTGATGGTGACACTCTCATAAAAGATAAAAAAGGCATCAGCAACAGGTGGAAAGAATACTTCAGTCAGCTTCTCAACCTACCCTCTTCAGTCGACCAAAGCTCCCTTGACCAGATCCCCCCAAACCGCACCATTGAACAACTTGACGTCCCTCCTTCAATAGAGGAAGTCCAAAAAGCCATTAAACAAATGAGTGCAGGCAAGGCACCCGGTAAAGATGGGATCCCAACCAAGGTGTACAAGGCCTTAGATGGAAAGGCGCTCCAGGCATTCCACATAGTGCTGACCAGCATATGGGAAGAGGAAGACATGCCCCCAGAACTCAGAGATGCCTCCATCGTAGCCCTATACAAGAACAAAGGCTCACGAGCAGCCTGTGACAACTACAGAGGCATCTCACTACTCTCCACTGCTGGAAAGATCCTTGCCCGTGTTATACTCAACAGATTCCTGTCATCTGTTTCAGAGCAGAACCTGCCTGAATCACAATGTGGCTTCCGACCAGATCGCAGCGCCATCGACATGGTCTTCATGGTGAGGCAAATGCAGGAAAAATGCCTTGAGCAGAACCTAAGGCTCTACGTTGTCTTCATAGACCTGACAAAAGCGTTCGACACAGTGAACAGGGACGCATTGTGGGTGATCCTCAGCAAGCTCAGTTGCCCAGCAAAATTTGTCAAACTGCTCCAGCTCTTTAATGTCGACATGACAGGGGAAGTCCTATCTGGTGGAGAGACTTCAGATCGCTTCAACATCTCCAATGGCGTGAAACAAGGCTGTGTCCTCGCTCCAGTACTATTCAACCTATTTTTCACCCAAGTATTATGACATGCTGTGATGGATCTAGACCTGGGCGTCTACATCAAATACCAGCTGGATGGCTCACTATTCAACCTTCGCCGCCTGACTGCAAAAACAGAGACAACAGAGAGACTCATCCTGGAAGCTCTCTTTGCAGATGACTGTACTCTCATGGCCCACCAAGAAAATCATCTTCAAACCATTATGGACAGGTTCTCCACCGCAACAAAACTGTTTGGCCTGGCTATCAGCCTCAGCAAAACAGAGGTGCTGTTCCAACCTGCACCAGGGAGGCCAACGAATCAACGGCACACAGCTTTCTAAAGTCAACACTTTCAAGTACCTGGGCAGCACCATCGCCAATGACAGGTCCCTAGACCACGAGATTAATGCGAGGATCCAAAAGGCCAGCCAGGCACTCAGGCGGCTGCGCTGCAAAGTCCTCCAACACAGCGGTGTAAGCACTGTGATGAAGCTCAAAGTGTATAATGCAGTGGTCCTCAGCTCGCTCCTGTATGGTTGTGAGACATGGACACTGTACTGGAAGCACATGAAACAGCTGGAGCAATTCCACCAATGCTCTCTCCGGTGTAAGGATTAAAATTTAGGGGAGATGGGGAGACTGAGGCATTTGAGGCAGGTAGAAATTAGTTTCTCTCTGCAAGGAGTATTATATTTTTTAGAGGTTTATTAAAGTTAAGGATTAAAAGAAAATACAGGATAAGAAAAAACACGTGTCTAGGCCAGAGGCCTAGACCTCACCTACATTATGGAAAGAGCCGTGTCTGCTCCAAAACGGAAGTCCACAAAAAAAGCCAAGAGCCTCAAAAGCCTTTGAATCAACTTAATACCTTCTCGATCTCGGCCCAGGTGAGATTACAAGGCATTCTGGGGAAGTGGAGCAAAGGCTCATGGGGATTGTAGTCCTTTTTCGAGTCTATTTTTTACACCGGTCAATCATGAGGATCCGATGGCAGGACCAAATCACCAATCAGGAAGTCCTTGACAGAGCCAACTCCACCAGCATCGAAGTCCTGGTCCTCAAAACCCAGCTACCATGGTCTGGACACGTCATCCGCATGGACCCACAGAGAATACCAAGACAGGTATTCTATGGTGAACTGTCAGCCGGACTCAGGAAACAAGGTCGACCAAAGAAAAGATTCAAGGATCAGCTAAAGTCAAACTTGAAGTGGGCTGGCATTACACCAAAGCAACTAGAACTTGCTGCCTCTGACGGAAGCAGCTGACGAACCCACATTCACCAGGCCGCCACCACCTTTGAAGATGAACGATGTTGATGTCTTGCCTCTGCGCGTGAACGCCGACACCAGGCCACAACCGCACCTCCCATAACAACTGGCGTCCCAGGCCCCATATGCCACAAACTGCACCTCAGTCTTTGGACTTCAAAGCCACATGAGGATACATCAATAGATGATAATGCACAAAGACAATTGTCATTCTCAGTCACCGAGAGACTACCACTATTATTAAACTTGTCATGGGTCTCTTTTTGACACTGTGTGTGAGTAAGCTTGACTTTGTGTCTTCTTCTGAGACTGAATAAGAGTAAACTAGTCTTTGTGTCTCCTTGGACTGTGTGTGAGTAAACTTTTCTGTGTGTCTCCTTCTGAGTCGATGTGTGGGTTAATTTATAAGTGTTTCTTACTCTGATAGTGTAATAGTAGACTTGTCCCTGTGTCTCCTTTGATTGTGTGTGAGTAAACTTTTCTGCATGTCTCCTTCTGCAACTGTGTGAGTAAACTTGGGTGTGTTTCCTCCCAAGATTTTTTTGTGTAAATTATCTTGTCAGTTGGTCTCCAGAGAGTGTTTATAAATGAACTTGTCTGTGACCCCATTTGAGACTGTGTGAAAGTAAACTTGTCTGAATGCCTCTTGATAATGTGTGTCAACAAACCTTTGTGTGTCTGCTGAGAATGTCTTAGTAAAGTTGTTTGTATGTCTCCACGTCTCCTTCTGAGATTTTGTGTGAGTAAATTTGCCTGTGTTTCCTCCCAACATTGTAAGTGTCAATAAATTTTCTGTGTGTCTCCTGAGACTGTGTCAATAAATTTGCCTGTATGTCTCCTTCTGAGACTGTATGTGCGATTAAACGTGTCTATATGTCTCCTGAGACTGTGTGAATAAAATTATCTATATTTTTCCTTCTGACACTGTTAGAGTAAACTTGTCTATATGTCTCCAGAGACACTGTGAGTAAACTTGTCTGTGTGTCTCCTTCTGACACTGTGTGTGAGTGAACCTGTCTGTCTCCTTCTTTGATTGTGTGAGTAAACTTATGTGTGTTTTTCCTAAGACTGTGTGAGTAAATTTGTGTGTGTCTCCTTTTGAGACTGTGTGAGAGTAAATCTATATGGCTTCTTTGATACTGTATGAGAGTAAACTTGTGTTTGTGTCTCCTGAGAATATGTGTGAGTAAATTTGTCTGTGTGTCTTCAGAGATTATGTTTGAGTGAACTTTTCTGTGTGCCTCCTGAGAATCTGTGAGTAAACCTGTCTGAGTGTTTCCTTTTTATCCCTGTGTTAAAGTAATCTTGTCTGTGTGTCTCCATCTGAGATTGTGTATGCATAAACTTGACTGTTACCATCTGAGATTGTGTGTGTGAATAAATTGGTCTGTGTATCTCCTGAGAGTATGTGTGTGAATAAACATGTCTGTCTCTGTCCCTCTGAGATTGTGTGTGTCAGTAAACATTTCTTTTTGTCTCCTGAGACAATAAGAGAATAAACCTGACTTTGTATTTCCTTAGACTGTGTGATTAAACATGTCTGTGTGTCTCCTTCTGAGACTGTTTGAGAGTAAACGTGTCTGTGTATTTCCTTCTGAGTCTGTGAGTAAACTTGTTTGTGTGTCTCCTGAGATTGTGCGTTTATTTTTGCCTCCCGAGACTGTGTGTGTGAGTAAACTTGTCTGTGTGTTTCCTGGGACTCTGCAAGAGTATACTTATCTCTGTGTCTCCTTCTGACCCTCTGTGTGAGTAAACTAGTTTCCTTGTCTCCTTACACCGTGTGAGTAAACTTGTCTGCACAACTCCTTCTGACAGTGTGAGACAGTTAACTTGTCTGTGTGTCTCCTGAGATTGTGTATGAGAGTAAATTTGTCTGTATGACTTCTTCAGAGATTGTATGTGAGTAAATTTGTGTTTCCCTCCAAGATTGTGTGTGTGAATAAACTTATCTTTGTGTCACCTATGAGTGTGTGTGAATAAATTTGTCTGTCTCCCTATGAGATTCTGTGTGAATAAACATTTCTTTGTGTCTCTTGAGACTGTGTGAGTAAACTTGTCTGTGTGTCTCCTGAGACTGTATGAGAGTAAACTTATCTCATCACTCCTGAGAATGTATGTGAGTAAATTTCTCAGTGTTTCTCCTTCTGGGATTGTTTGGGAGTAAACTTGTCTCTGTTTCCTTCTGAGATTGTGTATGTGAGTAAACTTGTCTGTGTGTCTCGTGCAAGTGTGTTTGTGAATAAACATTCTGTCTGTCACCCACTCAGATTGGGTGTGAATAAACTTTTCTTTGTATCCCAGACTGTGTGAATGAATAAACTTGCTTGTGTATCTCCTGACTCTCTGTAACAGTTAACTTGTCTGTATGTCTCAACAGAAGATGCTTTCTTCACATGTGAGCAATGAATCCAAGAGTACTTTTCTCCAACCTTTATAGATGTTGGAGTAGTTAATAATATTTGGAATGGTCCTTCCCAGGAAGGCTGAGTTGCTCCAGTATGCTGGAAATTCTTAATATACATCTTGTCTCCTGGGTTCAGGTCGTGAAGTGAAAAGTCTAGTGGTCCAGCTTGTACTGCAGCTCCGGATTCATGAAGTTCACGCAGTTTGTACTATAATTTCTGTACATAGGAAGCAATAGTAGTATCTCCCCCCAATAATGATGTTTATGCAGGGGGAAAACGTTTAGCTTGTATAGGCAGATGTCCAAAAAGCATCTCAAATGGTGAGATGTATAGGTCTCCTCTAGGCCTGCTTCTAAGATAAAATAGGGCCAGAGGGAGAATTTCAGGCCATTTTAAATGGGTCCCAGTGCATAATTTTCCAATCATAGTTTTAAGTTCTTTGTTCATCCTCTCAACTTGGCCTGAGCTCTGGGGATGATATGGAACATGGAATTTGGGAGTTATCCCCAGGCAAAAATATATCTGATTTAGGACAGAATCAGTAAAATGGCTTCCTCTATCTGAATCAATACGTGCTGGCAGGCCAAAGCGAGGGATAATTTCCTTTAAAAGCACCTTAGCAACAAAAGCTGCTGTGGCTTGGGTTGCAGGAAATGCTTCCGGCCATCTGGTAAGTTGATCTACAATGACTAGACAAAATTTATAATGTCTAGCCTTTGGCATTATTATGTAATTTATCTGAAGATGTTCAAAAGGTGGGTAAGCCAGAGGATGCCCACTGTATTTTTATTTAAAATCCAGGAATTTTTTATTTTTTGTTTGACATTGTATTTTTATAAAAATCCAAGACTTTGATTTTTTATTAGAGAAAAGATCTTCAAAGAAGAAGCTTGTTAACTCCTAAATCCAGAGAATGAATTGTTGCAGAAAGATGCAGAAAACCTACACTTCATCAAGAAGATCAAGAATGAACTTTGGATATGGTTCATTGAACTGAAGTTTGATTGAATGTTTATTGTAAATGTACACATTTATGCCAAAAAGGACTACCCCTAATTTGGC
This sequence comes from Monodelphis domestica, assembly GCF_027887165.1. NCBI lineage: Eukaryota > Metazoa > Chordata > Mammalia > Didelphimorphia > Didelphidae > Monodelphis > Monodelphis domestica. The sequence continues at coordinate 80,738,462 of NC_077231.1, forward strand.
TTTCTGTCAATGCGCTTAGCAAAACATTGGTTTTGCTTTCTTTCTTTTCTATTGCTCCCTCACTACCCTAATTTCCTCTTAGAAAATTGAATATTGTGTATATCTATAGTTAGAAGTGCATTTAGGACTACAAGATGATTATGTTAAATGATCAATGGGAGACTAGTCTCCCAATGATCATCAGGGGGGATTGTGAACCTTTAAAATTCTCAGACCCTACTTCATAAGGTTTGGTTAAGACGATTCCCAATTTAAACAATGAAGGGACTTAAATCAGGAATGTGAGATCTCTACTCCACCCCTACTTAAGCCTGCTTTAGGTGAAGAAACTCCTTGCTGAACAATGAAAAATACTTAAACCCATACTTATAGTAAGGCAAAAGTTCATAAGCTGTGCCTGTTTTTAGATCTAATACAAAAGGATGCTAAGTACCTATAAAGGTCAGTCAACTTTTGAATTTACAAGGAACAAAGAGGTGAGAACTTACTCAGAGGTTTTCTCAGGTGTGAATTACTCAAAAGTTTAGCCCTCTTAGGTGTGAATTAAGAATGGTCTGTCCTTTGGAAAACGTCTACTGTGATTGGTATATGTGAGAACTTAGGGGAGGTGACATAGGAGAAAATTCCCTTTAAAAGGAGAGGAAAGGCTGCCTTGAAGGACAGTCTCAGAGAGTCTCAGAGGAACTCTCTCTGGAGATGGCAGATGGCCAAAGCTGAATTGGTGTCTCTCTGAACACTAGAATCCTTGCTTGGACAAATCTTGTGGTGAGTGGATAAAAGACTGATCAGTCTCTTTCTTAGGGCTTGGGCCTGGGCTGGCCTGGGCCGGCCTATCTTTTTCTCATAATTTCCTTTTTCTCTCTCTCTCCTTTTTCTTTAATTCCTCATTTGTATTAATTAAAGTCTCTATAAAAGCCAGTTGACTTGGGTATATTTAATAATTGGGAATTTTTCCCTGGTGACCACTTTGTATCATTTGATTTAAATCAAGACATTGTCTTGAAACAATATTTTCTGCAGTCACAATTTAAGCCAACCACTCTTTTATCTGCCACAGTTTATGTCTTCCACTGTTTTAATTATTACACCACCGAAAGCTTTGCCACGAAAGGCATGTTGGTTGTATGCTTGGCAGGTAGAGCAGGCTGAACACACTTTAGAGGCTATAGTAGTTATACCAGGGGCTATCCATACTCTCTTAACAGAATCCATGATGCCCTGGGTACCAAAGTGACCATTTTTATGAATAGATTAGCAAATTTGGTGATAGAAACTTCTAGGTAGCAGGGGTTTTCCTTCAGATGACACCCATACTCCGTTAATCTGTTTTGCTTTGAATTTTTGTTTCCATTTTTCTACTTCCTTTTCATTATAGGAAAGTGACAAATTTAAATCATCAGTGGTTGTTAATGTTAAAATTAATTCAGGTCCTTCTATGACTGCTAGCTTTGCAGTGGCATCTGCTCAATCATTTCCTCTAGAGTCAGAGTCAGTGCCACCTGTATGGGCAGAGCAATGAACTACAGCTAGGGCTTCAGGCAGCTGGAGAGCAGAAAGAACTTCATTAATTATTTCTGCATTAGCTATAGATTTTCCAGCTGAGGTTAAAAATCCTCTCTGGAGCTATAGCATTCTGACTGAGTGACAAATGCTAAAAGCATATCTGGAATCCGTATAAATTGTTGTCTTTTTATCCTTGGCAATTATACAAGTGTGCTTCAAAGCTATGAGTTCTGCTTCTTGAACACTAATATTAGAGGGTAGTGAAGCTGACCACTCAGTGGCAAATTCTGAGACTACGGCAGCTCCAGTGTAGCATGTGCCATCCCTCATAAAAGAGGAACCATCAGTAAATAAAATCAGATCTGGATTGTCTAAGGGAGTGTCCAAGAGATTATCTCAAGGCTTTTCTGCCATGGACACTAGATTTTCACAATTGTGTAATGGTTCTTCTGAAGTTGGTAAATCTGGAAGCAAGGTGGCACGGTTAAGGGTTGTACGGTGTTTTCGCTATTTAACAAGGTTATTTCATACCTTGTATTTCTCTGATCAGAAAATGCATGTGTTCTATGTCTTAGCAACAATGCTTCTACCTCAAGTGGGCACATAATTGTTAATGGGCATCCCAATATAAGTTTTGAGGGGTTTTGTCACAAGCTTCGTGGTCGCCATAAACTGTAACCGCAAAAATATGGGTTTCAAGACTGTGAATTGCCAAAACTGTAAAGATAATTTTTAGTGTCTTGATTTAAATAAAAAATAAGTGGTTACCATGGGAAAAATTCCCAACTATGAAAATACCCAAGTCAGCTGGGTTTTATGGAGATTTTAATTAATACAAATGAAGGAATTTAAGGGAAGGTAGAAAGAGAGAGAAAGAGAAAATAGGAGGAAGGCCTGAGCCTTAAGAGAGACTAGTCAGTCTTTTATCACTCACCACAAGATCTTCCTAAAGCAAAACTCCAAACTCCAACTAAGTTCAGAGAGCCAGCTCCTCCAAACTAACTCCAAACTACAACTAAGTTCAGAGAGACCCTCTGAATTCCCGACTTCCTTTTAAAGAGAATTTTCTCTTATGTCACCTCCCCAAAATTTTCACATCTACAAATCACAGTAGACACTTTCCCCCAGGACTGTCCATTCTTAGTTCACATCTTCTTTTGTTATTACCTTCTCTGATTAGATTATATCTTCTCAGTATTTCACATCTCTTTGCTAAGCTTGCCCTTTGTAAGTTGCTTGACCTTTTAGTTATTAATTTAACCTTTATAGGTACTTTTTGTATTAGATCTAAAATAGACCACCTAGCTTAGGGTTTTTGCTTCACTATAAGTATGAGTTGGGGACTTTTCATTGTTCAGTCAGGAATTTTACAGCTTTATCTTCCCCTAAGGCACTGTATGAGCAGGGTGGAGTAATTTTAAAGTTCTCAATACATTCCTGACTGAGTACCTCCATTGTAGAAAATGGGGAATAGCTTAATCAAATCTGAAGTAGAGTCTGAGTAGTTTTAAGATTTACAACTGTCAGAGTAAACTTATCTTTGTGTCTCCTCCTGAGATTATGTGACAGTAAACTTGTCTGTATGTTTCCTTCTGAGACTGTCAGAGCAAATTTGTTTGTGTGTCTCATTCTCAAATTGTTTGTGAGTAAACTTTTCTGTGTTTGCTTCTTAGATTGTGTGTGAGATTAAACTAGTTTGTGTGTCTCTCGAGAGTGTATGTGAGAATAAACTCATTTGTCTGTCTCCCTATGAGCTTGTGTGTGTGAATAAACTTTTGTTTGCGTCTCCTGAGACTGTGTGAGTAAACTTGTTTGTGTGTCGCCTGAGTCTGTCTGTGAGCAAACTTGCCTATGTGTCTCCTTCTGACTGTGAGTGAAAGTAAACATGTTAGTATGTGTCCTCCTGAGACTGTATTAGAGTAAATGTGTCTGTGTGTCTCCTGTGACAGTTTGTGAGTAAAATTGTCAGTGTGTCTCCTGAGACTGGGAGGGAATCTCCTTCTAAGATTGTATATCAGTAAACTTTTCTGTGTATCTCCTTCTGACAGTGTGTGACCATAAACTTGTCTGTGTGTCTCCTGAGCCTGTATGCATAAGTAAATTTTTTGTTTGTCTCTTTCTGAGACTGTTTGTTAGTAAACTTGTCTTGTTTCCTTCTGAGATTGTGTGCATGAATAAACTTATGTGTGTTTCTCCTTAAAGTGTGTGTGAATGAATAAAATCATCTGTCTTTCTCCCTCTGAGATTGCGTGTGTGAGTTAACTTTTCTTTGTGTCTCCTGAGACTGTCTGTGAGCAAACTTGCCTGTGTGTCTACTTCTGACACTGTGTGACAGTAAACTTGTCTGAATATTTCCTTCTGAGACTGTATCAGAGTAAAGCTTTCTGTGTCTCCTTCTAATTCTGAATATGAGTAAACTTGTATGATTGTCTCCTGTGACTGTGTTAGTAAACGTATCTGTCTTCTGACAGTGTGTGTGAATAAAGTTGTCTGTGTGTCTCCTCCTTAGAGTGTGTGGGAATAATCTTGTCTGTATGTCTCCTTCTGAGACTGTGTGAGAATAAAATTTTGTGTGTCTCTTTCTGAGACTGTAACAATAAACTTGTCTGTGTGTCTCCTGAGAGAGTGAGTGAATAAAACTGTCTGAATGTCTTCTTCTGAGACTGTGTGTGTAATTAAACTTGCCTGTGTATCTCCTGGCACTGTGCGGGTAAACTTTTCTGTGTTTATCCTGAGATTGTATGTGAGTAAACTTGTTTATTTTTCCTTCTTAGATTGTGTGTGAATAAACATGTCGGTCTCCTTCTGTGATTGTGTGTGTGAGTAAACTTTTATTCATGTCTCCTTAGACTGTGTAGGTAAACTTGTGTTTGTCTCCTGAGTTTGTCTGTGAGCAATTTGCCCATATGACTCCTTCTGAGACTGTGTGTCTCCCTCTGAGATTATGTGAGAGTAAAGTTATCTCTCTGCTTTTGAGACTCTGTGAGAATAAACATTTCTCTGTGTCTCTTTCTGAGTCTCTGTGTTAGTAAAATGTCTGTGGGTCCAAAAACTATGCCTGTGAGTAAACTTGTCTGTCTGCTTCTGAGACTGTGTGAGAGTAAAATTGTCTATTTATCTGTTTCTAAGACTGTGTGAGAATAAACTTTTCTGTGTCTCCCTTTCTGATACTGTGTGACATTAAACTTGTTTATGTATCTCCTGAGACTCTGTGTGTGAGTAAATTTGTGTTTCTCCTAACACTGTTTGGGAATAAACTTGTCTGTGTGTCTCCTGAGACTGTATGTTTGAGTAAATTAGTCTGTGTGTCTCCTCAGACTGTGTGAGTAAATTGGTCTGTGTGTCCTAAGACTGTGTGTGAGTAAACTTGTCTATGTCTCCTTCTGAGATTGTTTGTGAGTAAACTTTTCTGTGTGTCTCCTTCTCACACTATGTGGGAGTAAACTTTTCTGTGTGGCTCCTGAGATGGTTTGTGAGTAAATTTGTCTGTATGTTTCCTTCTGTAACTGTTTGTGAGTAAACTTATCTGTGTGTTTTCTGAGACTATGTCAGTAAATTTGTCAATGTTTCTCCTTCTGAGACTGTGTGAGTAAACTTCTCAGTGTTTCCTTCTGAGATTTTGTGACAGTAAACTTGTTTGTGTCTCCTTAGAGTGTGTTAAAGATCTTTTCTGTTTGTTGTCTTCTTTCAATATATGAAAATATATTTGGCTCTGTTTCTTCTTCTGAGATGGTAAGTAAACTTGTCTGTTTCCTTCTGAGATTTTATTTGACTAAACTTGTCTATGTGTTTCCTGAGACTGTGTGAGAGTACATTTGTCTATGTATCTCCTTCTGAGACTGTGTGTGAGTTAATGTGTCTCTGTGTCTTTTTCTGAGAGTATGACTTGTCTGTGTGCCACCTAAGAAGACTATGTGTGAGTAAACTTGTCTGTGTTCTTCTTCTGAGACTGTATGTGAGTAAACATATATGTGTTTCCTTCTGAGATTGTGTATGTTAATAAACTTTTCTGTTTGCCTTCCTCTGAGATTATGTGTGTAACTTTTCTTCATGTCTCCTTAGACTGTGTAAGTAAACTTGTGTTTGTCTCCTGAGTTTGTAAGTAATTTTGCCTGTGTCTCCTTCTGAGACTGTGTCTCTCCCTCTAAGACTGTGTGAGAGTAAAGTTGTCTATTTGTCTGCTTATAAGGCTGTGTGAGAGTAAAATTATCTATCTGTTTCTAAGACTGTGTGAGAATAAACTTTTCTGTGTGTCTCTTTCTAATACTGTGTAAGAGTAAACTTGTTTATGTGTCTCTTGAGACCATGTGTGAGTAAACTTCTCTGTGTTTCTCCTGACACTGTTTGGGAGTAAACTTGTCCATGTGCCTCCTCCTGAGATTTTGTTCAAGTAAACTTGTCAGTGGGTTTCCTGAGACTGTGTGAGAGTATACTTGTCTGTGTGTCTTCTTCTCTCCCTATGTGTGAGTATACTTGTTTGCTTGTCTCCTGAAACTGTATGAGTAAACTTGTCTATGTTTCTCTTTCTGACAATGTGTGACAGTAAACTTGTCCGTGTGTCTCCTGAGACTGTGTGTATGAGTAAACTTGTCTGTGTGTCTCCTTCTGACAATCAGAATGTGAGTAAATTTGTCTGTTTCTTCTCCTGAGATTTTATGTGAGTAAACTTGTATGTATTTCCTCCCAAGATTGTCTGTATGAATAAACTTGTCTGTATGTCTCCTGAGAGTGTGTGATAAACTTGTCTGTCTGTCTCCCTCTAAGATTGTGTTTGTGTGAGTAAACTTTTCTTCATGTCTCCTGAGACTGTCAGTAAACATGTATGTGTCTCCTTAGTCTGTCTGTGAGCAAACTTGTCTGTGTGTCTCCTGATACTGTGTGAGACTAAACTTGTCTGTGTCTCCTGAGACTTTGTGAGAATAAACTTGGGTGAGTGTCTCCTTCTGACTCTGTGTGACAATAAACATGTCTGTTTGTCTGCAGAGACTGTGTGAGTAAACTTGTCTGTGTGTATCCTTCTGAGACTGTGACAGTAAACTTATCTATGTGTCTCCAGAGAGTTTGTGTGTGTATGTGTGAGTAAATTTGTCTGTGTGTTTCCTGAGACTGTGTGAGTAAACTTGTCTGTGGGTCTCCTGAAACTATATGAGTAAACTTGTCTGTGTCTACATCTGGCAATGTGTGTCTCCTTCTGATATTGTATGTGAGTAAATTTGTATGTGTTTCCTTCCAAGATTTTGATTATTAATAAACTTGTCTGTTTGTCTCCTGATAGTGAGTGTATATCAATAAAATTTTCTATTTCCCTCTGAGTTTGTGTGAAAAAAAAACTTTTCTTTGTGTCTCCTGAGAATGTGTAAGCTTGATTATATGTCTCCTGAGTCTGTCTGTGAGCAAACTTGTCTGTATGTTTCCTTCTGAGACTGTGACAGTAAACTTGTCTGTGTGACTCCTTCTGAGACTGTGTGAGAGTAAACTTTTCTGTGTGTCTCCTAAGACTGTGTATGAGTAAACTGTCTGTGTCTCTTTCTTACATTGTGTAACCGTAAACTTGTCTCTGTGTCTCCTGAGACTGTGTGTGAGTAAACTTGTCTCTATGTCTCCTGAGATTGTATGTAACTATTGTATGTTTTTCCTTCAGAGATTTTGTATGTGAATAAATTTGTCTGTGTCTCCTGAGTCTCTCTGTGAGCAAACTTGTCTGCGGGACACCTTCTTGAGACTGTGTGAGAGAAACATGTCTGTCTCCTTCTTAGACTTTGTGATAGTAAACTTTTCTGTGTGTCTCCTCAGATTGTGTGTAAGTAAACTTGTCTGTGTGTCTCCTTCTGAGATTTATGAGAGTAAAATTGTCTGTGTGTGTCTTTCTGAGACTGTGTTTGTACGTGTAGCAGAAAAAGCTGGTGTTGGCTCACCTGCAGACCCAACATGCATGCTCACGTGTGCGTACACACACACACACACACACACACACAATACTCCTATTGTATTCAGACACTTTTGCAACTACATACTTGTTGTTTGCTGCCCCTGCCATGGTGTGATGAGACCAGCTGTTGCTGACCTGCTCCTTCTTAATAGAAATGTGGCCAAAAGTAAGCCGTTTTGCCAAGAATGCTCTGGTTTGATTGAATCCTTTGTTGGTTCCCTCATCTTTCCTAAAGGCTACAAAATAGGCAATTCTTCCTGGCTAGGTAGCCCACTATCTTCCCAATACTAACCCTGCAGACTGAGGGACTGATTGGGAGCTGCTTTGTTATCATTAGCAAGAGCCCATAGCACATGTCTCCAGCCAGGACCCTCTTTGCTTTTCCCTCTGTGTCCCTAGCCCTTAGCACTATGCTGTGTATACAATAAGCATTTAATAAATGGGTTGTCCCTCTCCCCCACCCCCCATTCTTTCATTTATAGAAGCTCTGGAAGAAATACATTCCAGGGGTGGAGGGCAATCTGGGCACAAGCCCAGCAGACATGGGAGATAGAATTCTTAGCCAGTGGAATGGTTAGGACAATGTGACTAGAACTAAGCCAGAGTGAAGTACATACAGGCAGGAAACATCTGGATATGTGGGTTGGAGCCAGCGTTTAGAAGGCTTTAACTGCCAGGCTGAGAAATTTCTATTTTGTCTCACAGGCACTAGGGAGCCCCTGAAATTTTTTGAAAGGAGAAAAAAAGAGATGATGAATGATGATGGAGATAATTTGGGGATGTAGAAGACTGGAGACCTATTATGACCTGGTGCAATTTTAACAGAGGAATCCTTAGTTAATCATTTGAATTATCTAGACCTTAGAAAGCTGTCCTACATTCTCTACTGATCGGTCTAGGTCTAGTTGGGGACAGAGGGGGCAGGGAATTCTGTAACTAACTGACCCAAGGGATAGTTAGGTGGTTCTGTGGATTGCGAGCTAGATCTAGGGACAGGAGGTCCTGGGTTCAAATCTGCTTCAGACACTTCCTGACCATTTGACTCTGGCCAAGTCACTTAGTCCCCACTGCCCAGCCCTCACTTCTCTTTAGCCTGGGAACTTGATTCTAAGGTGGAAGATAAGGATTTTGAAGAATAAATAAATAGCATGATCTATAGAAGAGAAGAGGATCTTTTTCAAAGTTTGTCCTACTTTTTGTTGCACTGTGATCATTCTAATTAACTCTGTGGATTTGGAATCAGAGGACCTTGGTTTAAGTCTAGGCTCTACTACTTACTACTCTGTGACCTTGGGAAAATTAATTTGCCTCTGGTGGCCTCGGATTTCTTTCTTGTAAAATAAAGGGTTTATACCTGTTAAAAGTGTTTTCTAACCCTTATAGATTATTGGTATTGTATGGTATTACCAAATAACTGTGTCCTATGTGGACAAGCTGTTGATTTGACTGTTGAGAAAGATTGTCTCTCAGAGCAGACCAAAGAATTCCAGCTCAGACCAGAATATAAAAATATTTTCTATTATGGTTTAAAAAAAAAGACTAAAGGAAGGGATAGTAAAAGGAAACAGGCAGAAAGGAAATTCTTATAATATATAGGTCCCTAAACTAATAAATCTTATTCTAACCACCTAACAAAAACTGATCCACAAGGATTGCCTTCTCCCTCAACAGAGTTGAGGCTATCCTCCCTTCCTAATTTATCTAAAACCCCCAAATATTTATCTAACTACACTATCCTAAATTATAAACTTATAAATGAGAGGAATAAGTTAAGTTTCCTTTTCTTGCTGTCTAGATGAAAAATACAGCTTAGAATCTCCATAGCCTTTTTCTACTCAAACAGCAATCCTGCTAGGCTTGCACTGGTGTTGCACCCAACAATCTCCTTCACTTGTCTGAGCTGATAGATGAATTTTAGATGTGAAAACACTGAGATTTTCCAGCCTCACTGAGCAGCTCTTAGGACCTCCTTTCAGAATGGGGTTAGCCCAAAGAGTGAAGTCCATTGGATTAACTGACTCTCAAAGCATTTTACCCATAATCCATCTCTGAGATTCCATTCAGATTTAAAGAAACCCAATTTATAAACCTCTCTCTATATCTTATCAATACTACTTAACTCTATTTACTAATGAACTCTTAATTAACAAACAATTCTCTATAATCTCCCCTGGAATTTGTTGAAAAACACATTCTGTTTTCTCAAATGAATCCAATGCAACCAAGTAACCTATTGTCTAGTTATTCTAAACTATTTCTACACCTCAACTGAATTTACCTATTCTGGGTCAGAAAAGAAAAAAAAAAGAGAAAGTAAGGAAAAATCTTTGCAAAATGAAAATCAAATTACAGTTACAAAGTCCAAATGCAAAATCCAAAACAATGCAATAACAAAAGAACAAATAAAACAAAATTTTCCCCTGTACTAGTACAGAAAGGAAAACCCTATCTAAAGATAAAACTTCAAAATTTACTTGGTGAATACTCTGAAAATAGCAACAATTTGAACTTTAACTTTTCTAACAGAAACCAATTCTTACCTAAGGATAAAAAACTTCAAACCATCTTACCACTACAGAAACTGCTAGATTTTCCTATTCTATTCTATTCTATTCTATTCTATTCTATTCTATTCTATTCTATTCTATTCTATTCTATTCTATTCTATTTACAGAAAAGAAAACCTATTCTAAAACTAATGCAAACTAAACCCAACACAATAGCATGCAAACAAAACTATGTACATAACCTATGTACACAAATGTACACAATTTCATATATATACATATTTATACATACATACACCTATATACATAAATGTATGTTTACAGAAAGAAGTCACTATTATTTAAGAATATACAAAAGTCCATATATACATATATATATATATAATACATAAATGCATATGTTCAGAAAAGAAATCACTCTGAATAATTAAAAATTCCCCCCCTGTTGTAAGTAAAATGAATGTGTAGAAGGGATGTAAAATCCTCATGAGTTAAATAGGTTACTAGTTAATATTGTTACTAGTATATGTCCATATAATATGTAGCTACCTAGAACTCATAACATTTCTATATGATATGGTGTGTGTGTGATATATTGATAACTTTGCCTATCTTTTAAAGTGTTCATACTTACCTGTTACTGTATTTATTGTATAATACCCACCTGTCCTTCATGCAAACCATGGAAAAGCAGTGTATTATCCTTGGAATGCTCGTCTGCAGTTGTGCTCTTTACTCTTGCTGCAGCCTGGTAGCAAATTTTATGTTGTTAGTGTCTCTTGTTGATTGTTGCTCTTATAGAATGTTGCAGAATTTGTCCTCCTGATTGTGTTTGTGATTGTAACAATGTTTTTATAATGTGTTTTTTCAAACTGTACATTGTCCTCAAGATACCTTGTTTGTAGTAAGTCCATAGTCTGTGTTATTGTCGCAGTTGTCCTTGTTGTCTCAGTTGTCCTTGTTGTGTTGTTGTTGATCTTTGTGTTTTGTTGTTATGTTGCTGTGTTGTGTGCTCTTTTCCTCTTTTTACCAACTTCACCTACAGACTTCTTCACCTGATGTCAACCTCTTCTCCTGATGAAATCTTCTTCACGTGCGAGCAATGCAGCCATGAATCTTTACCGACAACCTTTACAGCCTTAGGTGTTGTGAGTAGAATATCAAAAGATCTTAGCCACGCTGGATCTGTGGCACTAGTCCTAGCAAAATTTTTAATATACACAGTGTCACCTGGATGTAAGTCATACAATGTAAAATCTATTGGTCCAACCTAAGCTGGTATTCCCAGCTCTTATAATTCTTTAATTCTGTTCTGCAGTTGTTTGAGATATTCTGTAATACTTAAATCTCTGCCCAGCAAGGAGGCATAGACAGGGGTAAAATTCATTGTCTGTTGTGGGTCATTACCAAAAAGCATCTCATATAGGGAAACATGCAAATCACTTCTGGGCCAGGTTATGATGTAATACAATGAAAATGGTAAAATCTCTGGCCATTTCAACTGGGTCTTAGCACAGAGTTTCCCAACCATAGTTTTAACTTCTCGATTCATGCATTCTACCTGACCAGAACTTTGGGGATGGCATAGGACATGGAATTTAGGTATTATACCTAAGTTTACATATATCTGTTGCAAAACTGAATCTGTAAAGTGCAATCCACAGTCTGAATAAATCTTAGATGGAACTCCAAACCTTGGCACAATCTCTTTCAATAACACCTTGGCAACAAAATTAGTTGTGTTCTTATTACCAGGAAATGCTTCAGGCCATCTCATCAGTTGATCTCTTATTACCAGACAGAACCTATAGTTCCCAGCCTTTGGCATGGTGATATAATCAATCTGTATATGCTCAAAGGGAGAGAAAGGTATAAGCCTGCTTCCAAAATTCCAAAATTTTTGTCTGAATACACTTTGGTTATATTGCTAATAAATCTGACAAGAAGAGCAAATGTTGTTATCCCAGGGGCTATCCATCATTTCTTTATAGTGTCAAACATTCCCTGTATTCCAAAATAACCCTCTTTATGGATGTTTTGACAGATCTGGCTATAAAAAGCTCTTGGAAGTATTGGTTTTCCATATGAAGCCACCCAGGTGCCATTTTTGTTCTCTGCCTTGAAATTCTGTTTCCATTTTAGCACCTCTTTCTCACTGTATGCTGTAGCCAGATCTTATGAAGTTATCATGGCTAGATTTAAGCATAGTTCAAGTCTACCAGTTGCCGCAAATTTAGCAGTTGCATCCACACTGTTGTTCCCCTGTGCAACAGAATCTGTGTTTTTGGTATGTGCTCTCTAGTGCACAATTGCTATTTGCTTTGGTAGTTATAAAGCCACTAGAAGTTCACTTATAATTTGTGCATTGGCAACTGTTTTTCCAGAGGATGTTAAGAAGCCTCTTTGCAACCATAGACTACCAACTTTGTGATAGATTCCAAACACATATTTAGAATCAGTATAAATTGTCACACTCTTTTTCTTGGCTATGATACAAGTGTGCTTGACTGCCTTGAGTTTTACAGCCTGGGCACTGAGATTTGATGGCAAAGCTACTACCCACACTGTCTCAAACTCTGTTACCACTGCTGCTCCTGTGTACTTTACCCCATCTCTCATAAAGGAGGATCCATCCATGAAAAGAATAAAGTCTAGATTCTCCAGGGGTGTATCAGACAGATTGTCCCTTGGTTTCTCAGTTGTTTGGACCACTTTAGCACACTCATGCAGCTGTTCCCCAGAAGTTGGTAGATCTGGTAACAACATAACAGGGTTCAAGTTCCTGTATCTTTTCAGGGTGATATTTTCACTGTCTAAAAGTTTTAACTCATATCTAGCCAGCCTCTGGTCTGAAAAGGCTTGAGTCTTATGCCTTAACAAAACAGCTTAAATTTCATGCAGATGCATGATGGTAAGTTGATTCCCCAGAACAGAGTCTACAACCTTTGTCACTAACAGAGCTCTTGCTGCCGTAACTCTCAGACATGGTGGCGTGCCCACAGCTATTGGATCCAGTTGCCCAGAATAATATGCAATAGGTTTTTTTGAACTGAACCAAAAACCAGGGTAAGCAGCCCAGAAGCCACACCTTTTCTCTCATGGACATACAGAATGGATGACTTTTTAAAATCTGTTATTCCCAGAGTGAAATTGCATCCAGGTGTTCTGTTGTCAATTTCAGTGACTGTTACACAATCTTTTTTAAGCTCTGTTAATGGTTTCACCAGTTCACCAAAACCTGGTATCCATTGTCTGCAAAATCTCATTGCTCCCAGAATTGCTCTTAATTGCATTCTGGTGTTTGGTGCTGTTGGCTTTTTAATGCACTCTTATTTGTTTCTCTGAGATATGCCTGGCTCCTATTCTGTTAGAATAAAGCCTACATATTCCACTCTTGGCACACACCACTGCACCTCGGACTTAGAGATTTTTTGTCCCCTTTTAAATAATCCAATTAGAAGGTGCTTGCTGTCTCTTTGGCATCCTTTGGCTGATGGTGAGATTAGCAGGAGATCATCAACAAAATGAATCAACCTGCTTTCTTTAAAATGTATGTTAGCCAGGTCTTCATTTAAAATTTGGGAGAAGATCAGGACTTTTGCAGAATCTTTGGGGCAAATGCTTCCAGGAGTACTGAAGGCCATTCAGGTGAAAGCAAATATTTTTTGAGAATTCCTGTGGGTAGGGCTGAAAAAAAATAAAGAACAGAAATCTATGACCATGAAAAGTTTTACATTGCTGGGAATCAATGATATTATCATGGCTAGACTCAGTACTACTGCATATCACTTTACCACATAATTATTTATGGCCCTCAGATCTCATACAAATTGATAAACGTGTTTGCCATTTTTATCCAATTTTTGGCTTTTTGACTTGTAAGATTGGGTCGTTATATTTGGACATGCAGGGTACTATGATATGAACAGGTGTTATTCCTTCTATAGCCTCTTTTGACAGTGGGTACTGTGGGATACATGGAGCTGGACCTTCTTGGTTTGGATCTGGACTGGCACCACTGACTTTAGTAGGCCTATGTCTGTAGATGATGTAGCCCTTAGCCCTTCTGGAATGTCACTGGGAATCTCGTATATCTGTAGCTTCTCTACCTCAGCTTCTGGGCTGTCTAAAAACAATATTGGAAAACTGTCCAAAGATTTTTCTGGAAATTCTAACAAAATTTCCCCTTCTGATGTGCATATGATGGTAGCCCTAAGTATGCACAGCAGATCTCTTCCCAAAAAATTTGCTGATGAATTTTATATGAGCAGGAAGGAAAGCTCTATGCTCAAGGGACTGAGGGACACCATACAGGGAGGTAACTTCTTCACTTCTAATGGTTCCCCTGAGATTACCACAACCTACATAGATCCCATACCATCACACAACCAGTCAAGTGACTTCTTTAACACAGACTTAGAGGATCTGGTGTCCAAAAGACAGTCATACAGTGCATTTTCCACTTTTAAGGTGACATAGGGTTCTGTGCTTCAAGGTGGGGTATGGACCAGGATAATGGGAGTCATGAAAGCTGGATCAGGAAATCTAAGCTCACCTTCCTGTCCTACCTTCTATAATTTATTTAATTCACTTTGTATTTATTCTTCTTTTACATCTATTTCTTCTTCAGTATCTATGTTCTGTTTTGTCATCTCCATAGTAGTGTCATTACCCAGTCCATTTCCCCAGTAAGAAGTTCATAAAGCACTTCCCCCATGTGTTCCCTTAAGTGTGTCTGCCTTTGGAATGTTGCCACTGACCTCCTGAGAATATTTAGGTCTAGCACCATTCTTAATGTAACTGTGTAGTTGTCATATCTTCTGCTTGGGACCTTTGATAGAATCTGCCTTCATAGCCACCGAGATAACTAGGTCTCCTATCTTGGTATGGAAACTGAAACCTATCAGGGAACCCATTCCCTCTATAGCTTTGATAATGGTTATTGTACTCCCTGTCAGAAAACCTATTTCCACTATAATAGTTTCTATTTCTTCTGTAAAGTCCACTATTCTGTCTTGCTCGGGATTGACATTGCCTCATGTAATTTCCACAAATTCCAAAATTTGCACAAAAGTAACATTGTGGACCTCTATTGCTCTAATTCCTTTGCTGGGTAAAGACCTATCTGGGCTGCCTGAATCCTTTCATTGGTACTATCCCATCTTTTTATTTTTTGTTCTATCTGTTTATTTCCATTGTGAGATCCCTTATCTCTTTCTTTAGGTTCTTTATCATATTAAGGGTATCATTCCCTTTCTTATCATGGTCCATTTCAAAAACATATATGACAACCATTCTGATGTCTTCCAGGGACCTTTCCAGCCAGTCAGGACAATTTTGTTGGAAATAATGCCTGACCACCTTACAGGAGTTCTTTACAAATCACTTACTCAATTGCTTGATGTCCTTGTCTGTTGCAGTGTCAAGGGATAGATAACATTCTCCCATGTCAATAAGTCTGTCCATGTATTTTGAAGGTGTTTACCCCCACTTCCTGCCATAGCTGTTCAAATTTTGTCCATGCCCTGGGTCTATTAGAGTATTGCCTCATGGTGGTAATTAGGGCCTCCCTTGCTCTCACCAGTTCTTCATACTCCCCAGGGTTATTCTCATCCCAACTTGTGATGGGAATCTTCCTGTAAAAGTCAGGCTTTGAGTAGAATAAAATAGGTCCAGGATGGATGTCAAGAGATGTAGGGAAATGAGCATTCCAGACATAGGTCCATGAATAGCTACTGTACTTTGTAGCTTGAGTGAGAGAAAGAGTGCCAATCTAAAAAAAAGGAAAAAAAAGATAGTTGAACATTCTTAATTAAGGGCTTTTTTATTTGTGTCCCAAACATAAGGAGATAGAAGAATTTATCTTCTCACAGCTGAGTAGAGGTCATTTTCACTGATTAACAACTTGGGGAGATTGGAAAAGCCATCAATGATCACTGAAACTATAAAATGTCTCTTGAAAATCCAAATGAATTATTCAGAGATTTGTCAAGAGATAACTAGAAAAATTAGGAGACATAAACAACTTGAGAAAAGGCAAAAGTTTTTCCAGTAAGTTTGAACAAAGAAAAATTTTTCAAATTTAAGCTGAATGATGAATATGACACCATGAATATAGTTTTAATTAATATACATTTTTGCTGAATTTTGTATTTCCATGCCATTTAAATTTTCTAATAAAGGTGATTGATTAAATGTATCATAACTAAATGTGATTCCCAGTTTGTAATTTGTAAGACATTTCATAGAAATAAATTTGCAAATTAAAATCTGGGCAAGATCATTCCTGCCCATTTTTTATCTGGAAAATGTGGTGGCTTTCCTCCTTCAGCCCTGACCTTCCCTTGGAGATTAAGGAACAAGATTTTTTTTTTTTCTCAGAGGTACTTTAGTTTTATGCCTAGAATCATTTTCTGGGCTTTGGAACCCAATAATATTTACTTATTTTGGTAAGTTTTAGTTACCCGCTATGTTGAAAGTTCCCTCTTTTGGCCAACATGTTTCATTAGTTTCTTTGTCCATTTCGGATTGACATGTACAAGTATTTTGGATGTAGCTTGGATGTTGCTAAGTGCCAAAAATCACTCACTTCTATTATTTCTTTGTTATCTAGTCTGGCATTTAAGCTTTAGTTTTCACACTGGTGCAGTGAAAAGCATAGGAATATTTCTTATTGACCTCAATTCAAATTGTGAAGAATATCTATGACTTTGGAATAGTTTCTGAATATAGACATGCCTTTGGAATAGTCAGTCTCCTGGAGGATTAGTTCTACTGTGTGAGATAGTAAGTTTTCTAAAATAACCACAAGGATTCTAACCATCTTTTGTTTTGACTACAATTTAATGTATAATATCCAGTACAAAAGGGTTCCACAAAGTCTTCTGAATGCCTTGGTAAATCAAAATGTATGTACCTTAGAATCAGGAGAGAAACTTTCAGTTGTTATCTCCCTGATCCCCAAATGAATGCACTTAAAAAAACAACAACTTTATTTGCTATTTCAAATTTGATATTAAGTATGGGTTCCATAGCAAAAGAGTAGTAAGGCTAGGCAACTGGAGTTAAGTGACTTGTCCAGCATCACACAGTTACGAAGTGTCTGAGGCCAAATGGGAATCTAGGTGCAAGGCACACTTTTAAGTTTAGCCTGCATTATTACTATTTTGTCCAGCACCTTCTTAAGTCTTATAGTCTCAAACTCAAACAGAAAAGGGGGCCACTAAACTGAACATGAGCAACCCTACTGTCTTCATATTAGAAAAAAAACTATGTTAATGTTATCTGTATTCTACTGCATTTTTGTTTTGTTAAATATTTCTGTAACATTTTAATCTGTTTGTTTTACTCCCTTGGAAGCATTGTGGGACTGAACATTTGATGCTTCTGATCTATGTAATAATTAAAATTGGTTTGACAAAAATAATTATGGTAAAAAAAGAATTGTGGTTGCTGTTTATGAAATTAACTCTTAAGACATGAGGATACGAACTTTAGGGTTAGGAAAGATAGTAAAGAGGGAAATGTCGGAAGGAGGTAGAAAATATTGCCTAGCTAAATTAACTAAGTCCAGATCCGAGTACCTCACCAAAGAGAGGGTCCCACCAAAGACAGAAGAGTCAAAGGCCAGTGTCTCTGACCAGGGTCTCCTCAACCCAAGTGAGTTACCGAAACTGAACTCCTCAAGCCACCAACACAGAATCTCCAATACAGAATCCTCCAATGAGGGAAAATCCCTCTTTCAACAGAGCCACCATTGCAGCAAGTGAATCAGGATGCCCTCAGCTGGCTTCTATAGGCAGTTTTCTCCAGTTTTCATTTCTGTCTCTCTGGTTTTTCCTTCCTTTTCACTGTGGGCTGGTCTATCACATTTCAGGAGCCAATCAAAGTCTCTCAATTTGCCTAGCACTGCCTGGGGGCAGCAGGAGGCAGTGCTTGTGGTCTTTTAGGACTAAGTGTTAATAACTAAGTAAGCATGACTCTCTTGTTAGTGACTTACTAAGTGTGAAGTAGGGGGAGTTCAGGTTCCTGACTGATTACCTTAAAATAGACAAAGGAATTAAAAAATCCCCTTTCACATCTAAACAATCAATGAAACAGTAAATCAAGCCTTGATTTATAGCATTTGCCATTTTCTGAAGTATAAATGCTCACAGTGAATATTTAAATAATTGACACCCAGCTATCAGGAACCAGACTCCTACACATCCTTGCTTGGAACCCAAGTGATTCATGGCAAGCCATGGTGACATCAGGCAAAATAAGGTGAATGCTCACCTCTCACAACACAGAATCATGACAGTGGCGAATCTTGATTCCAATGAGGCATGGAGATTGCTTAGAAGAGCATCAATATAAAAATAGATTTCCTCCTCAGTGTTCCCCAATTCCTAGCATTTCTCCTCACTCATCAAAGGCTTCTTACTACTCTTCTCTTAAAATTTGTTCTCCCCAAATCCTTTTCTATACTCTTGGTTATTATTTACACAACCCGCAGTTCCATCGTACTCTTCGCCTTGTTTTCTTCTGAATTCTTGATCTGCTAAGAGTTCTCATTTTTCTTTCTTTAGAAACATTTGTCAGTCCACAAAGTTTCTTTGTATCTTCCTATATTCCCTTCCCTAAGGCTCCCTTGCTTTGAAAAGATTATCTGAGCTTAAAAAAAAAAAAGAGATGATTTCATCTCTGATGATTAGCCAGAAAAGGGGGAATAGTAGACTTCATAAAGAAAATTGTTGAAATCTGAGCTTATTTGCATTTCACAAGAATCAAAAGAATTTTCTAATTTTTTAAAAGTAACTTTTAAAAAACCTACCGAAGTAGTTTCACTGTTGAATATTGTTGAAACAATTACTGATGGTCTGAGGAGAAAGTATTGGTTTGGGGAAGGGAAAAAAAAATCTAATCTATTAAATAGAAATGGCCGATAATAGTTTGGCAATATGCTTTCTGTCCAGTAATACTCTGTTTTCCTTTTAGAGACATACATTGCAAATAGAATAGTGTCTGTGCCCCTGAATGTGAAAGAAACTTTGAAGACCTTTAGAGAAACCTTGACGAAATCTAAGTACCACAACAGATCACTGAGATACAGCAGAAAATTGCTTTCTTTGTTACTGGCCCACACACAAGGTAAAGTATTGATCAGAGTACTCAGAGTGAACCATCAACTATGTGTGACAACACTTTGGTGATTACACTGACTGGCCATTCTCTGACTGTCTTCCTCTTGCCTGTCCTTTCTTCCCTTTTCCTTTCTGGCTGTCACCTTCTGTATGTCCCTGTTGTTTCTCTGTCTTCATTTCTCTTTCTTTCACTTTCCCCTCCCTCTCATTTCTCTGTCCTCCCTTCCTTCCCTCTTATCCTCCTTTCCTCTCTTTCTCCCTCCAAGTCACCTCCTCTTCCTTTGTCTTCTCTCCATCTCATTCTTTTTCTTCTTTTTCCTCTCAACATATCTCTTTCTCTATCCCCCCAATATCTGTCTCTCTTACCAATAATTTACTCCTTGCCATATTCTATATTCAACCATCCATTTGTCTTACCATTCCTTGACTTCCCTATTCACCAAACCTTACACTCTTTACCACACTTTTGTCTTCTATAGTACATAGCTGACTGCTTTGCTCAGTTAATATTTGCTGATTGATTAATTGACTGGTTGATTCTGTCTGCCTTCTTTGTCACCCTCACAGCAAGTAATTGAAAATGAACTTGCCATTTATGAACTGAAACACTGAGTCCATTATGTCCTTTCAGCCTCCTGAGGAGTTCATCAGGAAAAGGGTTGTTTTAAAGTATACATCTTTAAATTTTCCTACAAGATCTAAAACAATGACTTGGTGTTTTACTTTTCTCTATGGCAAAATCATTGTTTTCATTCATTATCTTGGATTTAATTCTTTCTTTAAAAATAATCCTTACCTTCTATCTTAGAATGAATATTGTGTTTTTTCTAAGGCAGAAGATTGGTAAGTGCTAGGCAATGAAGATTAAATTAAAAACTGGGATTCCTTTAGTCACCTAGTTAGGAAGTATTTGATGTCATATTTGAACCCAGGACCTTCTATCTCTAGGCCTGTCTCTCCATCCACTAATCCACCTAGCCTGCCACTCTCTTCATTAATTCTTTATTCATCTGGTGACTTATGACTCTAATAAGGGGAGGAAATTTTATTATCCACCAAGTGTTTGTCTTGACCTCTGATCCTGCTTTCTAATTTTAAGCCAGGTCCTTAATGACTAACAATGGACAATGATGTGATTCTTCTAGCCTATGATTTCACACTATAGATTTTTTTATCCTCATGAAACTGACCCAAATCCCAGGAACTCTAACAGAGGAGAAGTATCCCCAACCACTAATAAAGCTCCAATAATTATCTTCCACATTGCTGCCATTGTCACAAAGTTAGCATCCCTTTCTGCAACCATACTTCATGTACATAGCTATTGGACACAATAAAAATCACTCATTTTACCTGTCCTGGTCTTAACATCAAGGAAGAAGCCAGAGGCAGATTTCCAGGTTTTCAGGTCAAAAACCCAAGAGAATTGTTGAGTCGACTCAGGAAGAAGTTAGAGTGCTCATTTTTTGTTGATTGTTACTACATTGGTCTCTTGAAAACATGGTCTATTTTTCTAGGTATTACGGTACAGAAATTAGAACTGGTCAGTTGCCATTCTGAATACTTGTCACAAAACTAACCATCATTTCATGAGCTTTCTTTAGCACTTTCCCCTGCTTCTTACAAGTGATTTATTTGGTATAGGAAACTCCTAGATCAATTTAGGTCAACTCCTTCTCAGTGATTTCTTGTCTCAAGACAGTGGTTTAACACAATGGCTGGTGACTTGTCTATTATATGTTAGAGACAGACCTGCATCTAGGTCTTCCTTATACTGAGTTTGACTTTCTATCAACAAAGCTTCCTTGACTTTATGCACCTGCCATTACCAGAATTTAGTTCTAATCCCTCCAAATCAGAAGGGCATTATCAGATAGAGATGGAAAAGGATCGTGTGGGCTTTCCCTGATATTCAAGATGGTAGATCTTCATTCTAAACTAAAACACAGATTTATAACCACTGATTTTCATGCCATTTTATGTAAAAAAAATCTCATCATTGGGACAATTCAGAGCTAAATTATTGGAAGGGTTTGGGGACCAAAATTCGGAGCATAAATTAGCTTTTAAATGCACAAAAATATTATTAAAGGAAGTTACACATCCATTTACTGGAAATTAAATTTTTCTTCAAAAAGAAGTAAAGAAATAAGATTTAAATTTGCTTTTATTCATGAGATTAAAAAAACACCATTACCATCTATGTTAGTATCAGCTATAAAACAGAAAAGCAGCAAGGATGAGGCAATTAGGGTAAAATGACTTGCCCAGGGTAACACAGGAAGAGTTAGAGGCCAGATTTCACCCCAGGTCCTCCAAACTCCAGCCCTGGTGAACTATATCCCAATGATGAGGTTTTTAATAACATTTTTGTGCATTTAGAAGCTAATTTATGCTCTGAATTTTGGTCCCCAAACCCTTCCAATAATTTAGCCTCAAATTTCAGGCTTGGGGCTTTACAAATAGTCCATGGTATGATCGTCAGAGCACTTTATCTAGGTGGTACAGTGGATTAGAGTCAGGAAGACTCATTTTCCTGAGTTCAAATCTGGCCTCACACACTTAGTTGTGTGACCCTAGGTAGCTCACTTCATCTTTTTTGCTTCAGTTTCCTCATCTACAAAATGAGTTGGAGAAGGCAATGGCAAACCACTCCAGTATCTTTGCCAAGAAAACTCCAGATGGGGTCACAAAGAGTTTGACATGCCTGAAATGACTGAATGCTACCACCACCATATCTAGAATCAGGAGACCTGAGTTTGAATCCAGTCTTTTGCTTAGCTGCCTCTCTGACCTTGGGCAAGCCATTTACCCTTTGACCTCAATTTGTTTGACTATTGAGTTGGGCATGGGGATTGAGAGACCTGACTGATCTTGAAGGTCTCTTCTGGCTTTCAATTCTAAATCCTGTGATCACTTTATGAACCTTCATCAACTGCTTCCTTAGCTGCCTTTTGTTTATTTCTCTTAAAGAACCTTTTTCCTCTGCTTGTCATGAATTTTCCTTTTTTCCAGGAGAGACAACTCTTTCTGCTTCTTTATCCAATCCCCATCTCTACCTCTCTCCATCTTTCTTTTCTCCCTAGAGCTTCTGCAAGGTATTTCTTGCTCCTATTCTCTCTCTACATATCAAGTCACTAAGCTTTGATTAAGCATTTACTGTGTGTGTATCCCAGTGCTAATAAACACTGGTGATAAAAGGCAAAAACCAGCAACAAGGTTACTGCAGCCAAGGAGCTCACTTTCTAATGAGGGACACAATATACAAACATTTATCAACAAACAGGATAAATACAGGGTAAATTGGAGATCATCTCCCAGGGAAGGTGGATCCAGAAAGGACTATGGAACCTGCCTGAATCTGAAATGATGGTTAATCATTTAGAAGACTGGTTACTAGTTTCCTTTCAACTGGCTTTGAATGAGTAAATGAATGGATGGATGGATGAATGAATGAATGAATGAATGAGAAAACATTTAAGCATCTTGATATGCAAATCACTGGATCAGGTCCTAGGGATAAGAATAGAAATGGTGGTGGAAATTTCATTCTGTAGTTTTAAATAAAGTAACATCTAAGACAGAGAACAGAAACATTCACATTTTCCAAAATTATTAAAATGTTCTCTGTAGATTCTTCATTTAATTTTCTTCTTTAGATGATACTATGAATTTCTTTTTTAAAAAAAAACCCTTACCTTCCATCTTAGAATCAATACTGTGTATTGATTCCAAGACAGAAGAATGGTAAGGGCTAGGCAATGGGGGTTAAGTGACTTGCCCAGGGTCACACAGCTGGGAAGTGTCTGAGGTCAGTTTTGAACCCAGGACCTCCCATCTCTAGGCCTACTCTTCATCCACTGAGCTACCCAGCTGCCTCTCTACTGTGAATTTTTTAAAGTTCTTATCTTCAATGAGATGAATACATTTTCCATATATTTCATAGAAGTATATTGTTGGTCCTTTGTAATGAGGCTAATTTTTAACCTCTCCAATCATACCTGCAGGTTTATTGGATCTCCACAATTTTCTGAGATCTGTTCATTTCTTCCTTGCTCTTTAAAGCCTTTCTCAATTATCACCCATCCCCACAGGGATCTGGAGCTAGGACATCTTCCATCTCCCAATAACTTCCAGTGCTCTTCTTCAATCTCCCCAGCTACCCTGGAATTCCAGGAACAGCTCTATTTCCTTCCCTACCCCTTTTAATACCTAGCCTGGGATAGAATCCCATTTCTACCCCACTGTCTCATATGATTAAGTAAGACTCAGGTTTTGATAAGAGCAAGTAGCCAAGGTATAGGGGAGGAGAGTCAACCCCCTCCTGTTGACCCTTCTTTCTCATCCCCTTCAACCTCTTCCTCAACTTGTATTATCATTTTTTGGAATATGTATGCCTTACCTTTTGGGAAAAAAATGTTTTTGAGGCTAGCACTTCTATTTCTTTTGTTTTTTGAATGCCTTAAGTTGTTTTTTTTTTGGGGGGGGGTTAGACATGAGAGCCTAGATAATGGTCTTCTTGTATCTTTGGGTTGGTTTGGGTTTTGTTAAAATTTTTTTTGATGTAATAATTTTTTTAAATGGAAAAATTTTTTTAAAGCACACAAAAGCAGCAGCTTAATCATCAATGTAAGCAAAACTATTCTTTTAACTTCCTTTTCATCCATTTAGAAGCCAGTGGAGGAATAAACAATCCCAAATTTATGTATGGAAAAGTGGAATTTAGCCTTGGAACTGAAGAAATACATTCGCCTACACCCCCTGATCTTTTTAATGAAAAGTTCACTGCTTCTGTTACAGTACAGAGCACAAAAATTTCTCCTTTCCAATTTCAACTTGTTATCACTTCTTATGAGAAAACGATCGGTAAGACCTCCCCAAGACCTATTTCTGGCTAAGGGGGTTATCGGTATCACTTGTCAAATTTCATTTTACCTTGAACCATTCACTTTGGAAGAAGGATCATTTGTATGTTGTGAAATGCCATTGAATTAAAGCAGTTTGGAAACCCTGTAGGCTTGGGAAACTAGTTCCTGAATCTACTGGGAAAACAAATAGAATTTCAGATGGTTTGGAAGACTTTAGGCAGCTAGGTGGTTCTATGGATATAGTGCTGGGCTGAAAGTCAAGAAAATCTAAGTTCAAATCCCACCTTAGATACTTCCTAGCTTGTGAGTCTGGACATCTTTTAGCCTTTATTTGCTGCAGTTCCTCATTTGTAAAATGGGGATACAGTGGAGAAAGAAATGGCAAACTCTTCTAGTATCTTTGCCAAGAAAAACCCCTTGGGCCATGAAGAGTGAACAAAGTCTGAACAACACAAAAACTTAATAGCTATGTGACTCTAGGCCATCCTTTTGACTTCTACCTGCCTTGATTTCCTCATTTTTATCATTTTTATTGTTAAGCCCTTACCTTCTATCTTAGAATCAATACTAAGTATTGTTTCCAAAGCAGAAGAGCTGTAAGGGGTAGGCAATGGGAGTTAAATGTTTTACCCAAGGTTATAAAACTTTGATTTTGAACCCAGAACCTCCCATTTCCAAACTTGGCTCTTTTTCCACTGAGCCACCAAGCTCAATTTCCTCATCTTTAAAATGGGGATAATAAGAGCTGCTACTTTCCAGGGTTGTCATGAAGATTAAATGAGATAATATCTCTAAAGTGCTTTGCAAACCTTAAAGTGAATATATGTGCTAGCTATTATTATTAGCTATTATTGGAAGCCTGTTTTTTTTTTTATTTAATTAGATGATTTAGAATAATCCATGGTTTTTAGAATTTAGAAAAAATTCCATGGTTACAAGACTCATGTTCCTTCCCTCCCCTCCCCCATCGATCAAGATCAAGATCGATGCCATTGATCAAGACTCATTTCCATATTATTAATAATTGCACTAGGGTGATCATTTAGAGTCTACATCCCCAGTCACATCCCCATCAACCCATGTGATCAAGAAGTTGTTTTTCTTCGGTGTTTCTACTCCCACAGTTTTTCCTCTGAATGTGGACAGTGTTCTTTCTCATAGATCCCTCTGGGTTGTTCAGGCTCACTGCATTGACCCTAATGGAGAAGTCCATTACCTTTGATTGTACCACAATGTATAAGTCTCTGTGTACAATATTCTCCTGGTTCTGCTCCTCTCACTCTGCCTCAGTTCCTGGAGGTCATTCCAGTCTCCATGGAATTCCTCCACTTTATTATTCCTTTGAGCACAAGAGTATTCCATCACCAACATATACCACAATTTGCTCAGCCATTCCCCAATTGATGGGCATCCCCTCGTTTTCCAATTTTTGGCCACCACAAAGAGCGCAGCTATGAATATTTTTGTACAAGTCTTTTTCCTTATTATCTCTTTGGGGTACAAACCCAGCAGTGCTATGGCTGGATCAAAGAGCAGACAGTCTTTTAGAGCCCTTTGGACATAGTGGAAGCCTGGTTTATGATGCATTCTTATTGGGGATGAGTCTCTTCTTAGCAAAGAAAGTGAACTCTTGTACATTAACCTGCCCTCCACTGCCCATGTGGGCTTATGGAAGAGGTAGTAAAATGGTCTTCTTGTATCCCATTCTCCACTGTGCCCATTCCACATTTAGGAGATGCTTTCCATTGGCACACACCAAAAGGAGAAACCTTTAAGGAGCCTAGATGGTTGCCATCTATGGCTGGCTGGCATCCCAATGTCCCCTTCTTTCTCACTTTGTTCTGCAGGTATCTTTGTACAGATTATGAAGTGCTTTTGGTCTACAGCTCCAGGGGCCCCTATCTAGAGTCAAGTACTTTTCTTTCAATCTGGGTATAAGCCTATGTGAGAAAAATAAAAAATCTGGGAGATAAGCAGAAGGAACACTTGGTTTCCATTAGTGAATAACATCCCTCAAGTCAAGAGAAAGGGGTTTAAATTAAATGGGAATAAATCAAGGTCAATTATTTAGCAATAAAAGAATGAGGAATCCTCCAATTGCTGAAATAAATGAAGGAATTGTAAACGCTTTTCAAAAATATTCTTGCATAACAGGTTGTAGTCAATTATTTTTCAGGCACTGACATCTGTCTTATGTTTTGAAAAAAATTCCCAGAGATTCTTGAAATCAGCAATCAAACAGATCTCAAGATACAGGCACTACATGAGCTTGGAAATCTTCACATCTATGCAGAAAACAGAAGGTGAATTTTTGAGAAGGGAAAAAGTTGCTAGAATGTAGGAAAGCTTTTTGAAACAAGTTGTCCCAATTGGCCACTTATTTTAATTAATTGAATAGTTCTGTTGTTGACATATTTCCATTATCATTATTGCATTATTTACTGCATTATCTTAGTATTACATTTTGTGAATCATTTCTTTTGGAAACACTCTATCCCTATGCTAGTATGGGGGGTGTGAAAGGAACTTGAGAAATACTTCACCAGCAATTGATTGTTTATCTGATTTTCCCTTTCTCCAGTGAGAAAGGAATCATTCTTTTATCCAAACACTTCTTACTCTTTTAATTATATATTAATAATATTAATAAAATATCATCTGAACTAGTCCAAACATGTATTTGCTTTCTTAACTAAAAATAGATTCATAGTGATAATGGAAACAATTCTGACCCCACAGAGCCTATGTCCAGGAAAGTGGCATATTTCTAAATGCTTTTCTTTCTTCCTTTCTTTTTTCCCTCCCCCCTCCCTCCCTCTCTCTTTTTCTCTCCCTCCCTCCCTCTCTCTCTCTCTCCCTCCCTCCCTCCCTCCTTTCTCTCTCTCTCTCTCTCTCTCTCTCTCTCTCTCTCTCTCTCTCTCTCTCTCTCTCTCTCTCTCTCTTACAGGGCAGCTTTTAAATGCTGGAGTCAAGCTCTTGATGCCATACTCAAAAAAAAAGATGTTCTACATACGTGGAAAGAAATTGTCAGCCCCATCCAAAAACCTATGAATAGCATCGTGGGTTCAAACTACATCGATTATAGTGAAGATTTTCTGTTGAAAGCTGGCATTTGGGGATGCTTGCAGGGAGGAGTCATAGCAGCAAAGATGGCCCAGTAAGTGAAAGACCTTGCTTCATTTTCCATTAAAAGACTGACCAACCAACCAATAACTCAATTCTTTGTTGTTTTCATGAATGTAATATCTTTGATGGTGGAGATACTGTCTTATTTCTTCTCAAAGCATCAAAAGTTCACTTGTTTATTGTTGTTTCACTCATTTCTGATTTTATGTGACCCCATTTGGGGTTTTATTGGCACTGTGGTTTGCCTTTTCCTTCTCCAACTCATTTGATAGGTGAAGAAACTGAGGCCAATAGTGTTAAGTGACTTCCACAGGGTCACACAGCTGTAAGAATCTGAGGCCAGATTTGGACTTAGGAAGATGTCTTCTTGTCTCCAGACCAAGGGCTTTTTGCACAATGGCACAACTTAGCTGCCCATGCTGTCCCATGCCATGAGTTTTGATGGTGTGATTATGCCTCCTTGTCCTATATCCACAAAAGGTTGATTCCATTTATCAGTTGTCATAATGTAGTTGACCAATGCCTAAAACTGTTAATGTTTCATGAATATTAACTGATTTCAATTCAATTTTTGAAAAGCAAAAAACTAAACAGTTATTTGAGTAGAAATGGGACCTGTATTTCAATCCTGCCTCCAATGCAATATTTTACTTTAGGGAAGTTATACATACTGTAAAGATAATTTTAGGGTTGTGATTTAAAATCCAGATTTAATTGGTTGTCAAGGGAAATCTCAAATAAAATACCCAAGTCAATCTGGAAATTTACTGTAATTTAATTAATATAGAGGGAAGGAATTTAAGAAGTAGGAGAGAAGAGGATATAGGATTTCTCCTGCCTGGCCTGTGCCAGAGGGAGTTTAAAACCCCCAGCTCTAGGTCTCTGAAGATTAGAGTCTTCTAAGAGGATAAAGTTGGAAAGTAAAGGAGGAAAACTCAGCTAGAAACTCACCACTGAACCGGCAATAGCTTGTAGCCACACTAAGATGCCGAAAGGCACCGCCAGAAGAGTGCCAGTGAGAGGAAGTAAGCCAAATATATAGACCTTTCATTCTTGTGTCTCCTCCTCTAAATGCCCATTCTTTTTAGTTCTCATCTTCTTTGATTAGATTATATCTTTAGAATTACTTAACACTTCTTTGTTAAGTTCATCTTTTGTGAGTTACAACCTTTTTGTGATTAATTTAACCTTTATAGTTAATTAATACCTTTTTGTATTAAGATCTTAAAATAGACTTAAAATTCTAGCTTCACTATAAGGTAAGAGTTAAGTACCTTCATTGTTCAATCAGGAGATTACAACTTTATCTTCCCCTAAAGTATGGTCTAAGTAGGTGGAGTAATTTAGCGTTCTGAAGACATTCCTGATTTTGTTAAACTAAGTATCTTCATTGTTACAATCAGGAAATAACTAAATCCAATGTTCATAATACACACACACACACACACACACACACACACACACACGCATGCACGCACACTTGCACACATATGGGATGACGCCTCAGTTTCCTCATCTATAAAATGAGAGGGTTGGACTCTGTGGTATCTTCCAACTCAAAATTAGTTGATCCTAAATTGATGGGAAGAAAACTGGCTCTGATGTCATATGATTGGGATTCAAATCCTATTTTTGCTACTTCTACCCATATGTCTTCTCTGAGCCTCAGTTTTCTCTGGTATCTCTTTCAGCCCTAATTCTATGGTCCCTATGACCTCTCTGGGTCTCTTTTGCCTCATCTCTAAAATGAGGGGTGGGACTGGATGGCTTGTGGGGTTCTCTTTATCTCTAGTGAGAGGAGCCTATACCATAGAATTTCCCTAAAACTTTCCCCATAGCTTTAGCTTCTTGGTGGAAAAGAAGATGAAATGTTGGGCCCCTGACCTAATGGGTGGTGACATGGATCCATAATATCCTGAGCCTAGAGAGAAATTAAGGAAGAAAATTTATAGAATTTTCCCTTGGTCTTATACTACCCACATAAATCTCTTTATTCATTTATAATAATAAGCACTGTACTATATTTGGAAAATTTATGAGTTATTGTTCATAAAAGAAACAGATTAAAAGTATAATATGATTTGCTGAATTTTATTAACTGGAAACCTGATTTGGTCCTCCCTCCCTCCCTCCCTCCCTTCTTTCCTTTCTTTATTCCTTCCTTCCTTCTACCCCTTCTCTCCCCCCCTTCCCCCCACCACTGACTTTCAAATTAAGGTGCTGCCATGGAAATTTTACTGGATAATAACTCAGTTTCTTCTTCTATAAAATGAGGTACAGCTATGTGGCACCATAGTACACAGGGCACCAAGTCTGTAGTTAAGAAAACCCATCTTTCTGAGTTCAAATCCAACCTCAGACATCTACTAGCTGGGTGATCCTTGGCAAGTCTCTCTACCTCTGTCTGCTTCAGTTTCCTCATCTATAAAATAGTAATGATAATAAAATAACATCATCAAGGGTTGTGAGAATAAAATCAGATGTTTGTAAAATTATAAAGTACTTAGCACAATGCCTGATACACAGTAGATACTTAATAAATGCTCTTTCCCTTTCCCTCCCAAAACTCTGTGTCCACCCCACCACAAACAAAGTAAATAAGAAGAGAAAACTAACCTCCTCCATAAAGAAAGGACAAATTATCCCACCTTTTGTGTTCTTTGGGAATGAAGAGAGCTGAGTAATTTATTGTTCAATAAACTAGTTCATTTCATCGGTTAGAAACTTAATAAAATACAAATACTGCAGTGTATTCAATGACTATTGTAATTGCATAGCTTTTCCAAAATATTTTTGAAAAATTGGTTACTCATCAAATAAATTTTGTTATAATTTTTTTTCAGATACATTTTAACATCAAATATGAATGAGAGGATTGAATGTTGCATTTTCTCTTCATTTTTTTTTAAGGTAACTATTTATGATTTTACATAGTAACCTGGCCAGTATATTGCTTAACTAATCTAGTTGCCTAAAGATTGTGATTGAGAGGAAAGGTGTAAACTGTGTTTAGAAGTAACAAGCCGAATTGACTCTGCTAGCTAACCCTTCTGCTCAGCTCCTTTGGGACTCACTCTGAGCATCTTCATCATTACCAAGAAAGCATCAAAAAGTAGAAAGGAAGCAACTATATTTACTGAGGAAGAATTCACTAATAGAGCAAATTGCTATTCTTTCTGGGCTCTGATAGCCACAGTTCATGAAATCTGTCGGCTAGAGCTCACAAGATCCCCTCCAAGCAGCCTTCCCTGCCCATGCTTCATTATAAGCTCATCTCCAAACTTGCTTTTCAGAGGAGGTGGTAATACTACATCCTTCTTTAAAATCTGACTGTAGGAGCAGTTAGGTGGCTCAGAAGATAGAGGGCCAGGCCTGGAGACAGGGACATCCTGGATTCAAATCTGGTCTTAGACATTTCCCAGCTGTGTGACTCTAGGCAAGTCACTTAACTCCCATTGCCTAGCGCTTACTGCTTTTCAGCCTAGGAAGCAATATTTAGTACAACTTCTAAGACAGAAGGCAAAGGTTTAAGGAGGGGGAAAAGACACAAAGCGATTGTAATTTGAGTCAGAAGAGCAAAGAACCACATTATTTTAAAAAATCTTATCTTTATTTTATTCCAATAACAAATCTGCACACAAGTTTTCCAAAGTTATGATTCACGTTCTCTCTCTCCTCTTGGAGTTGACAAGCAATTCCACTGGGTTATACATGTATTATCACACAAAATGTATTTCCATATTCATTTTTAAAAGTAAAATAATCTTATAAAACCAAAACTCCCAAATATATACTCAAATAAACAAGTGATAAGTCATATCAAATAACCAAATTATTGAGATCACTACTCAGTAAATGGACAAAACTGAAAATAGGAAGGATAGTTAAAATGATAGAAGCCTTGACTGGATCTTTGGAGATCTCAAGATCTATCTTGACTCCTCCATGTGCTCTTGGGGGGTCTTAATTTTCTCATAAGTAATAAATGGGAAGGTTTAGACCTAGACAACCTCTCTATAACCCTTCCAGCACTAAAGTCCAGATTCAGATGCTAACAAATCTTTTTGCACTTTGGTCCTCAAATGGCAGCCATATCTGATGCCAGCCTCGAAGAAGTTTCAGCCTGGTACTTGACTAGCAAATTCAGGGCAAGATCTCTACCTGTCACAGGAAGACATTGGAGATCACTTTATTTTAATGTCAGGTGTGCTTCAATTAGTTCAAGAATTTTTTAATACTCGGGAAAACTAAAAGGACAGAAGAAATGCTAACACATATAGCAATTTGATTATTACACACACACACATAATATACACACTTAAACATAAACTATAGACTGAAAGATCAAATTTATTATGCAATCTTAGAATTTCTTTATTGGCATATTTGGGTTTGGTCACTTTTAAGTCCACAATAAAAAGGAAAAATGTTTAAATATTTCCCTCTTTTCTCTTGTGTGAATCTTAAAAACTACTCAGACTGTACTTTAGAAGATTTGATTTTAAGCTATTTCCTTATTGTAACAATGGAGCTACTTGGTTTAACAAGAATCAGGAATGTCTAGGGAACTTTACATTACTCCACCCATACATACTTTATGGGAAGATAAAGTTGTAAACTCCTGATTGAACAATGAAAGTACTTAACTCATACCTTATAGTAAAGTTAGAACCTTAAGCTAAGTCTATTTTTAGTGTTAAGTACCTGTAAAGGTTAAATTAATCACCAAAAGGTCAAGTAACTCACAAAAGGCAAGCTTAACAAAGAAGTGTGAAGTACCTCCGGAGATATAATCTAACCAGAGAAGGTGAGAACTAAAGAGTGGTGAGAACTAAGAATGGGCAGCCCTGGAAAAAAGCATCTACTGTGACTGGTAGATGTAAAAATTTAGGGGAGGTGACATAAGAGAAAATTCTCTTTAAAAGAAGGCTAAAAGTCAGTTCAAGAGATTGTTCTGAACTCAGTTCAGGATATTGAGTTCAGTGGAGGACTGGAACCCAGCTTGGAGACGGTCTTGTGGTGAGTGATAAGACTGACTCCCTTACCTTTAGGCTCAGGGAGGCCACGTCAGCCAAGGCCTTTAACTACTGCCTGGCTCAGCCTGAGCCAGAGCAGTTTAAATTAATTCTCTCTCTCTCTTTCTCTCTCCTTCCCTTAATTCCTTCTTTCTTTATTAATTAAAATCTCCATAAATCCCCAGCTCACTTGGGTATTTTCATATTTGGGAATTTCCTATGGCGACCACTCATTTAGATTTAAGTCAAAACACTAAAATTATCCTTTACATTTGGAATACTTAGAATAGGGTTTCAGTAATATTAGCAAGCTAAATATTTCCCTTCAAGGGCATAGAATTATAGGAAACAATTTCTTTCTTTATATTACTGTAAATGGGGAGCAGTTAAGTGACTCAATGGATTGAGAGCCAGGCCTAGAGATGGGAGGTCCCAGGTTCCAATCTAATCTCAGACATTTTGCAGTGTAACCCCAGGCAAGTCATTCCCCAACCCCAGTATATACATATACTATATTTTATTATATCATGCTCTACTATATTATGTTCTATTTTATTCTGTTGTGTTATATTACATTATATTACCCATTGCCTAGCCCTTATCATTCTTCTGCCTTGTGTGGATTGCAGAATATGCATTCTTTTACAGATGCAAGAATATCCCAGTATGAAATCATTTTGCTAGGGAATGACAACATCACTATTCATAGTTGTGCACCATTAAGCCCAGCTACTCTGATTCCAGATTTGCCACTAGGTGGAGAGACACTGCATGACTGCAACCAAGTTGTGGAAATGATGCATAAACAAAGATCTTAAAGACACACCTCTTAGGGATCCCAATATGGAGTTATACACAGATGGATCCTTTTACATTCATGGAAGATGCAGGGTCACAGGAGCTGCTATTGTTAACAATGACAAAATGCTTTGATATGCATCATTACCACGTCATGTTAGTGCCCAGGGCACTGAGTTAAAAGCCCTGCTCAAAGCTTTAGAGTTATCAAAAGGCAAAAGAGTAAACATATACGTAGATTCAGCTTATACATTTACAATGATTCATTCATCTGCATTTATTTGGAAAAACAGAGAGTACAGAACATCAGCTGGGAAACTAATTGCATATGGCAAACTAATAGACTGTCTTATAAAAGCTGTAGAACTTCCAACGGAGGTGGCCATAATCCAATGGAAGGCATATACTCATGGAATAGACAGAATATCCCTAGGGAATGAAAGAGTGGATGTTACTGCAAAATATGCTGCAAGGTTTGGTCCCCATCATGTGCTGAATTTCTCTCTGGTTGATAAGCATAATCTCACCGAAGCTTACAATGGAGATGAAGTACAGTCATGGAAGAAGCGGCTAAGTGCTAAATTAATCAAAGGTGTCTGGGTTGCTCGAGGGGGTAAACCAATTCTCCCTAGAAAATTATATCAACTTCTATGCAACATGATTCTTGCAAAAGGAAATTATTTTGGGTGCAGGGTATTGTGGATATAGTACAGTGTTTTTGGAGGGCACCTGAAGTAACAAATACTATTAGAACTTGTCAGGCATGTGAAACATGTAGAAAATATAATCAAGGACATTTTAAAAACATGGCATTGGGAGGCAGACCTCTCAGATACATGTCTTTCCAATGTATCCAAATTGATTATATTAACATTCCTAAAGACAAGGGATATAATTATGCATTGGTTATTGTAGATAGACTGAAGAGATGAAGCATATCCAGCCAAGAAAAATGATATAGCCACAGTAGCAAGATTTCTACTGAAAGAAATTATCCCTAGACATGGCATTCCCGATACCATAGACTTGGCCAGGGGGCCTCATTTTACTTTCCAAGTTTTATAAGAAATATACAAGAACTTGGGGATCAAATGCAATTATCATGATGTCTATAGACCCCAAAGTTCAGGCCAAGTGGAAAGAATGAACAAAGAATTGAAAACACAAATAGGAAAATTCTGTTCAGAAACACGCTTGAAATGGACAGATGTTATACTTCTTGCTTTATTTCACATAAGAACAAGACCTAGAACTGATTTGTACATATCACCATTTGAAATGCTGTATGGTCAACCACTCTGGCATGGTAGGACAGTAAAGCCATCATATCTGTCCATTTTAAAAGGGGAATGTGTACTTCATGAATATTTAAAGCAAATACAGGATAGGCTGGACAAACTAAGAAAACTAGGATTACTTGTGCAAAGAATACCATTAGATTTTTTATTGCATAAGATAAAACTGGGATACAAAGTATATGTCAAGAACTTTAATAAGGAATCTCCTACAGAACCAAGATGGATAGGTCAAGTAATGGCCATAATGACAGCCCCAACATCTGTAAAGATTGAACAAAAAGATCCATGGTTCCATGCTTCACATGTAAAATTACATCATACCCATAACAACAGCAATGAAGATAAATAAATATAACATCTGCAATATATAGCTCTAGCAATAGTTAACAATAGTCCCTATAGATGGAGAGCTATCAAAGAGAAAACATAAAGAATAGACATGAAAGCATGGCACATGTTAATATAAAGGAAAAACACAAGAGTACAAATTAAAACAGAAACAAGCACTGCAAAAGAGAAAAAAGGAATAGCTCCAGACAGACAGACAGACAGACAGATAGAAATACATACACATTAGAATTAGCTTCAATGAAAAAAGTCTCTGCCAACAATTATAACAATAAGGAAAATGTAACAAAGTTACTTGAATGGGAAGACATTACTATATGAAATACATTATATCATCACCCATAAGCTAAAAGCAGAATTCTATCTGCAAAGAAAACTTAAAAGTCAAGAAAATCTCTTAACATGAACATCTTAGAGAAGCAACTATATACAAATAAAACCTCCTTTTGAAAATCAAATATAAACTGATATAATAATATCATATTTAAGTTCATAACATACATTTGAAAATGTATACAACACACTACATACATCCACACATGAAGATGATCATATGAAAAACCTACTTCCATGTATGAAGAACCAACTCATGAACACTGACAAGCACACATGAAGAACTCAAACCTTATTTCCATGCACAATGAAACCAAATTCAATCTTACATACATGCACTTGTAAATCTTACATGCATGTATGTTTGTGAATGTTCTTGTATGTTCCTGTATGTTAAATAACATGGGACTTCAATCAAAGTGAGGTGACAGTCAACACATATATGCAGCACAGATGAGAAACCCAAGACATGTATGTTTCTACAATCAACATCAAATATATGGAAGGACTTTGAATTTTGAACTAATGGTCATGAGGTCATGTAAGAATGTGATATACATGTTAATTTCACATATAGATACATGGATACTTATGCAACTACACATAAGCACAAGATGGAAGAGAATCTCTTGGGCTGCATAAGTATACAACACATTGCATAATTGCAACACACAAAATTCATGCTGATATACTTATAAATTTCTGTGTAAAATTATAACAAAGAAATTTTCTTATCTGCATGACTTTGCACAGAAATCACAACATTGTATTATAGTTATACATATGTAAAATCTGTAGAGATACAGCCCATGTACATATGTAAATACTAATGGACTAACAAACTAACAATGTTAGGGTAATTTATAAATGTTCTAATTACTGATGATAGGGAAAGCTTAGAAAATTTGTTCAAATTCCTAGGTGATGTAGGGACAAATATAGAACATTATTTATAGAAGTTAAGTTACATAATAATTTTAGTAACAATTGTTATTCATAGAAACTTTTACTTAGTACAAGTTATAATCATTAAGAGATACGATAATTACATTGTCAAAAATATTGTTTAAATTGTTACATGGTTTACTATTATGTTAAAAAATCATATTTATATAATGAATCCCTATTACCTAAATCATTTTCCTACACCCATAACTTAGCATAGAGTTAGTCATAATAGTTGAGACAGACTAAGTTTTATTTTTTTGGAGTAATGGAATAGTTTAACAGTATAGGGTTAAAAATTAGATAGTTAGGAAGTCGTCAAGATAAACTTAGGAGGTAAGTAACATTAATACAGGATGCAGGATGCATCCTGGCCAAGAGAAAAACAAAATGGGGGATATTGTGAATGAGTAAATTGAAGAAAACCTGCGAACAGAGGCAATGGAGGAAGGTTTGCAGAAGCTGTCAATCAAGGAGCATTCTGGAGGAGAATGTGACCCGAAGAAGACTGTTAAAAGAAACATCCAAACTGTTGGAGATCTCTTTCTTCTGAGACAGGAAGGAGAAAGGACTGAGAAGATCCTCTCACTGATTTTCTTTCTATTGTGTCAGGAAGTGACTCAAAGATCCTCAACCCTGTTGGCCACATCCCTCATTCAAGACTTTATAATAATATTATTCTCAATTTAGGATTATTTAAGATCAGGGAAACCCTAAACCCTCTCTCCTATCCAATTTCCTTTTCCTCCCCTTTCCTTAAATAAACCCCTTGTTCCAACCATTCAAAGAGTTATCTATTAGATATATCAGGAAACTTAGAACTGAATTCCAATTTGTCACCAACTGAAGAGATAAACTGAAGTGGGAGGGAGAAGGGAGGAGGGAGACAAAGGGAGGAGGGTGGCAGATCTGATTCCTCATTACCATAATCCTTAAAGGAACAACCACCTAATACATTTAGAACCAATACACAGTATGTATTCTAAGAGGGAAGATAAGGGTTTTTTAAAAAATATATTACTGTAAATCAAGTAAGGAAGTAGGATGTGAAAGAACAGTTTGAAACCCTCTGAAAATTAATCGAGAGGAAAAGAAAAATAGACTATCATAAAAGTCTTTGTGCAATTTATAACTTCAGACTTCTTGGAAACCATAGATAAGGAGAGAAGGGTGACCTACCTATTTAGGGGACCATTCAGGGAACTCTAGGAACTATATCCTGTGTTTACAATATGTTGTAGCTATTCCCTTAGAATCCCAGAGTTAGAGGGGGATATCCAATGAGTTCCTTGGGCATCCATATTGGTCTCTTCAGATAATTCCCCTCTTCTTTTTTCTGATGCTGATCAGGATTATTTGTGTGCCTGTTGTCAAAATGTCATTATTGACTTCATATTATAGTTTGGGGGGCTGATTTCTTCAGTAGCCATGGGATTTGGGCTACTTCACCTCCAAATAAAAATGTGGTTGACCTCAGTGGCCTGAGGTACTTTGCATATGGGGAAAAAAAGAAACCAGTTGTTTAGATTCTTTGCCCCTTAGGTTTTTGACTCTTTGCTTTTATGGATAAAAGGACTTTTCTCTGAATTAGAAAACTTCCCCTGCCCCCTTCCCCTCCCCCCCCCCACACCTAGAGATATAACCATGGGCCTTTGCAAATTACTAGATGCTTTGTTTACTTTAAAGAATAAATCTTCTTGATTTATGTATCAGAAGATGCTGATTAAATGAAGGCTTGATAAGGCAGTTCTCTGGGGATAGCATTTCTGAATACAAGGCTAGATCTTTCAGCATCCAGGGTATCAAATACCTCCTGCTCATGCTTCAAAAGGCAAGAAGAGGAGAGATGGCAGATGCACTGGGAGGGGGAAGCTTCCTCAGACCCTTCACTTGCTCCAACTCCTCCTCCTCTTGCCTTTTCTTCTTTCATCTTCCTTGTTTCTGAAGCAAAGGAAGTTTGCTTTTGGATATGAAATTATTTCTTTTAGAAAAATAATACAATTGGATAGCTGGTTTTTTATTGAATATGAATATAAAATCATTAATAAAAAATTGCTAACCAAAACCATGATGGGTAATTGAAGCATTTTTTAAAAATTGACTAGTTCTTTTTAGGATATTAACACATTTGTAACAAAAATTCTTAAAGTAGCATCTTGCCCCATCTTCTGACTGGTCATTGACATATATTTAGGTTTTTCTTCTGAGGCACCCGTTAAAAGAATTGTATGATGCATCCACAACAGGAAGAATATATATGCATACATAAACATATACATATATGTATCAACAGATATATCCATGCCTACAGACATGATAGATATATAGGCATATAAACATATATAGACAGACATATATGCATAGAAACATAGATATCCACACACATAGACCTAGACAATGTACATACATAGTCATATATACATCCATAAATATATGTGTGCATACATATACATACTGACATACACATATATGCTTCTCATTGTTCAGTTATTTTCAGGTATGTCCAACTCCCTATTTGGGGTTTTCATGGCAAAGATATTGGAACAGTTTGCCATTTCCCTCTCTAGCTTATTTTACAATTGAGGAAACTGAGGCAAACGAGGGTAGGTTAGTTTCCCAATCACAGCTAGTTTGATTCTAAGCCCAATGTTCTATCCTCTAAATCACCTAACTTCCAAACATATTTACATACAAAAATATGTACACATACATACTTATCTCCATACATATATTTACTGGACCTATCCCTTTCATAATAACACTATTAATAATTACTAATGGCTAAAATTCCTCTAGTGCTCTTAAGATTTGCAAAGTACTTTACACATCACCTAATTTAATTCTCAAAACAACCCAGTGAAGTAGGTGCTATTATTATCCCAATTGTACAGATGAAGGAAATGGGGCTGAGAAATAATGAAATTACTTGCCCAGAATCACACATCTGGTCAGGACCAGAGGGTGGATCTGAATTTGGGTCTTCTTGACTCTAAGGTGAAACAATCTGGCCACCATACTACACTGACTTTTAACAAAAGAATAAAAACCATCAGGGAGTCCCCTAAATGTGTGAAATCTTTGCCAGAGGAGTTTCACCACAGTGGCTTCCCTCTTTCTGCCTAACAAGGCAAGGAATGTGAATCAGAATGGTTTTCCATGAGGTGGCTTTCTGTCCAGGTAAATGACATCACCTCCTGTTCCATGATGATTCCTTAGAACCTCAGGAATACATGGTCTTTGGTGAGCATGCATAAACACTAGGTGCTCTTCTCAGAAAATCATCTCCTTCCTTTTGTAATATTTTGCTCCAGTTTTACTGATATACTATAGTAGCTGTTTAATTTTCTCTCTCTTTTTTTTTTCTCATTCCAGGGTCTACTTAGAACCTCTCTTGTCCATCCCAAATATGACCATGAGTATGCCCGTTATGAAATCACCCAACTTACTCCAGGGCTGGATCTCTTCTGTGACCGATACAGAGCAGATGTGTCCATTGTCCTCAGCAGCCTGAGTTACCTCTGTCATGAACTCCATTCTGTCCACCAAGACCTTATTGTAAGTCACCTAAAAGCAGTTTTTTAATCCATACCTTTTGTCTTAGAAGAGCAGTAAGGGTGAGGCAATGGGGGTTAAGTGACTTGCCCAAGGTCACACAGCTAGAAAGTGTTATGAAGTCAGATTTGAGCCCAGGACCTCTCATCTCTAGAGCTAAAGTCTAAAATTGTCAAATAACAATGAAGACATTCTGAACATATTTCGGTAATTTGGTCACAGCTCATTTATTTTTCTTTCATCTGACCTTCATGGAATTTCTTTTGGACAGTTTCTTTCATGTGACCTTTGAGGATTATGAAACGGAGATCCTCACTAGCCTAGTTAGCTTAGATTTAAAGTTATTCATATTCTTGTATGAGACTACCTCCTTAAATTCTCACTGAATACAAAATAAGTCTTTGTCAGCCTGCTTTTATCTGGTTTCCCTGCTGTCCTCACATTAGTCCTTCTCAAGTCTTTTGTTAGAGATGATTTAAGCAGGATTACAAAGCTCAGAAATTGAGGCTGATGCACACAAACTCAAGTGAGCGGCCCTTCTTTTTATTCCATTCACATGAATGACCCATCTAGCCCAATGAGTACTTAGCAGGGGAGCTGAACACTGTAGTCTCATCATTTACGGTCCACCACCAAAGGAGCACCCAAGTGGGCTAGAGATTGCTGACTATGAAACATAATGAGAATATTTATTCATGTCCCAATGAGACCTAGAGCAAAGTCACAACTCATCTATTTGGGGAGAAGGGGGTGAAAAGAAGGCAGACTCCAGCATGATCCAAGTATTTTGGTGCTCTCAAGGCACATTACAAATCACAGTACCCCAGCTGAGGGTAGGTAACACAGATTCCCCCCTCCCTGCTATTCTGTTCCTGCAGAGTAATCATAAAGGGATCTCTTCAGAAAACTTCTCTCTGAATTTTTGTGTCCATCAGAATTGTTTGTGCCTCTGTTGTCACAATTTCCCCCTTTACTACAACTCATAGTATGTCCTGTGAGCCTATAGTACTCAAATAATAATGTTTCTTCCCTGATTCCTCCTTTCTCTTGTCTCTTCTTTCCTAGTTTGCCTTTTTCCTCTTCTCTATCCTTTTAACTTTCATACCCACTTTCTTCTAGAGTTTCACCTTTGACTATTTCTTTGTCCCTTTCTCTCTGTTCTACTGAGTTCAAATTGTACCTCAGATACTTAGTAGCTGTCATCCTGGAAAAACACAGAACCACTAAAGTAGTTAGCAAAACTAAACCTTTAATCAAGAAAGATACTGGCCCTTAAATATTGGTCGCCACACAGAGCCAAGCACCAAATACCATACAGAGTCAAAACTCTGGGGGCTCTGGGACAGTGTCTCTGAGAGGATCATCCTGCTAGATGATTCTCCAAAGAATAATAGTGTTGTGGGGTGTAGAGGTGTACCCCTGGGGTTCAGGAAGGATACCTTTTGCAAGAATGAAAGACTCTGAAACTTAAAAGTAAAGAGAGATTTATTAGTAAAATTGAATTTTTGGCAAGACAGCATGAGTGGAGCAACCTAGGAGGTTGCTCCCAGAATGCCTCAATTCTGGGGTTTTTATATTCTTTTATAGCAATGAGGTTATGACTCTGGGGCAAGGGGTTGGGGAGGAGGTTTCCCCAAAGGCATGGGGGTGGTTCTCATGATTTGGAAGACAGATGGATGAGGTGTGGCCCTTTGTCCATCTCTCAAATCAATGGGACAATCAAAGGAGTATAATCCTCTCAGGGTCAGATGTTTTCACCTGGGAGTCTGAGGGTGTAAGGGAGCAAAGGAATTTCCCTGAATAGTTTGCCTGAGTTTCTGGGGGTACAATGCCCATGACAATAGAACATAGGGATCTTAAATACCTTCTGGGGAATTAAGCACAGCAAACATACACAGATAGATTTTAAGCATGCTTGGGAAAGAGGCTGTAGCCTGAAGCTGGCGTATAGGGAGTGGTCTACTACAATGTATACAAAATGGATAGTTCCTACACTGGTGTTGGTCTTCTGGAGAATAGATCTCTGTTCCAATGTGGGAAGCTTCTAAGACAAAAAGGGCATTTAACATTTGATTAGATCTGGGGGCAGCTGGGTAGCTCAGTGGAATGAGAACCAGGCCTAGAGACGGGAGGTCCTAGGTTCAAATTCGGCCTCAGCCACTTCCTAGCTGTGTGACCCTGGGCAAGTCACTTGACCCCCATTGCCTAGCCCTTACCACTCTTCTGCCTTGGAGCCAATACACAGTATTGACTCCAAGATGGAAGGTAAGGGTTTAAAAAAAAAAAACAACATTTGATTAGATCTACTAGTCCCATCTAAACTGGGATCATTAAATAAAACTTTAAGGTCTATAGTTCAGTTTGAAACAAAGTCAGACTGGGACTTCCCTTCAGATAAGTTCCCAAGGGATAGGGGCAAACTTGGGGTTTCCAGATTTCATGTTGATGTAGCAGTCTACTCTTGGGCAAATCACTTTACTCCCATCAACCTCAGTTGTCTCACCTATAAAATGGGGATAATAAGAGACCCTATCTCCCAGGGTGGTTGTGAGGATCCAATGAGATCTTATTTGTAAAGATTTCTCCAAATATTAAAACTCTATTTAACTGGTAGTGGTTGTTACTGATTCTACAATGGCTCCCTGATTGCTTCTGCCTCAGACTCCCTTTTGAGCCCTAGGTCCCAGTGATATAATGACATCACAGATTCAGTAAGTGGTTCGAGTCCCCACATTGAATGGCCAAGTCATTTCTGACATCAAAATAGAAGAAAAATTCCAAGATTTTTCTTATCTATTCTATTAGGAACTCTTAGCAACTCTAATCTCCATAATTATTATGATTGTTATGATTATTAATATTATTAATAGCCAC
This sequence comes from Monodelphis domestica, assembly GCF_027887165.1. Lineage (NCBI taxonomy): Eukaryota > Metazoa > Chordata > Mammalia > Didelphimorphia > Didelphidae > Monodelphis > Monodelphis domestica. The sequence goes on from NC_077231.1 coordinate 80,780,683, forward strand.
AATAATTATTTTTTGCTCCAGTGTTCCTGATGCACTTTGGTGGCCATCTACGTTTCTTTGTTTCTTTCAAGACAGGGCTTTGCCTTGGTTGCATTTTTTAACCAGAATCCTTTATCATGCATGGTCGTTTCCAAGACAATTTACTCATTTCAAAAGAAATGTTGACATTTTTCTCAGATGTGTGAGAAATGAAAAGGGCTGCCTTGAAATGAGGCAACTGCAACCACCTTGGGAAAAGACTTTTATTTCTCCCTAATGGTTACCATGGAGAAGTGGTACCATCATCCACAATTGTTTCAAAACCTTAGGCTCCAAATATGTCCCTGATCATCCAGAAGGAGTTCTTAATTCCTTTTTAAAAAGCAACTGCTGTCCATAACAGAGACAGGGCCATTAACAAAGATCCATGAAGTTGGCTAAATTGAGGGATCACTGAATTAAAGAAGGGATTTCAGAAGTCACCTGTTCAAACCCCTCAATTTATAAATAATAGCACTGAAGTCCAGAGACTTGTTGGCTTGCTCAGGTTAACAAAGGAAGTAAGTCTCAAAGCTGTCATTTGAACCCAGACCCACTCTCTCCAAATCTTTCTGTGGTTCTTCTTTCTATGATTCCATGCTGGCTTGCTATGACAATTTTAAAAAATGTCCTGAGGAAGAAGGAACAAAGAAAGTTAAATTAATCTTACATGTAAGTCAACAGCCCATAGGTTTCAGAAATGAAAAGATCAAAGATCCATGTTTCTATCTTTCAATTCATGTTTCTTTACTTTGGGCAAGACACAAGCCCTGGAATCAGGGTCAAAAGAAGGCTGATGGATAGATATTATGCCCTCCATTGGATTTGTGGTTTGGGGGTGTCAATGTGGAATCTAGAAGTCCCCAGTTTATTTATTTATTACCTTCAACTGGGAGGTGGAAACCCCAGGTTTTGACCTTGTCACAGGAGAGTTTCTTCTTGAGGGAAAAGTCCTACTTCACTTGTCTTGAAGTGTTCTGTTAATCGATCCCAAGGATGAAACAATGACCAACAATGTAACACATAGGAGGGAGTTTATTAAACAAACTGCAGTTTGGGCTCAGCACTCTAAAAATGACCAGAGCCCTGAGTCTGGGGCTTGCAGGCTTTTTATACACTTTTGTGGTAGAGGGAGTGCACAGGAATTCCTGGGGTTGGGGGTCATTATGGCTCCTAGCATATGTCAGGAGGGGGAGTGATAGGAACTCCTGAGGTTAGGGGGTCAGGGAGGGGAAAGAAGGGATTTGGGAGCTGGCTCTTCAGTCTCAGGCTAACAATAGACCTTAAGTTATAGCACAGTAGGTAGCACATCAGTCTGATAAGCCAAAGGTCCTTAGTTTGATCCTTGAAAAGGGGATGTGATACAATGGGAGTAGCTTTTAAGGGAAAAAGAGGCATCTGATGGGACTAGTCATCCCCACTCAGAACTATCTCAAGGTTTGTTGTTAGCCTGAGACCAGTGAGGACCTTCTCTCAGAGAGAAACTCTCCTGTAACAACCTCCAAACTAAATAAACTGGGGATTTCTAGATTCCAGGTTGAAAGGGGCAAAATAAAAAGGGTAAAGGACTGCCACATTGACATTTGTTTCTGGCATAAACAGCCTCAACTTTCTTTCCTGTGTGACTCAGAATTCAAAGCGGATCTTAGAGGTTCATCTTGGCCAAATGCTTTGTTGTTCAGACCAGGAACAAGATGCTCCCAGACCTTTAACAACTTAAATTCTTGTTTTAAGTTATGTCATTTCCTGTGTACTGTAAATCAGGGCTAACATTGAAATTGATGGTGAAGCTTTCCTTATGACTTAATTTTGTTTAGAAAATGCAAATATCTGGACTTCCTCTTTTCTCTTCCTCAGGGATACTAATACTAAGTTATGTATCACCTTAGCTATCAAAAAAGAAGCCTGTGTTAGGAGTGTTGACTTTTTGGAAAAGCTGGCATACTTTCCTATGACTGCCTGGTATGTTCCTAGGTGATTCCACCCATTTCTGAAGTGGCAAACATTGTGGTTACCAAGGAAGGAAGATTGACTGCACTCACTATTTCACTTCTAATATTTTCCTTAAATGTGAGGCAATTTTTCAGATGTTTATGAACTGTACTTCTGAAATACCTAACTGGGTTTTTTCCTCTTTTCTATAGCTTCTGCCACTTATTTCATTAAACCATTACTTGGTCTGTGAAGTTTGCCAAGATCTATTTAAAACCATAGATACAAGGATCCTTAAGGTAATATGATATATTTGCTTTTTAGACATTAATTAGATTTGGGGTTATTTTTCAATAATAATTTTGTTGCCCATTTTAGATTATTATCATAAATAGATTTAATTTAGACACTGCTTGGCATATAATTTATTTTTTAGAAATTCTTACCTTCTGTCTGAGAATCAATACCAAGTATTGGTTCCAAGGCAGAAGAGCAAGACGAAAGACTAGGCAATTAGGGTTAAGTGACTTGCCCAGGTTCTAGGACCAGGAAGTATAAGTACAAAGTATCTGAGGGCAAATCTGAACCTAGGACCTCCTGTATCCAGGCCTAGCTCTTTATCTATTGAGCCATCTGGCTGCCCCCTTTATATTTAATTCAAAGAGAACTAAAATGAAAACTCAATTAAATTTCATATTATTTTAACTAAAATGGGAACTATTACTAGACACATTTATATAGCATCTTCTGTTTTATGAATCTCTTTACATAATAACAGGGCAGCTAGATGGTGCAGGGGGATAGTATGCTGGGCCTGGAGTTAGGAATACCTGAGTTTAATACTGACCCGAGACATTGACTAGTTACATGACCCTGGACAAGTCACTTAACCCTATTGATCTCAGTTTCCTCATCTGTCAAATGAGCTGGAGAAAGAAATGGCAAACCACTTCAACATCTCTGCTAGAAAAATCCTAAACAGGGTCATGAAGAGTCAACATGAGTGAAAACAATTGAACAACCATATCATAACAGCTAATGATAATAATATATTTCAGTTATCATTGGCATTGATGATGAAATTTCAATAATAATCTAATCATGTTTAGAAAAAGCATATCTCTGGACTTCCAGACTCCAGATGCCTTGTAAACATCTGAAGCTCTCACAAAGCCCTTTTCAAATATTTTCTCATTTTAGCCCCTAGGAGGTAGGTGCTATTATTGTCCCCATTTTACAGATGAGGAAATTGAGTTAACCCAGGACCACACAACTAGGGAAGTGCCTGAGGTCAGATTTGAACTCATATCTTGACTCCAGATTCACCACCCCATTTAGATGTTCCATACGTCATCTTGTTTGATCCTTACAACAACTCTCTTAAGTGGATTCTGTTATGATAACAGATATTAATTTTTAAAAACATTTTAACAAATGACAAAAATGGGAATAAACATTACATGACTTGCTTATAGTCTCAAAGAAAGTAAGGATTTAGGGTGCATGTTCAAATTTCAATCTGCAGCCTCAATGCTATGGTTCTAGCTGGCGGGGGCTAGAAAAAGTTATGTTTTATATATCTACATAATTTAAATAAAGGATGGAATCAAGACCTAATTTGAATGATATAGGGCTGATATATGTTTTCTTAGTGGCATTAGTAAGCTTTGTATTTTTAAATGGGCTTTCTATGATAAGCAAATGTTAGTTTATTCTTTAAAATACATAGTAGCATCATATATATTTATAATGTGACATATACATTTATATATTTTTAATTTTTTAATAAATATTTCCTAATTATCATTTTTTAAAACCTTTATCTTCTAAGACAGAAGAGTGGCAAGGGCTAGGCAATTGAGGTTACATCACTTGACCAGGATTGCATAGCCAGGAAGTGACTAAGGCTAGAATTGAAACTGGGTCTTCCCAAAGCCAGATGTGGTGTTCTATCCACTGTGCTAAGTTACCCATTCTCAATTATTTAAAAAAAAAAAAAACTCACCCTCTATCTTAAAATCAATACTAGGTATTAGTTTCAAGGCAGAGGAACAGTAAGGTCAAGAAAACTGGAATTAAGTGACTTGCCCAGGGTCACATAGCTAGGAAGCTAGATTTTAATCTGGGTCCTCCCAACTCTAGGCATGTTGCTCTATCCACTGTGCAATTTAGCTATCCTTTCCTAGTTACTTAATCACACATATACAACTTTATCTTCCAGCTTAAGTTTACTACTAAGTATCATTTCCAAGACAGAAGAACAGTAAGGTCTAGAGAACTGAGGTCAAGTGATTTGTCCAGGGTCACATAGCTAGGATGTGTCTGAAGCCATATTTGACTCTGAATCCTCCTGACTCCAAACCTGGTGCTCTATCTACTGTGCTACCTCGCTACCCCTTCCTAATTACATTTTTAAAAATTTAATATTCATTTTTTTAAATTTTGAGTTCTAAATTCTCTCCCTTCCATTTCTCCCCTTATCTCCTGAGAAGGCAAATGATGTGATATTGATTATACATGTAAAGTCACATAAAACTTCCCTATTAGACATATTCCAAAAGAAAACACTCAAAAAACTAAGAAGTATTAAGAAATGGAAAAAATGTCAAATCTTTCACAGTAGACCAATATATGAGTCTTCTTCTGTGTCAATGTCTTCTTCCTCCATGGTCATTTATCATGTAACTACTCTTTGATATGCCCTGTACTTGGATCTGGGACTCCAAAGAAATGTCAGATGTGGGACAACTAAATAGTATAGTGGATAGTGCTCCAGACCTGGAGGCACTGGGTTCAAAACACTGTCTAGCTTTGTGACCCTGAGCAAGTCACTTAACCCCCTTGCCTAACTCTTTTTTACTCTTCTATCTTGGAATTGATGCTGACAGAAAGTTAAAGGTTAAGAAAAAAAAGAGAAATATCATACATGGCTTAAAGTGCTGAAGAGCTAAGCTGAGTAGGAGGGCAAATAAAGAGTCTAAAGCACAAGAGAGATGTCCTGTTGATGTTACTGAGAGTGAGCCTTTGTGTGTGACACTTAGGCAGAGACAGTAATGATGATGCGGTGACCTAGAGTGGTCTGAATGACTTCAAAGCACTTCTACCTAGATATCACTTGATATTCTCAGCAATCCATGGGATAAGGAGGGATGATATTATTATCCTTTTTTTGTCAGATACAGAAACAAAAAATTCAGATATTTTAAATAGATCATCAGATTAGCATTATTAACAAGTGGCAGAATTAGATTTTGAACTCTGACTTTTGATTCTAACCCTGGTAATTCTTCCATGACATCAAGGCAATTGATTATTTAGTCCACTGGCTCCTTGGTCTGCCTCTCTTTCTCTTCCCTCTTTCCCCCTTTATTCTCCCTTTTCTTTTTTCCCTTTACAAATACAAGACAAATCCTCCATTCCTTTTTTATGATTGTCAATGTTAATCAGGATAGTCCCAAGTTCAGTGATTTAACCTCATTCCTCACATTTTTTTCATTTTTTTCTTTTCTTTTGCTTAAAGACGGAAATCCTTATTGATTTAGGATTCTTTTCTGAAGCTTTTAGTGAAATGGCTGGTCTTTATACTGGAAAAAACATCCCCACTTCCACGCCCTTAGGCTATAAACTTCCAAAAACTAAGGTAAGTCTACAAGTCTAAGTCAAAGCTTTATTTTTACCTTCTAAAATCTAAGTAAAGTCAGGGGGGCAATAATTGGGTCAGTGTATAGAGGGCCAATTCTAGAGATGGGAAGTCCTGAGTGCTAATCTGGATTCTGTGTGACCCTAGACAAGTCACTTAACCTCCATTTCCTAGCCTTTACCACTCTTCTGCCTTGGAAGCAAGACACAGTATTGATTCTAAGATGAAAGTTAAGGGTTTAAAAAAAGTAAGGAAAATCATAATCAAGTTTTCCTCATGACTATAAAGAAGATGGGCATGTTAGGGGAAAATTAGGGCTGTTGACTGAATATATTATACTAGTGGTCTCCAGGGATTAAAATTTAATCCCAATGAAATACTCAAGTCAGTTTGGGATTTTTATGGTGGTTTAATTACAATAGGAGGAAGAAATTGAGAAGAAGAGAGAGAGAAAAGGGAATTGGACTGTTCTGGCAAGCCATATAGAAGCTCAGAGGCCTAGAACAACAGCCTTCTCAATCTAGCTCAGCTTCCAGCCAAGAGGCCTCCTCCAAGATGAGGGGATCTCCTAGTAGGATAGCGCTTTGGGAGGTAAAGGTTGCTCAGGGAAGACACCTCACCTAAACCATGCTACAAAGCTTCTCCCAGTAACCTCACCGCCAAGCCATAAATGCCAAAACCCACCAAGAGTGGCAAGCACACCAAAACATCACCCAGAGCTCCCCATACTGCCATGAGAGACCAACCTCGCCAAGTGAGCCCCACGTCTCTGAGAGTGAGCCTGGAGAGAGGAAGTGATGCAAAATATATAGGTGGTTCTTTATTTCACTTCCTGTGTCTCACATTTACCAATCATAGCTTAAGCTTGACTTAGGACAGCCCAAGGGGTCTGTCAGTTGCTTTTGATTTGTCACTTACTAGCACATTTTGGTCAAAGGCCCTCCTCCTCAACACTTAATGCTTAAGGTAGGGGTGTATACATTCCTGGTTGCTATAATTCTAAAGACTAAGCAGGGTAGAGTAAATCTAAAATTCACAGGTATTAGAGGAACAGTGAAAAATTGTGGCTTCTTTAATATCTATTCAGGCTCTTAAGTGCTCTATAGTGCCTGCTTCTTCCTCTTTGGCTATTGGAACAAATTATTCTCATCTACCCCTTCCACCAGAGAAAGTCTACACCTGCCTGGGACAGACACCTTCCTAATTAACCAATGGGTATAAAGCCTGTCAGTTACCCACAAACTGGTTTAGCCCATCTGTTGAGATGGTTACTGGGGAATAGTTGCTGTGCATGCTATAGCTTCTATGCTATAGCCACAGGTGAGAGCTAGATGGCAGGTAGACTCCAAAGGAGGAAATTATCCCAGAAAAAGGTTCAACCAGTCTTATACTAGAGGTACTGGTCTTCCCTAAATACCTGATATACTCTTGCATCCTGAACCTTCACCAATCATCTTAACTTTTGTCTTGCCATTGGACTTGGATGATTCTGGGAGAAAGGGAGAGGCTAACAACATTGCATAGCTCTACCTCACATAAGTCCAATTTATACAGGAGTCATAAGAAATCAGTGATGCCATTTTGGTCATCTTCCAGTATGAACAACAACAACTATTAGGGGACAAACCTTAATACCCTACTTATATTGTACATTAGGTCATCTCTCACAAGGACACAGTGTTATTTGGGGTGATATGATCTGACCTGTGATGACTTTGTAGATTCTCAGAGTTATATCAGATTTCCATCTACTGACAGCCCGGCCACTGGAAATAGAATAAGTCACCTTGCCTTGACTTCATTAAGGCATCCGTAGCCTCCCTCTGACTACCTATTGTAAAAACAAAGATTATAACAATGAAGGCACTTAGCTCTTCCTTGATTGTGAAGAAGTGACTCATTCTTTTAGACCTAAGTGTCCTCGGCACCAGTCTCTGTCAGAAAGTATAGGAGCAGCCAGGTAGCATGGTGGACATAGGACATCAGGCCTGGAGTCTGGAAGACCTGAGGTCCAATCTGGCCTCAGGAACTTATTAGTTGTGTTACCTTGGGCAAATCACTACATTTTTGTTTGCCTTCATTTCCTTTTCTATAAAATGTTGATAATAATAGCACTTACCTCATAAGGTTGTTCAAAGGACTCAATAAAATTATATTTCTAAAGCAACTAACACAGTGCCTCATACATAGTAGGTGCTATATAAATGTTAGATTTTATTATTAACAGTAAGTAACTAAAAGGACTGTTATTTGTTTACATAGTATTTTAAGGTTTGCCAAGCACTGACATGTTTTAATCTTATGTGATTCTTACAACAACTCTGTAAGGTAGAGATTACTATTATGTCCATTTTACAGAAAAGAAAACTGAGTCTAAAAGAAGTTTAGTGACTTGCCAGGGTCATAGAATTAGTATCTAAAGCAGGATTTAATTTTAGGTTTTCCTGATTCTAAGGACACTACTTTCTCCAATATATTCTCTCATTGCCTCAAAGAATCCCTTTGTACTTTGTTGTTGTTGTTGTCCTTTTTGGTCACTTATGACTCTTTGTGACCCAATTAGAGGTATTCTTGGCAAGGATATTTGCCATTTCCTTCTCCAGATCACATTATGGGAACTATGCAAATAGGTTTAAGAGACTTGCCTAGGGTCACATAGCTACTATGTGTCTGAGGTCATATTTAAACTCAAGAAGCTGAATTTTCCTGATTTCAGGCATAGCACTCTATCCACTATCCAACTGCCCTTACGTACTCTTTTAGGTACATCAAACTTTCTTGGGTAAGGAAACACCCATTCTGTGGTGCCTTCTAAGAGATAGAAGGTGAGCATATATAGCTTCTCCCTTCCCATTTTGTAATCATAAGGAATATCATCCCAGAAGCAGCAAGGCCAATAGTTAAGGAATTAAAATGTGGAATGAACCAGAAGGAATCTGTGGATTGGGGGTGGGTGGAGGAGTACTGAAAGTATAGACAGATGTTTATTTTTATTTTTATTCAAATAAATGTTCACTAATAGTTTTATATTTTTCATCATCCTCTTTTCCCAATGCATTCTTCTTTCCTTTCCTCTCCCAGAGACCCATCCTTTATAGTGCAAAAAAAAATTGGGTGAAATCATTTAGCAAAAACAAAACAAAAAAGGAAACTTAAAAAACTAATGGACATAAAAAGTCCAACATCATGTGTGGTGTTCTAAATTCATAATTTCCCATCTCCTCAAAGAAATAAGGAAATTCCTTTTTCATATCTCTTCTTTGAGGCTAAGCTTAGCTATTCTAATTTCATAACATTCATTTTTAATTATTTTGTGGTGGTTGTTATTTTCATTTACATAATTTCCATCACTGTGTCTAATGTTTTCCTGATTCTTCTTATTTCATTTTGCATTAGTTTATATAAGATTTCCTATGCTTCTCTGTAGTCAGCATATTCTTGGCACCCACTACTATTCTTGTTACCATAATTTATAGGAAATATTCAAATTCCTAGTGACCTCATTATTTTGCAATTATATTTATTATAACAATGATGAGAAGTTTCATTAGCAATATGTACCTAGGTTTAGGGACTGCTAGAGGTCATTTTTCAAAGCAAGCAACCTTTATCAAAAGTTTCTCTCTCATAACTTTTTGCTGATTGTTTTGACTGGTATTGCTTACTACCAAAAAATAAGAAATATGTGTTCCCTTCTCATCTCTAATTTCTTCATTTTCTGTAAGAGAAACATTTCCTTCCACTTTTTCCAATTTATTTCAAATTTCATGTCCATTCAAAGATAATTTTCCCTCGCCTTCTTATTCTCTTCTCAGGAATTGAGTGCTTAAACAGCCCCAGAAATGAAGAATGGTCCTTGTCCCAAGGTCTAAATTAAATCAAAGTGGAACTCAAAGAAAATTAATGTACCCTGCCTCTTTGTATTTTCTTTTGCTTTGGTTTTCACAATAATCTGGACTCCTGGCTACTTTTGCCATAAGTAAATTTGTGCTTTCTTTCATTACTTTGTGCTTTGGGAAATAGCAGAAAGAATATAGTCTGCTGGAATGATGAGTTGGAGGTAGGGTGGAGAATCACAGCAAGAAATGAAAATGTGGATAGGACCAATGCACATGTATAGAAAAGTTCATGGAAATGGTTCAATATTAGTTGATTTGTGATAGAAAGAGCTGGGAAACTGAAGTATGAAGATCTGGGTTCCCATCCAGGCACTATCACCCACTAACTCTTTGACCTGGGCAAATTACTTCACTTCTCTGAGACTCAGTTTGCTCATCTATAAAAAGGGGCTAATAAACTTACAATACCCAGATTATACAGCTAATATTTTAAACCTTAAAACCTTAAATGTTGTTGTTTTAGTCATGTCCTACTCTTCACAACCCCATTTGGGGTTTTCTTGGCAGATTATATTGGAGTGGTTTGCCATTTCCTTTTCTAGATTTTTTAATAGATGAGGAAACTGAGGTAAACCAAGTTAAGTGACTGCCCAGATCATATAGGTAGGAAGTATTTGAGACCCAATTTGAACTCAGGAAGATGAGTCTCAGAAAATGAGGCCTGGAACTGTATTCACTGTATCACCTAGCTGTCTTAAGTAACCTTGAGATAGGCAGAGAGTAAATGACTTTGGTCAGAGAGTCACATAACTACTATCTGGGTCATGTTTTGAATTCAGGTCTTCCTGATTGCAATTCTAGATTGGGCTATCTGGTTGCCTATAGGATAACTTAATTTTTTTTTATACATTTAGCACTAACTTTTCACTGATTAATTCACTCTCTCCCCAGTTATCTCTTCTGTGATCTTTCTCTGATAGCCAATTGGTATCAGAGGACAAATCTGGGGATATAAAATGAAATCAAATTAACTGGTCTATATGAAAATCAAACCCATTAACATCATCATTTTTAGCATCATATTTTAACTATATTTAAATGTCTTATAACTCTTCTGCAAATAGAATGACCTTATAGAGGTCTTGGAAATTGCAAAAGGTCCATGCACCATGCTTTGGGAACCACTATTCTAGGCCTAGGTCATTCATTATCTAGATTGTCCTGCTCTTGATGCTCTCCAATGGCCTTCCTAAAATGTAACATCCAGAATGAAAAACAATCTTCTACTTATGATCTCATTATGATAGAGGCACAATTGAATTATAAATCCCTGGGCCTGGGGCAGCTAGGAGGCTCAATGGATGGAACACTAGGTCTGGAGTCAGAAGGACCTGGGTTCAAATCTGCCCTCAGACACTTCTTAGCTATGTGACCCTGGGCAAGTCACTTAAGCCCTTACTGCTCTTTTGCCTTGGGACCAGTACTTAGTACTGATTCTAAGACAGAAAGAAAGAGTTTTTTAAAAATCCCTGGCTCTAGAGACCATGTCTTTCTTAATTCAATTTAGGGACCATATTAGTTTTCCCAGTGCCATATCTCTTTCTACTAGTCCAAACTTCATTCTTTACTTAACTTGTCTGAGCCTTGGCTTGGTAAAATATAAAACAAGGATAATACTGTTTCAGTGATCTGGTTCACAGGGTTGTCATGAAACTAGATGAGAATCTCTATATGGCACCTATTTACCATGAACCTTGTATAAATATAAGTTGTTGTTAATGCTACTGCTATTACTGTTGATGAATCAGTAGGATGAATCAGAGGAAGAGGAGGAAGAGCAGAGAATTGCTGAGAACCCAGAAAAAGATTGCGAAAGCACAGGATGGGAAATGAGAGAACAGAGAATAATGTTATTCAACAGGGAAATGTACTTCAAAGTGTCCATTGAAGAGATAGGTTGGGGAAGCCTTGAGATTGGGGCAGTTGGGAAGCTGGCACAAGCTCTGGAGAGTAGTGGACTTTGGGAGCTGTTCAAAGAAGGATTTACAAGCAAGACTTAGGCTTTGGTGCCCAGCCTAGGTGTGCTTTCTTTACAGTAACGGATCTAGATCTAGATAAAGGAAGAAAGAGAGGTTAGGATACAAGGATTTTGTAATCATTCGTTCAGAGACTTTGTCAGTCTAAGTGGTTAAAAAAAAATCAAATGGGATCACAAAGTCAGTCATGACTGAAAAAAAAAACTGAGACAACAAACGATTGGTTAAAATGTGGTGCTAAAAATGTTCATGTTAATTGGTTTGATCCCCACATGGACAAGTTAACTTGATTTCATTTCATATCCCCAAACTGAGTGTCCCTTACTCTCTGGGAGTCAGGAAAAAATAGGAATGAGTTGATTAATAGTTCACTGTGTGACCTTGGACAAGCTATTGAACCACTGTGGATCGCAGTTTCCTTCACCTATAAAAAGAGGGGGTAGACTAAAACTCTGAGCTGATGTTCTACCATCTTGAAAAATCTATGTCTCCAATGACTTGGGCTTCCCTAAGATCAGCCAAGCAATAATGATCAGAGGTGAAGTTTGATCCCAGCAGCTTCTTTCCCCCCCACCCCCCATACACACACCCTTTGCCTTTCTGACTCCAATCAATATTGCAGAAGTCTTTCCTTAGGTTAATTTGTACTGTAAGAAGGAATGGGTATGTTCACCTTCCTACAAAAGAGGAATTCTTCCTATTCATCATCCAATTATTGCTAGTGATGGTACAGAGTTTACAAGAGACCCCTGGGCCAACTGGGACAGTCTCTTAAAAATACTCTAGAACATATTGCTATAGCAACATTCAATTAAATTCACTCTGTCAACCTTAAAAAATCCTCACATTAATTCTAATATTGTGTTTGCAACAGATCATGCAGCCCTTTCAAGCAGGACACTCTTATTTGAGCAAAGAAAATATACAGGTAAGCAAAATACTTTTTTGTATAACATCATTTTAAAAAATATACTTTTATTTATTTCATTAAGTATTTCTTCTCCATTAAAAAAATATAACACACATTTAAAAAATTTGAATTCCAAATTTTCGCTCTCCCCCTGCCCCTTCCCATCCCTTGAGAAGGCAAGCAATATGATATGGTCATCATTAGTGGCACCAATATTGGGTCTACTACAAAGGAAAGGAGTTTGTTGAGTTAGAAGTTTACTCCCTTTTCTGACTTACCTGTGCTTTATCTCAAAATGCGAAGATGAAGTCAGGCCTGAATTTCAAGAATATGTCAGTCACTCATTTATTAAGTGCCTACTATGTCCCAGGCACTGACCTAAGTGCTGGAGATACAAAAAGAAGCCAACAACAGTTCCTTCCCTCAAGGAACTTACAATCTAATGGCAGAAAACAATAAATAAATATGTATAAACAAGCAATATCAAGGATATATGGGACATAATTAATAGAGGGAAGTTGTTGGAATTAAAAGGGTTTGGGGAAAAGCTTTCTGTAGAAGGTAGAATTTTATTTGGGACTTGAAGGAAACCAGGGAGGCGGGAGGCTGTTCCAAGCCTGGGGATAGCCAGAGAAAATGCCCAAAGCTTAAAGACAAAGTATCTTGTTTATGGGACAACCAGGAAGCCAGTGTTATGAGATCAAAGAGTATGTTTTGGGGGATAGTGTGTAAGTAAATTGGAAAGGCAAGATGGGGCTAGGTTATGAAGGGCTTTGAAAGACAAACATTGTTTTGTATTTCTTCCTGGAGATAATAGGGAACCACTCCAATTTTTTAGGAAGAGAAATGATGTGGTTAGGCTGATGCTTCAGGAAAATGGAAGGTGGATTGGAGTGGGGAGAGACTTGAGGCAGGCAGACCCACCAGGATGCTATTTCCATAGTCCAGGTATGAGGTTATTCTGATCTCTATTGGCGGCAAGGGGGATCCTGCATTAAAGAGAGAAGAGGGTATAATTAAGAGATGATACAAAGATAAAATGAACAGGCCTTGGCATCATCTTGAACATGGTAGAGTAAGAGAGGGTGAGGAGTCCAGGCTGACTCCTAAGGTGTCCAATTTGAGTGCCTGGGAGGTTGGTGTTGCCCTCAAGAGTAATAAGGAAGGTGGAGAAGGGGAGAATTTAGGGGAGAAGATAATGAGTTCAGTTTTGGGCATGTGCTTTAATATGTCTGCTGGACATCCAATTTGAGATTTCTGAAAGGCAGTTGGATATGCAAGATTTCAGGACAGTAGAAAGGTAGGGGAAAGAAGGGGAGATTTCAGAATCATCAACCTAGGGATGGTAATTAAATCCATGTAGGAATGCCAAGAGTATAAGAAAGCTGTTTAGGGCTAAATGTCAGTTACTGCCCCCATTTTTTCCAGCTATGGAAACATACTCCACCTCTTAACTCTGGACATCTTCCCTGTCTGTCCCTCATGTCTGACATTCTGTCCCTTCTCATTCTGGTCTCCTGGCTTCCTTAAAGTTTCATCTAAAGTCTCCCTTACTTCAAGGATCCTTTTCCAACCCCTCTCATCCTAGTGATCTTTTTCTGTTGCTTTCTCCAATTTATCCTGTATATATATATGTGTGTGTGTATGTATATATATGTATATATATATATATATACATACATTTTTATATAGTTGTTTTGTTCCCAACATTGGACAGTGAACTCTTTGAGAGGGGAACTTGGTTTTTTGATTTTGGTTTTTGCCTTTGTATTTATAGCACTGAATAATATATAATAGAAGCTTTATAACTGCTTATTGACTTAACCTGAACCACATAGGCACATGGATGTATAATTATATACATGTATGCATATATGTATATACTTACATGCATTATTTCAGCATATATTTTCTTTTTCATTTTTTAAAACCCTTACCTTCATTCTTAGAATCAATACCAATATCAGTTCCAAGACAGAAGAGTGGTAAGGACCAAGCTATGGGGGTCAAGTGACTTGTCCAGGGACATACAGCTAGAAAGTATCAGAGGCCAGATTAGAACCCAGCTCTTCCCATCTCCAAACCTGGCTTTCAATTCACTGAGCCATCTCCCTGCTCTCTCTGAATATATATTCAGCAAAATTCAAATTCCTCATTAGATGTTTATCAAATGTTCTCGAATGCCTCCATGGAGCTTCATTATTTGAAATTCCTGGACATCCAGCATGGCTTTTCCTTCATCCTTGCCTTCCTCCTCTTAATCTTCATTTTGTTCTGAGAAGATTACCTTCCATAAGGCCATTTGGGATTTTTTCTATATTTTAATCACGTATAATGACAAGACAACGCTTGAACTTTCAGGCAATTTCTCTAAGAAAGCAGAAAGTTGTTTCACACATCCCAATCCTTCCATTATGTAATTTTCAAAAGAATAAAATAAACTTGGAGTAAATGCCTTGGTGACTTGCCCAGAGCCTCCAACATAAACAAGAATGGATGAGCTTTATGTAGATAGAGTAATAGCCATGAAAGGACCATACTTAACAAAGATGAGTTGTTCATATATCTAGGAAGACATTCAGCCACAATAGGACTCTTTTATGAATATGAATTGACAGGCAAGTCAGAGAGAATGGAACAGAAAAGCTATTTTGCTATGGAAAATGACCCCAAATAACATGGGCAGCTTTCTATACCATCTCAGGGCTCTATTCTCTTGAAAAAGTTCTTTACTTTTCTTAATGAGTTTTGAGAAGACTTTCTTTCCAAATTCATTTATGGGTGATTTCCATGTCATATAACTTGTACTAGGAATGTAACTTTCCTCTGAATAAAAGTAGCTTCATGAATCTTCTCTTTTATTGCTCACTTTTTATTCTGAAGACTTCATTTTCAGATGCCTCTTTTTTCTGCATTAGAATATGAAATGAATCTTGAGTTCTCTGCAAGGAGCGTGCCCTGAAAAGGCTGCCATTAGGAGGATGTAATCACACATTTATATTTCATTCAAGATCCTAAGACCTGAGGAAGCTTGAGAGTATTTGTTTCTTTTCAGAAAGAAATGTCAGGCCAGCTTTTCCATTTCTTCCTGCTTTCTCCCATAGGAATAATTTTATGTATAAAGGAAATGTCACTCAGATCTTTTTCCTTTTATATAAAACGAGAATGGCAAAGTAATGAACTCATTAGTTAACTAATTAAAACACTATTTTGGGGCTGTATAATACCCTTTAGATCACACTATTTTTTTTTAGCATTCAGGGAAAGTAACATTAAAGAATATTTCTCAGTAATCTCCTGTTGATCCTTAAGTGTTTGTATGTAATTATCATCACTGATTACATCAAAGTTCTATAAAAAATGTTCTCTATTTGTGGAAACTTAGTTTTGTACCATTGTCCAAATGTGGTAGTGCTGTATTAATATCATAGGTATGAATGCTGGGATAACAAACAAAGTCATCTCTTTGGGATCTATTTGGTGACTGACAATGGGAGTCTAGCCTTTGGAGATGTATTTTGATTGTGAGATGGAAGACTAGAGACCCAGTGATTGTCAATTTTTGTACTTTCTCTTCACCTTACCCCAGTCTAATTCAGTGATTCTGAAAGTCTATTTTCCTGGGCAGTGAGCCTAGCAGTTCCATTTTCCTAGTGTAAGATAAGCAACTTCTAGGGCTCCCCTTCAATCTCTTTCCTTTTTCCCTCTCATACTTCACCATTGCCTACCCCAAATAACCTGAATAAATCCTTTTGAAAATATTGAGACTTTGGATTTGGATTGTCTCAGGGATCAAGCAAGGAGAGTAGGTTCTCACAAAGAGGGGGTTGATTCCAACCTCTGAGACTCAATATCTCTGACCAAGGAAGCCATCATTCTTTCCTTGGCATTTGGTCATACCTAAACCCCTGGGGGCCAGCAGTTGAGGTCCCCTTGGGGTGGTGGAAATTACTAAGGGCCATCCTGTCTCACAGGGACAGTTCTGTCCTCAGGGTCTATAACTCTTATGAGGGAGATGCAGTATTTCTCCATTTATCAAACCCCATTCCTGTCTCCTATCCTCCACATCCCAAGTAACCTCCCTGTGGAGTCATCCCCTTTTCAAGGGGGCAGGACCTGGCTTACCTCTCCCCATAAGTAAGGGAGGAGAGAATCCAATCCCTTCAACTTTTCTCCTCTCCTCCCCTGTCCTCTCATCTCCTCCATTATACTAGCAGAGATTAAGACCAGTAGGAACAGCTAGCCTTTAGTCAGAAGAGAAAGAGGCAGAATCTATTAAGAAGTCAGATTTAAAGTTAGAATGTGCCCTCTTATGTGGGTATTGGGGAAGAGTCCAAACAAATACTTGTTGAAGACATTCTAGAGAGGATTCAACATTAGCTTGGACAGGGATTGTTAATATGGGGATTCTGTAAGGGATGTCTGCAGGGGGAGTACCTGTGAATTTGTTTTTTTATTTTTATTTTTTAAATTAGTTTATTTAGTCAATTTAGAACATTATTCCTTGGTTAAAATAATCACATTATTTCCCTCCCTCCCCTCCACCCACCGCTCCAGCAGCTGACAGGCAATTTTATTGGGTATTACTTTGTGTCCTTGATCAGAACCCATTTCCATGTTGTTGTTTATACTAGGATGTTCATTTAGAGTCTCCATCCCCAGCCATATCCCTTCAACCCATGTATTCAAGCAATTGTTTTTCTTCTGTGTTTCTACTCCCACAGTTTTTCCTCTGAATATGGATAGTGGTTTTTCTCATAGATTTCTCCAAGTTGTTCATGATCACTGCACTGCCACTAATGGAGAAGTCCATTACATTTGATTGTACCACAGGGTATCAGTCTCTGTGTACAATATTCTCCTGGTTCTGCTCCTCTCACTCTGCCTCAGTTCCTGGAGGTCATTCTAGTCTCCATGGAATTCCTCCACTCTATTATTCCTTTGAGCACAATAGTATTCCATCACCAACATATACCGCAATTTGTTCAGCCATTCCTCAATTGAAGGGCAACCCCTCATTTTCCAATTTTTTGCCACCACAAAGAGCGTAGCAATGAATATTTTTGTATATGTCTTTTTCCTCATTATCTCTTTGGGGTACAAACCCAGCAGTGCTATGGCTGGATCAAAGGGCAGACAGTCTTTTATCTCCCTTTGGACATAGTTCCAAATTGCCCTCCAGAATGGTTGGATCAATTCACAACTCCACCAGCAATGTATTAATGTCCTGACTTTGCTATATCCCCTCCAGCATTCATTATTTTCCTTTTCTGTCTTGTTAGCCAATCTGCTAGGTGTGAGGTGATACCTCAGAGTTGTTCTGATTTTCATTTCTCTGATTATAAGAGATTTAGAACACTTTTTCATGTGCTTATTAACAGTTTTGATTTCTTTAACTGAAAATTGCCTATTCATGTCCCTTGCCCATTTATCATTTGGAGAATGGCTTGATTTTTTGTACAATTGGTTTAGCTCTTTATAAATTTGAGTAATTAGACATTTGTCAGAGGTTTTTGTAATGAAGATTGTTTCCCAATTTGTTGCTTCCCTTCTAATTTTGGATGCATTAGTTTTGTTTGTACAAAACCTTTTAAATTTGATGTAATCAAAATTATTGATTTTACATTTTGTGATTTTTTTCTAGCTCTTGCTTGGTTTTAAAGTCTTTCCTTTCCCAAAGATCTGACAAGTATACTATTCTGTGTTCACCTAATTTGCTTATAGTTTCCTTCTTTATATTCAGGTCATTCACCCATTCTGAGTTTATCTTGGTGTAGGGTGTGAGAGGTTGATCCAAACCTAAACTCTCCCATGCCGTCTTCCAATTTTCCCAGCAATATTTATAAAATAGTCATTTTGGTCCCCAAAGCTGGGATCTTTGGGCTTATCCTGGACTGTCTTGCTGAGGTCATTTACCCCAAATATATTCCACTGATCCGCCTTTTTGTCTCTTAGCCAGTACAAAATTGTTTTGATGACCACTGCTTTATAGTATAGTTTGAGATCTGGGACTGCAAGTCCTCCTTCCTTCACATTTTTTTTCATGATTTCCCTGGATATCCTTGATCTTTTGTTCTTCCAAATGAACCTTGTTATGGTTTTTTCTAATTCAGTAAAAATGTTTTTTGGTAGTTCGATGGATATGGCACTAAATAAGTAAATATGTTTGGGTAGGATGGTCATTTTTATTATGTTAGCTCGTCCTACCCATGAGCAGTTAATGTTTTTCCAGTTGTTTAGATCTAGTTTTAATTGTGTGGGGTCTGAGCTAAGAGAATCAGAAAGAGGAAAGAAGAGGATAGGATGAGATGAAGGAGTAGCCAGTAGTTCAATGTAAACTTGGCTGTAAACAGATTATGGAGACATACAAACACTAGGTTAAAGCCTATGTATTTTGTATTGTAGAAAATGGCTACAAATATACAGTATTGATTCTAAGACATAAGGTAGGGACTAAAAATATGGCAAGCAGGGACATATTGTCATCCTATTTTTGCATATTGGGAACTTTTCATGGTTAGGTATAGGATAAATTAAAGAATAGAGTTTGAAGGTCAGAAACCAAGGAGAGGATCATACTAGTTGTCTAGATTGTCAGGATTGAATTTGGATGGTAAGAATATTAGTAGAAAAGACAAAGGAGAGCATTATTGCCAAGGAAGAATTCAGATTTTAATGTGAGAACTGAAGGGAAGAGAAAGGAAAAATATGACTCTGGGGTTATGAACCTGGGTGACAAAAGGATTACAGTAGCAGCAATACAAACAGAAGTTAAAGAAAGGATGGATTTGGGGGGGGGGGGAATTAGTTCAATGGGACACTCAGGTGATGTCCAGCTAGTAGCTGGAAATTCAGGACAAAACTTCCCTAGGTATTATCCCTTGGATGGGAAGTACATACATAAAAGTGATAGCTCAATTCAAGTAAGTGGATGATATTGTCATGGTAGAGAATTTCAACCTAGAAGAGAAGAAAACCAAGGACAGAGCCTCAAGGATAGCCAGTTAGGGGAAATTAAAGAAGAAATATAGGTCAGAAAGGTAGGGAAATGAAGATAGTAGCAGCATGGAAATGAAGAGAGGAAAGAGTATTAAGAAGGGAGGAAAATGGCATCAGCATCATCCTCTGCAGTAAGGTAAAAAAGATCATTATTGAGAAAATGCCTTTGGTGATCTTGGAGAAAACAGTTTTCAAGTAGCACAGTGAATAAATGAATGTTGCATTAATTAATTTTTAAAAAGCCTTTACTAAATGCCTGCAAAGGACTTAGTGTTTGCAAAGCTCTGGGGACACTGAGAGAAAAATCAGATAGCCCCTGCTCTCAAGGAGTTTACATTTTAATTGAGGAAACAATAGAGAAGATTTTAGTTGCTGGTTAGATGAAAAGACCTTTTGGTGCTTAAGATGGCAGGTACCTAGATGATGGTCAAGCTTCTTAAATACCATTTTCTACTGATAAGATTGTCTTTCTGATTTAGAATGATTTGACATTGCTAAGGGCTTTAATTTCAAAAGCCTTCTTTTCTAGTGTTCTCCAAAGCAGATTATACAGCAGATAATTGAGGAGGAACTGGATGGTTAGAAAGTGTAGGCAATGAGAGTAAACTATGCATTCTAGAAACTTAGCAATGAAGGGGAGAAGAAAAATAGTTGGAAGATTGAGGGAGGAGTACTGGATCAAAGGAAGTTTTTCTTTTGTTTCATTTTTTAAATTTCCTTGATATTCTGGAACTTTTGTTTTTCCATATGAATTTTGTTATTATTCTAGTTCTTGGAAATAATTTTTGGATAGTTTGATATGACACTAAATAGGTAAATTAATTTAGGTAGCATTGTCATTTTTTTATCATATTGACTCAGCCTATGATCAATTAATATTTTTCCAATTTAGTTTAGACTGTATTTGTGAGAAAAGTTTTGCAATTGTATTTATATAGTTGCTGGGTTTGTATATTTAATTTTTTTTAGAGATCAAGGAAATCTAAGTATGTTTGCTCGCAGAGTAGAAAGAGAGAGAGAGAGAGAGAGAGAGAGAGAGAGAGAGAGAGAGAGAGAGAGAGAGAGAGAGAGTGAGTCATAATGAGAGTCAAAGACAGAGATAATCTTTCTAAGGGAAGAGAATCAAGAATCCTCAGATACTGGAGAGAAAGAGAGGAGGATGGACAATGTAACAGAAAGGTTTTTTAAGTGGAGAGATGAATGATTCTCATAACAGCTTTAATCAAGTAAAAGTCAAGGTCATCTTCTGAGAGAAAAAGAAGTAGAACAGATACTATGGCCAAAAGAAAAAATGCTTTTGTTACAATTGCTGTTTGAATGCCACTGAGAGGAGTTCTGGGCTGTCATGATAGCCCAGTTGGACTAGATAATTTGAATTTATAGTAGACCCATCAATTCCATGTTATAAATTGTAATTTATTTCAGCAGTGCAATTACACAGTGATGGGCTTTCACAGGGTAAGAACAGTGGAGGTCAAGAAGATGATGCATTGGAGAGTTGGCAGGGACAGTCAATAGGGTCAGGCCATGAAGGAAAAGGAATTGGAGAGATCAGCAGGGAAATCAAGCAGAGATTAAGGAACAGAGGAATTGACTAAGATGAAGATCAAGTTTAGGAGGATTAAAATGGCGGGAGAGTTAGAAGGATAAGAAATTATGATTAAAAAAAAAAACAGAATTCCAGATCTTAGTTAGAGAACAGGAATTGTGGGGAGGCTCAAGGGATGATGATTCCTAAGTAGGACTAGGTAGAATAGGGATGGAGGTCATGAAGGTTGAGAAACAAAGGAGCCATGATGTTAGGAGTGTCACTGATATGAATATTTTGGTCTTTGTGTGTGCTGAGGTCACTGAAGAGGATTGTGGGAGTGTCCTGGAACAAGAACTGGAACAGAATGATAAGGGAACAGTCTGGACTTGAGTTTGTCAAAGGTCTGGAGGTGCAAGTTGGGTATGCAGAGTATGTTGACTCCTTTTTAGGAGAGAGATTACCTTTTGTACAATCTCACTTAACATTAGAATTGCAGCAATTGGAAGGGACCTCAGAGGTCATCTAACCCAACCTAAATACTCCCCCCCCCCCCAGCAAAGTATTCATCAAACCTCCTCTTGATGATCTTCACTGAAAGGAAACACATTACTACCCAGAAACGCACATTGTACTTTCAGATAGCTCTAATTGTTCAGAATGGATTCCTTAGATTGAACTGAAACTGTCTGCAACTACCCACTCAGTGATCTCCCTCCACTCACATGTGAATGACTCCTTGTGAGTAACCATATTGCCTTTCATTTTGTATCCCCAGTCCTTAGTGCAGGGATAGCCATACTGCAAGAACTTTTCACTCATTCATTGATTCAGGCACATCTACATGCCTATTTTCATTCATTTATCTGTCCCCTTTCCACATGACAATCCTTCATGTACTTATAAGCAATGATCATCTCCTCCCCTCCCTGCCAATCTTCTCTTCCCTGGGTTAAATACTCCAAAATTTTCCAGCTGAGATCAAATAAGATCAAATATGTTAAGCCCTTTGTAAACTTGAAAGCTCTCTATTACTATTGTGCACTGATCTCCATTTTCCTGGCCTCCCTATGGGTTCTCCTTGGAGTGCATGCTGACGTATTCAGTATTGCAAAGTAGTACCTACCATCTTTTGATGGGAACATAGATGAGGTTAGCTTGCATCCCCCATGCCAATGTGTGCCACAATTCTGTGGCACCTCATCTGCTGCTGGACTAGAAAGCCTAGTGGATCGATGTGGAATCAACATGGCATCACTTTGGTGACTGCCATATTTTTAGCAAGATAGGAGTTTCCATTATTCTCCTAACACAGTGATGGGAAACCTTTTGAGCTTGGTGTGACCAAATTCACCAAAAAACTGAGTATAACTCAGTTGATGTGTCACTTCAAGAAAAAAACGTCCTTCTTGGCATGCAGCCCCATAGTTCTCTGTATGTGGCCACATGCACCCGTGTGCCATAGAAGATGGCTAAGTGTGTCAGTGCTGACATGTATGTCATAGGTCCACCATCATGGTCCTAACAAGTTCTGAATAGTCCTGGAGGACTAGGGATGGGAAGAAAGTGACATTTCTTCTGTCCTATATTCAAGGGGAAATGAAACTGATAGCTTCTAAAATGATGCTTTTCTAATTCTTGTTCCCATTCTCTTTTCTAGGCCCTGGAAGATTTAATGAATCAAGGCATCCCCCTATACATTATTTCGATTTGCCAACCATCTTTCTCCTATAAGTTTACTTTGGTCAAAATGCGCTTTTTAATCAGTTTGGCTGCAACCATAAATTGCTTCCCAGTTAGGGATACAACAGCATTCTTCCAGGACTTTACCCAGAAGAGCAAAGCCAGTGCTTCAGTCTTTAAAGGTAAACCCAGTTGGGGAGCTGGCACTGTCTCTGTAGATAAGGTATGTTGGGAGTGATTTTTAGCCCTATCTACAATACATCAACCCTTCCGTGGACAACTATGAAAGTCAAGAAATGAGCCTCAGCTCTTGTTGCTGGAAGGAAATGATATTCCATTTTTGCAACATTAGGTGGGTCAGTGGTGGTGGGGGGAGTGGGGGATGCATAGCTTGGAGCAGTGTTAATAAGGCTGAATTCAGAGGCCAGAAGCACAATGTTCGAATTTTAATTTGGCCACTACCTCCATGATCTGGCTAGAACTAAATGATCTCTAAGGTCTCTTCTAGTTATGACTTTTACGTTAGGTATAATGATGATAAAAATAATAATAATATTCCTATAGAGTGCCGGCATGTGCCAAAGACTTTGCTAAGGGCATTACAAAGATCTCATTTGATCCTCAAAACAACAATGGGTTGTGGGGGTAGAATGATGGAGAACAATTGCCACATTATTAGCCCCATTTTATAGTCAAGGAAACAGGTTTGTTTTTTGGGTTTTTTTAAGTGACTTGCCCTGAGTCACATAGCTAGTAAAACTAGGAATATCTGAGCCTGGATTTGAATGTCAGGTTTCCCAACTCTAGGCTACCACCCTCTGTCCAAATGCACTAACTAGCTGCCTCAGTGAAGTTTAGGAAATGATTTCTAGGCCTCCAACTGTTGCCTAGAGTAGATGATGGAAAGAAGATGGGCTGAAATCAGCTTGACTCAGGCATCACAACAACTTAATGGAAGACTTGTATGAGAACTTTTATTCAATGGAGGGAGCACACATGATAGCTGAAGCATATCCTTTGTGGTCATGTAAATGCAATGATATTTCTAAAGCAAAAAAAGTTTTCCTCTTGGGACAACTCAGGTGAACACTTAATGATAGGTGGCTTTTGGAAGGCACAGTTGCAGAGCTTAAGACCAAAGGGGATTGGGGAACGTATCTTTTGTTGATAATATCATGGCATTTCCATTTGTTTAAATACAGAAACCTTTTATGAATTCAGACATGGCTAACTTAGAATCTGTAATTTTCTAAATTGGAATTTGGACAGGGTTGGGCTGAAGATTACTCGGGCACTATTGGATGGTTCAACATCTGCAACCTGTGGTCACTGGGCCTTTGCATCTGACTCATGGCTGAACCCAAACCTCCTCCAGGAATGGTCTCTCCAATTAGAATGAAAACTGGGGAGCAGGTCCTGGCTTTCTTTTCTATTTATAAGTTCAAAGCTTAGTATTAATAAATGCCTCCCTACCATTTTCTCTTCACCCTTTCCTTTCCCCTTTCCTCCTTATCCTTCCCTTCTCCCTTTTTCTTTCCTCTTCCTTGCCTTGTTCTCTGTGCCTCCCTTCTTCCTCCCCTCTTCCTTTTCTTCTTTCCTTCCTTCCTTCCTTCCTTCCTTCCTTCCTTCCTTCCTTCCTTCCTTCCTTCCTTCCTTCCTTCCTTCCTTCCTCTCAGCCTCTTTTATTCTCTTCCTTTCTTTTTATAGATTCTCCCTTGGAAGAGGAAGCTTTCCTCCAGGTGCCCTAACCCACCTGACCACCAGTTGTCTCTCATTCTTGCTTCATGACTGGCATATATTCTTGTGCAGTCATACAGCCAGACTCCTTTTGCCAGACAGATAATATGCTCCTGGCTCCTTACTAATTTTATATCTCTGCTCTGACTTTTGGGTCTTATACAGTTTTAATTCCTTAGGGCTATAGGATGTCCTTCAGTGGGGAGTTCATGAAGCAATAATAGTAAGTAGTATGTAGAAAATGCTTGAAGATACCCTGTATCTCATTTCACCTCTACATTATTCCTCTGAATATCTTTGTTCTATGAAGTATCATTATTTCCTTTTATAAGAGTAACAGAGCTAATAAGTGTCAGAGGTAAGATTCAAACCTAGGGCTGGGCTGGTACCTTATGCAACACCTCTTTCTACTACATCCTATATAGGTCAACATATGTATTAGATATTCAGCAAGGACAATGAGTTGAGTAGAGCATTGAATTACAAGAGAGCAGGCTCAGTTGCATTTGGAAACCAATGTGCTTTCAATGATTCCAAAAGAACACAAAATCGTGAGAGAATTTTTGAAACCGTTCAGGATAAGAAACTTTCTTGAAATCTTTGAGTACTTTGGGAGTACCCATTTATTCAAAACTGATCTGATAATTAAAAAATATTCTTATCTATTCCCTAATAAAAATCAAAATAATAATTAGCTTAGACATAGCACATTAGTGAAAGTAATCAAACTCTACTTCTTTTCAAATATTCCATAATATAGACTTTTCACCAAGTCAGATTGACCAGTTACTTCACATTATTGAGGATTTGCTCTAATTTGCTGATGATTAGTTGGTTTTAATTTATTGAACTTTGTAAAGTCTCTAAAGCAATCAGCAACTATTTTGAGTTTATACTAAAAAGTGTATGTGTGTATAAAGTAGAAAATCCCCTAACATTTATTTTAGAATAACTTTAGTTATAAAGGAAGGAATAGGCTGTTTTGAAATGAAATTATTTAAATGGGAGAAATAATTTGCAAAGATTTCCTATGAAGGCATTTCTATATGCAAACTAATGATGTTTGCCACCCAACCCCAGGAGTGAAAAACTTAACATATAAGAAAATCCTGGTGTGATGTCTGTGTGTGTGATAAATTTTCTATAGAACTAACTGCCCTCTCCATCATTGTTTCATCTAATAGAATGTCTTCATTGAACCAATTAATGGTATTAGGAAGCTTATTTCTGTACTTCATGATTAGAAAAAATGTTATGGATGTTTTTTGGAGAAAAAGTAAACAAAAAGATATCAGTATTCGTAGGTGCTTAGCCAGTCCAAAAAAATAAAAATAAATACATACATACATATATATATAAAAAGAGAGAGAGAGAGAGAGAGAGAGAGAGAGAGAGAGAGAGAGAGAGAGAGAGAGAGAGAGAGAGAGAGAGAGAGAGAGAGACTACTATCTGTCAGGCACTGTGCTAAGTGCTAGAGATACAAAGAATGACAAAAGATGATCCCTGCCCTCTAGGAATTTAATGGAGGAGACAACACATAAACAACTTTGCACCAAAAAAAAAAAAAAACTATAGACAGAATAAGTAAAAAATAATCAACCGAGGGAAGGTGCTAGAATTAAGAGGGATTAGAAAAGGCTTTCTTTAGAAGATGGGATTGTAGATAGGACTTGAAGGAAGTCAGAGAAGTCAAGAGGTGATCAAGAAGGAGTATGTTCTAGGCTTGGGGGTTGCCAGAGAAAATGCCTGGAGCTGAGAGAAAAGAAATATCTTGTTCATGGGACAACAAGGGGGCCAATGTCACTGAGTTGAGTATGTACTGGGCTCCCAGTCATAAGAAAACTGGAAAGGCAGTGGCAGTAGTGAAAGTGAGGAAGGGTTAGAAGGGCTTTGAGGATTTTATATGTGATCTTATGGCTGATAGGGAGCATCTGGAGCCTACTGAGTAGGAGAGTGATATGGTTGGATTTTGATAATTGGGTTGATGATGAGGGGAGAGAAACCTGTATCAGGGAGACCCATCAGTGGAAAAATAGCATCTATCTTCCAAGATTGTTGTGAAGGTAAAATTTTAATTGTAAAATGTTTTACAGAGGGCACCTGGGTGTCTCAATGGATTGAGAACCAGGCCTAGAGATGGGAGGTCCTGTAATCAAATCTGGCCTCAGACACTTCCCAGCTATGTGACCCTGGGCAAGTCACGTAACCCCCATTGCCTAGCCCTTACCACTCTTCTGCCTGAGAACCAATACTTAGTATTGCTTCTAAGACAGAAGGTAAAGATTTTTTTTAACTCTTTCTAAACCTTAAAGCACTATATAAATATAAGCTACTACTGCTGCTATTTACCTTTGTTATTATTTTACTTGAGAGAAATAGCATATATATAAAGAAATCAGTACTTAATATGTGTGTATGTATATATAGATACTATATATATGCTCCTCCCTTCCAATTATATATATGAATAGATTATTAGATTAGAATAGAATATTAGAATATATCATATATATACATACATATATATATGTATATATATATATATATATATATATATATATATATATATATTAGAAGGGCCTCAGTCATGTGTTACATGTAAAGGGCTTTATATATTAAATGGAAGAATTTATGTTTAGTCCTCAAGGCAATAGGGAACCACTGAGCCTTCTTGAGCAAAGTACTGACATAGTCATATATATTGTAGGAATCTCATGTTAGCAGCTATATGGATAATGAATTGGAGACGGGAGGGATTCACGTCAGGGAGGTCAGTTTGGAGACTGTCCTACTATTTGGAAGGAGAGGTGATGAGGACCTGAACTAGGGATTCTTCTTTCTAAACTCAAGAGGACGAGAATTGTTGTGGAAATAGAAATCACATGACCCATTCAGTGGGTCTGTGGGGCGATGATGAGCAAAGAGTCCAGCATACCTCCACAGGTGTGAACACATACCAGAGGGAAGATAAAGTCCTCAGGAAAAACCAGGAAGGCACAGAGTTTTCAGTATAGTGTGGAATGAGTTCTGTGTAAGACATGTTGAGTGGCGACACCTATGGGACCTCCAGTGGAGAGATCCTGCCTGGCAGTTGGTGAGTGAAGGGGTCTCAGCAAAGAGATGGAGGCTAGATAGGAGGCATCTGTGTAGTCACAACAGCTGACAAGATCACCAAGGAATTCAGCTCAGGTCTCTCTCCATAAGAAAAACCATAAAGATAAAGGATACTTATTGTCCACACTGCTGAAGAGCCCATGTAGAACTGATCCAGCCATAGGCCTGGTCCAATAACACATTGTGGACAAATACCACATAGCAAAAATGAATCCAATTTGGAGGAAGAGTGTGGGCTAAGTTGCATTTGGGATATTACTCTATTGTTCCATCCATCTCTAGACTCTCCCTGAAAGGAAGCGAAAACAAACCAAGAATCTTTCAGCGAATTGTTTTTTTTGGGGGGGCTCTAAGATCATGAATTATTGCTTTCTGAGGAATCAAAATGGCAGAGTACACAAGGGCCACTGGAACGATGAGGCAGGCATAACTAGACTATAGCATAATACCAGTGACATGTGAACAGCAACCACAACCAAATTGCAAATATGAATTTGCAGAAATGGAAGCATGCTGATCATGTGCCAGAATCAAGGGTTACCAAGTGGTTAGACTTTGTGCCACTTTGGGACCCAAGTAGTGTCAAGAGACTAGAGGACTGTGCCCCTGGCATATTGAGTGATTCCCCAGAGTGGGGAGTTCAAGGGGGGATATGGATGAGAGCCACAAAGGACGAGGAGATCCAGATCGATTAGAATCTGCGCCATCAGACATAGTACTGATATCATGGATGTCATAACTCCATTCTAGTGTTAGGTACTTCTACTGGCAGCAATGAAAGTTTTGGGGGAAAATCGTAGTAGCAGTTAGCATTTATAATTTGCAGGTAAGCAACATTCTCAACAAAGAGAAATGCCAAACAAGGATAGTTAGAACCCATCGTGCCATTTCTGAGTTGTTCTGATTATTTGATTTAATTACACTCCAAGTCAATAAATACCCCTCTTTTATCTTGGTCTTCAAGTTTGGCAGTGTGTGAATGTATGTAGAGGAACAGTTGTTCTCTAGCAGTGGCAGGTATAATAAAGATGCAATGTCAGTATTCCATTAAATCCCACTAACATTTCAGCTGGAGAAATGCAAAATCAATATAAAACATGGTGCCCATTGGAACACTCCAGGAGGGAGTGGCCTTCCTCATAGAACTTTATGAGCACCAAATGAGAGAATGTAAGAAATTGTTTAAATGTTATACAAATGTAAGGTCTAATGTTATCAGGATAATGAGCAATTATGCCAAATTGGGTAGAAGGATGACAGGGTGGGTCTGGAGCAAGCAGGGAGAGAGACCTCTAGACACAAGGCCTCAGGGGATGGAGGAAGTAAGGAGGAGACCAAGAATGTGCGTGTACAGGTATATATTTAATTACCAGCTTTCAGGAGGAAAAATGTACACCCAATACACTTTTAAACTTAATCTGCATTATTAACATATTCTCCACTACTTTCTTACATCTAGACAATCAACAAAATAATAAAACAAAATCATGATTTTTAGTGTTTGCCATTTTCCAAGGTACAAACCCTGAAGATTCAATAATCCCCTCTCAAGAGACAGTTCAAAATGACTTTACCGCAGCTGAAGGAACACAGAGAGCTCTGGACAAGAGCATTGACTTCTCAAAGCAAAGAGGCTTCGATGATATGAGGAAGATGCTGATGGTGGACCCAGGTCAGTATGGGATTTTCCTGAGCTACCAGAGGAGGAAGTACCCCATCCAGATAGTTTCTTATTTTTACTAATTAATCTTTCCAAACAGGGGCTAAGTCCAGTTGTTTCTACTTTCTGGAGAAGTTAAGTGCTGGCCACACCTTCTAAATCTTAGCATCCTGGGTCAAAGCTCCAGGCACCTTACCCTAGTGATGGCCCAGGTCATTATCCCACCTCCTCAGGGGTGCACATAGCTCTGAGGCTAGTGGCAAGCAGACATGACCTTACCAAGCCCCCCAGTAACATAAAAACAGTTCTGGCTGTGTATTTATAGACAAGTCATTGTTTCTGGTTTACAATAATTCCAGATAATAACAAACATCCTGACTGAAAGGGATGCTGTTAGTTATGTACTCTCAGTAAAAAATACATAAACACAAATTGTGTAATGAGATAGTGAGGCATATGGACACAAGGGAAATAGATATCATGGGGATTTGACAGAGTATTGGGACTGATGTCCTGAGAAACCTTGGCTGAAATCTGGTTCCTGAAACTTAAGGACTCTCTGTCCCTGGACAGGTCATTTGAACCCTCTGATCTTCAGTTTCTTCCTCTGTTAAATGAGCATAAATACACTTCTAGTAGCCACCTGACAAAGCCATCAAAAGTTTTACAAACCTTATAAATGCTCTCTATACTTTATCTCTTATTTCTAGTGCTAAAGTTATGCCCATGGGGCAGTGTCATATGGTGTAAAGAGCAAATTTAGAACAAGGTGGAACTCAGTTCAAATCTTTCCTCAAACATTTGCCCAGCTTTGTGATCATGGCTGCCTCACCCATCAAACAGGAATGATGATACCACTATCTCAGAGGGCTGTCCTGAGGAATGTGCTTTAAAGACTTTTAAGGATGCATAAAAGTTAGTTCTTTAAGGCACATTTGGTAAATGTACCATCTGTGTATTCTTTTATATTCATAAGCACTAAGTTGATAAAAGGTACCTCATGTGCCCAAATGAGATTTTTTTCTTTAAATAATATTTTATTTGATCATTTCCAAGCATTATTCATTAGAGACAAAGATTACCAAATGAGATTTTAAAGCTCTTTTCTAGCCCTATATCTCCTGACAGCCAGACAGAGTTCAAAAAATCTCTCAAAGTGCTTTCTGCATTGTGAATTATTGTGGCATGCAGAATAGAATACTAGACTTGGAGTTGAAGAGGCTTGAGTTCAAGTCCCACATAGGATATATATTGGCTAGGCCCATGTTGGTGAACCTATGGCTCATGTGCTGGAGGGAGCTTCTTCCTCCCTCCTTCCCAACATGCCCAAAGACATTTCTCTCATCATCCCCCCCTCTGCCCAGCAGCCCGATGGGAGCACTGCCTCCACCCCTCTCTGGGGTAAGGGAGCAGTACATATTGGGCCTCAGAGTACAGTTTGGGACTCAGTCTCTAAAGGGTTCACCATCATTGGGCTAGGTAACCCATAACATCTCATATCCTCAGGCAACTCCTTTAAAAAAAATACTTATTTTCTGTCTTAGAAGCAATACTAACTATTAGTTCCAAGACAGGAGGGCTAGGTGTTTGGGGTTAAGTGATATGCCAAAGTCACACAGCTATGAAGTGTATTAAACGAGATTTGAATCTAGGACTTCCTATCTCCAAGCCTGCGCCATTGTCCACTGAACTACCTAACTGTCCCTTCAGGACACTCTTTAAGACTATAATATGAAGTTACCAATCTGTTTAGGTAGAAGGGCTTTCCTTCCTGGGAATTCCCTATACAAATGAAAACTGAGGATCAGGCAAATGATGATGATGATGATAACAGCCACCTCAGAGGC
The DNA here is from genome assembly GCF_027887165.1 of Monodelphis domestica. Taxonomy (NCBI): domain Eukaryota; kingdom Metazoa; phylum Chordata; class Mammalia; order Didelphimorphia; family Didelphidae; genus Monodelphis; species Monodelphis domestica. The sequence goes on from NC_077231.1 coordinate 80,811,626, forward strand.
TTGTTGTGAGGATCCACTGAGAAAATCTAAATGAAGAACTTTGTAGCTGAGTGGCACCATAATGCACAGAGTGCCGGCCCTGGAATCAGGAAGACTCATCTTCCTGAATTCAAATGTGGCCATAGACACTTACTACCTGTGTGACTCTGGGCAAGTCATGTAACCCTGTTTGCCTCAGTTTCCTAATATATAAAATGAGTTGGAGAAGGAAAAGGCAAACCACTCCAGGATCTTCTCCAAGAAAAACAAAAATTGGATCATGAAGAGGCAGACATGACTGAAATGACTGAACAACAAAAGAGTGTTATAAAAATTTTAGCTATTATTATGCCACCTAGAGATATACATATTGTCTTCCATGAGAGGATAGAAGATTGTTGAGATTAGGTAGTGTTTCATTTCTGTCTTGGTATCCCTAGTACCCAACTCAGTACCTAGCACATTATAGAGACTTAATAAATGGCTGTTTATTATTATATTTATATTATATATCATAATATTATAGCTATCATTATTGTTATTACTTTTGTCATTATTGGGATACTTGGACTCATAATATTTGAACATGGGACTTTTGAGAGATAGTTAATATTTTACTGTGAAAGACAGGATCTCAACCTTATTTATACTAAAGACTCCCTTTTGATAGGCTGACCACTCCTCAGAATGTTTTAAAATGCACAAAGCACATGCAATTATAAAAGTAATCAATGATATTGAAATATAGTTATCCAAATATTTTAAAATGCAAAACACACAAACTAAGAACACTGGGCTTAAGACTTTGTTATTATTGTTGTGATTATTTTTATTGTTCCATCAGTTGAAATGTTGAACTTTGTTTTGCTTTTCAAAAATCTCGTGATACAATATAAAAGAATATTTAAAGGATGAAACCCCAGCAAATGTTAACCTGACCAAGTCAAAAGAAGAGTTGTCTCCAGGTAAACTAAAGGTAATGTGAAGATTTCCCTTTTTGTAGAATGCATTTTCACTTTGGTGATGCTCACTTTTAGGGATATGCTGCTATGAGACAACAGAGTGATATTGTTTCTGAGTCTAATTTTAAAGCGACAGAGGTGCGGGATCCTTTTTTTTTAATAGTTATATTTTGTTTCAATATTAATTTTTTTAAAAACCAAGTTCCCAATTCTCCTTCCAGTCTCTCCCCTAACCATTGAGAAGACAAGCAATATGATAACTATTCATGTGAAGTCAGGCAAACCATATTTTCTTATTAGCTTTGTTGCAAAAAAAAAAAGCAAGGAAAAATAAAGTAAATTTAAAGGGATGTTTCAGAGTTCTTTGGTTCTTTTTCTGGAGGTGGATAGCATTTTTTCATGTCCTTTAGTATTTATCTTGGATCATTGTCTTAATCAGAGTCAATAAATTTTTCACAGCTGGTCATTGTTGTGAAATTGTTGTTACTGTGTACAATGACCTGGTTCTGCTTACTTTACTCTGCATCAGTTTATATTAGAACTTCCTAGGTTTTTCTGAAACCACTTCCCTCATCATTTCTTTTTTTTAAAACCATTACCTTCCATCTTAATCAATTTTGTGTATTGATTCCAAGATAGAAGAGTATTAAGGGCTAGGCAATGAGGGCTAAATGACTTGCCCAGGGTCCCATAGCTAGGAAATGTCTGAATCCAGATATAAACCCAGGACCTCACCTCTCTGAGCCTGGCTCTCAATTCATTGAGCCAACTAGTTTCCCCCTTCCTCATCATTTCAGATAGCTATTTCATTACAATCATATACCATAACTTGTTCAATCATTCACCAAATGATGGCCATCCCTTCAGTTCCCAAATCTTTTACATCATAAAAAGAGCTGCCATAAATATTTTTATAGATAAGTCATTTTCCTTTTTCTTTGATCTCTTTGGGATATAGACCTAGTAAGTAGCATTGCTGAGTCAAAGGGTATACAGTTTTATAGCCCTTTGGACATAGTTCCAAGTATTTCTTCAAACTGTTCTCCAGAATGATACCAGTTCACATTTCTCCAACAGTGTATAGTATACTTATTTTTCCTCATCTGCTCTAGAATTTATCATTTTCCTTTTCTATCATGTTAGCTACTATGATGAAAAATAGGATATATTTTCCCAGTTTGCTGGGGGTGGCAAAACCTTGGATGTGACCACTTTCAAACAGATAATTCTATAGATTAGGGAAGATATACAGGAAACAGATTCATAACAGAAACAGAGAATTTAATTTGTTTTAATTTTGTTGAACAGTAGACCAATTATTTGAATGATTGTTTGACTTAGATGTTGGTATAGTGCTCTTTCTTTTCCTCCTTTTTTCCTCCCTCCCTAGCTCCCTTGCTCCTTCCTTCCTTCCTTCCTTCCTTCCTTCCTTCCTTCCTTCCTTCCTTCCTTCCTTCCTTCCTTCCTTCCTTCCTTCCTTCCTTCCTTCCTTCCTTCCTTCCTTCCTTCCTTCCTTCCTTCCTTCCTTCCTTCCTTCCTTCCTTCCTTCCTTCCTTCCTTCCTTCCTTCCTTCCTTCCTTTCCTCTTAAGTACCATCTTAGAATTGAAACTATATCAGTTCCAAGGCAAAAGAGCAGTAAGGGCTAGGCAATGAGAGTGAAGAGACTTGCCCAGGGCCACATAGCTAGGAAGTGTCCGGAGCTAGTTTTGAACCCAGAACTCCCTATCTATAGGTTTGGTTCTCAAACCACTGAGCCACCTAACTGTCCCTGTAGTATTCTTCCCACCAAAATCCATGGCACTGTGAGATTGTTAAATATAAGAAACTGATAAGATTTGATCTTTAAAATGATGTTAAAGAGGGAACATTACCATCTGTTTTGTCACAGTACCCCAAGGCTGGAGGGACCTTTTCCTCTGATGGGCAGCTCAAACCTTCCATGTGGGTTGTCTCCCCCATTCTTATTTGAGTTCCTGGTGGAAAGGGACTGGTTCACTTACAATGCTCAATATCCAGTAGGTGTTTACATGCCTTTTTTCTTCATTCTTCTTCCTTTCTTTGGTTCTTTAGGGGATTTTATTGGCAGAAGCTGAGGACAAGCTTCTCATGCTAATAGAAAATGCAGAGGAATTGAGTCACAAGAAGATAACTCAGTTTAGCCCAATAGAATTGGAGATTATGATAGAAGTCAAGTTACAGCTAGCCGCTATTGCGATGCAGAGACAACAAGCCCCACTGAGGTAAGTGACCCCTGCAGAAGATGGTGGTAACCTGAATTTAGCTCAGTTCAACAATTTTTTTTGAAAACGAAGTGCAAGTGCTGAGGATTGAAGAAAGAAACAAAGCAGCCCCCAGCCTTGAAGACTTTATATCCAATGTGGGAGATACATTAGGTACACAGGCATGATAATAAAAGGCATTAGAGAAAGGACAAAGAATCCATGATGGAGGTGATCTGGGAGGCTTTCACAAAGAAAGTGCCATCTAAGAGATGGTCCTAGAAGGAGAGAAGAGGTGGCTATTGGGGGGGGGGGGAGTACATTGCCAGGCTCTGGTGCAAAGGTTGGTGGTCCAGGAATTAGAATATCAAGTTTAGGGAATATGTGAAGGAGAGTAATGTGCAGTATCATGAAAAGTTAGGTTGGAGTCCATCTTCAAAGCTAGGCTGAAGTGGTCATACTGTTTTTTTTAATTATTATTATTATTATTTTGAAAATCCTTACCTTCCTTCTTGGAATCAACACTGTGTATTGGCTCCAAGGCAGAAGAGTGGCAAGGCAATGGAGGTCAAGTGACTTGTCCAGGGTCATCCAGCTAGGAAGTGGTTGAGGCCAGATTTTGAACCTAGGACCTCCCGTTTCTAGACCTGGCTTTCAATCCACTGAGCCACCCAACTTCCCCCTTTTTATTATTTTTTAAGTGGTTTTTAATTTAATTGTTTAAAAAGCATTTCTGGGGTTTATAGGGAGCCATTGAAAACTAGAGGAGTGGGAGCACCTAGGCCACTCAGTGGATTGAGAGCTAGTCCCAAAGACAGGCAGTGCTGGGTTTAAATTTTGCCCTCAGACACTTCCTAGCTGTGTGACCCTGGGCAAGTCACTTAACCCCCATTGCCTAGTCCTTACTGCTCTTCTGCCTTGGAACCAATACACAGTATTGATTCTAAGACGTAAGGTAGAGGTTTTTTATTTGTTCATTGTTTTAAAGAAACCTAGAGGAGTGATATGGTCAAATATATGCCTTAGTAAGATTACTCTGGCAGCAGGATTGAGGAATGATTGGAAAGAGGCTAGCAAGCAAAAACAATGAGAAAGCTATTATCATGACCAGGTTATAGTTGCTAAAGATCAGAAGGAAGAAGGGCCATATGAGTGGAGAAGTGGGGACCAAAGAGATTTAGTGGAGATAGAATCAAGAAGACATGCCAACTAACTAGAAAAGAAGAGATTTCAGTTGTTCTGCTTCACTTTAGAAGGCAGAACTGGGAGCTACTGAAAGAATGTGCCACCAATCATCAGCATTTATATCTCCAAGACATCTCAGCAGCAAGAATTAGAAAGAGAAATTCCATTTAAAATCACCCTAGACAATATAAACTACTTAGGAATCTATCTGCTGAGACAAACCCAAGAACTATATGAACACAACTACAAAACACTCTCCACACAATTAAAACTAGATCTAAACAATTGGAAAAACATTAATTGCCCATGGGTAGGATGAGCTAACATAATAAAAATGACAATCCTACCCAAATTAATTTAATTATTTAGTGCCATACCCATTTACTACCAAAAAATTGTTTACTGAATTAGAAAAAACCATAACAAAGTTCATTTGGAAGAACAAAAGATCAGGGATATCCAGGGGAATCATGACAAAAATATGTGAAGGAAGGAGGACTTGCAGTCCCAGATCTCAAACTGTACTATAAAGCAATGGTTATCAATACAATTTGGTACTGACTAAGAGACAGAAAGGAGGATCAGTGGAATGGATTAGGAGTAAATGACCTCAGCAAGATAGTCTATGACAAGCCCAAAGATTCCAGTTTTGGGGACCAAAACCCACTATTTGATAAAAACTGTTGGGAAAATTGAAAGACAGTATGGGAGAGGTAAGGTTTGGATCAGCATCTCAAACCCTACACCAAGATAAACTCAGAATGGGTGAATGACCTGAATATAAAGAAGGAAACTATAAGCAAATTAGGTGAACACAGAATAGTATACATGACAGATCTTTGGGAAAGGAAAGACTTTAAAACCAAGCAAGAGCTAGAAAAAAATCACAAAATATAAAATCAATAATTTTGATTACATCAAATTAAAAAGGTTTTGTACAAACAAAACTAATGCATCCAAAATTAGAAGGGAAGCAACAAATTGGGAAACAATCTTCATTATAAAAACCTTTAACAAAGGTCTAATTATTCAAATTTATAAAGAGCTAAACCAATTGTACAAAAAAAAATCAAGCCATTCTCCAATTGATAAATGGGCAAGGGATATGAATAGGTAATTTTCAGTTAAAGAAATCAAAACTATTAATAAGCACATTAAAAAGTGTTCTAAATCTCTTACAATCAGAGAAATGCAAATCAAAACAACTCTGAGGTATCACCTCACACCTAGCAGATTGGCTAACAAGACAGCAAAGTAAAGTAATGAATGCTGGAGGGGATGTGGCAAAGTTGGGACATTGATGCATTGCTGGTGGAGCTGTGAATTGATCCAACCATTCTGGAGGGCAATTTGGAACTATACCCAAAAGGCGCTAAAAGACTGTCTGCCCTTTGATCCAGCCATAGCACTGCTGGGTTTGTACCCCAAAGAAATAAGGAAAAAGACTTGTACAAGAATATTTATAGCTGTGCTCTTTATGGTGGCAAAAAATTGGAAAATGAGGGGATGCCCTTCAATTGGGGAATGGCTAAACAAATGGTGATATATGTTGGTGGTGGAATACTATTGTGCTCAAAGGAATAATAAAGTAGAGGAATTCCATGGAGACTGGAACAACCTCCAAGAATTGATGCAGAGCTAGAGGAGCAGAACCAGGAGAACATTGTACACAGAGACTGATACACTGTGGTACAATCAAATGTAATGGACTTCTCCATTAGTGGCAGTGCGGTGATCATGAACAAATTGATGAAATCTATGAGAAAAACCACTATCCATATTCAGAGGAAAAACTGTGGGAGTAGAAACACAGAAGAAAAACAACTGCTTGATTACATGGGTAGATGGGATATGGCTGGGGATGGAGACTCTAAATGAACATCCTAGTGCCAGCACCAACAACATCGAAATAGTTTCTGATCAAGGACACAAGTAATATCCAATGAAATTGTGCTTTGGCTTTGGGAAGGGTGGGTGGAGGGGAGGGAGGGAAAGAATATGATTATTGTAACCAAGGAATAATGTTCTAAATTGACTAAATAAATAAATTTTTAAAAATGTGCCACCAGGCCCATTTAGGTTTAAGAAAAAAACATCTAACAGCCATCTAACTTTTGATGAGCAGAATGGGTCTCCCCCATAACCTCTGCCCCTATTGGAGGTCTTCAAGCAAAGTTAGGAGGGCCACATTTCTAGATTGTCATCATAATTGTCATCACCTGTTAAAGTAATGGTTGGACTAGATGGTGTCTGAGATCCATTCCAACTGGGAGATTCTGTGACATGATTTGTGAGATTCTGTGAGGGTGGCAGAGGGTGGGCCTTCATCCCAGTATGGTCAGGAATGAAAAATCCTTGATAAAAGTTCCCAAAATGTGTCCCCAGAAGCACACAGATTGTACGGCATTTTTGAAACCCTCCCGCTTGGTCCCTTTGGTGGCCCCAGAGCACAGGACTTCTGTTGTCTCTCACTCCCTTGGAGTGCCTATGTCTCTCAAATTTAATCCCAGAGATCCCGTGTGTTATTTTAAATAATTTTAAAATATTCCTCTCCTGCCTCCCTAATTTCTAAAATGACTTAAATTTTACATTTTTATGAAAGTTCTTGGACCCCAAAAGCCTACTGATTTTATAACATCAGGGATTTACATTTCCTTCTCTCCCTCCATCAAGAACACACATTAATTTGAGCTTTGCTTTTTTTCAGTGAAAGACAAACCTTGCAATCACTTTTTGTTTATCCCAAAATAACACACACACACACATATATATATACATATATTTTTTTTTAGTGATTACACCCAAATGATCATTTAAAAAACTATTCTAAAAATATAACTTCTGAATTATATTATATACTAAACCCCTTAAGGGGAAGAGAAGGTCCATCATAATTGCAGTTGGCTGAATCTTTGAGGCTGCTACAGCTGGTGATATCAAATCCTGACAAGGTCATTATCTACCCCCTCCCCCTTTCCAAGATAGTGTTTTTTATTGCATCTAAAATTGTCAGCCTACCTTCTCCAGAGTCCCCCACATCCTATTTGACTAGCATTTTTTTTTTTTTGCAAAGCATTGATGTCTTAATACCCCCTTAGTGGCATGGCTTCCTGGTGTTGCTGGGACACAGTGGGACTGGGGACCAGACCATTCCTCCCTATTCCAGCTAATGAGAAATAGACCGGTACCCTGGAATAAGAGCTCTAAAGAAATTCACTGTGAAGGAGTGCACATGATAAGCATACTGTGAGGCGAAATTGATGAAGCCTATTTTACTTGGATCTGTAATGATATGGATTTTAAAATCACATATTTTTCCAGGCAACTCTTCTCTGCCTGCTTTCAGAGTAGACATAATATACTTGGGATGTTTGGAAATGTTATGCTATAAGGAAAAGTGTACTCTTTTAGAAATCTTCCTGGAGAAAAGGCTCCAGGGTTGGGACCCAGCAGCCGAAGCACCCATAGGACTCTTACGGGCAGGCCTTGAAGGGAAGGGGCAGTGAAGGTTGCCTAGATGGGCAGTGCTCAGCCCAGCCTAGGGGACCAGGACCAGGGCACAGCTGTGGCAGTTGTCTTGCCCTGGCACAGGAATGCTGCGGAAGACTTGTGACAGCACTCTGGTCCTAGTGAAAGGGGATGGACATTGACTCTGACAGAACAACAGAGCAGTGACAAAGTCAGCCTCACTGCCCTGTACCCCTTTGCTTATTATAATTCAGAAATGATTGTCCCCTCTAGGGCCCTGCCAGTATAACACCCAGTTCATTGAACAGCTCCTCCCCAGGGAGGACTTGAAAGACCTAGTGGTGGCATTGTTGAGGGAGGACTTGCTCTCCTAGAAAAGAAAACAGGTTAAGTTGTCTACTTGGTCCTCACAGAAGAAAGAGGCTGTTTCTCAGAGCCTCTAGTAGGGAAAATATTAGGTACTGCCCTATTCATGACGATCCTGGGGTGGGAGAAAACGTGGCTGGTGGGGTACAGGGCAGCTCTGTTTTTGACTTTGCTATTTTTGTTGCAATTTTCTCTTCCCTTCTTTAATACTCCTTCTATTGGGGCTCTTAAATCCCCAAGGTCATAGTAGACCAAAGAAAAATCCTAAAATCACTGAAATGTTGGAAAGTCCTCTAGAAGGCCTTGAAGACTTTGCCACCAAGGGGTGTGATGTAGTGGGACTAACATCCTAACTGCCTCCCCGCCCAAAAAAATTTGGGCAAATATTTCCTTAGGAGTTATTAAAACTATCAAGAGTTGATTGGCTCAGAGGGCTAAAGGCCTTGGGAATTGACTTGACTTTCTGATCACCTGAGGATAAACAGCTATGAAGAGGACAGGTTGATGTGGCTAGTGGAGCACAAAATGGACAATTTAGAGTCAGGGTAGTTTTTTCTTAGATCAACTTGATGCATTTCTTTGTTGAATATCCTTTTCCTCTTCTGGTCCAGTATCTTTGATCATTATTGATTTATCTACCAGCATTTCATTTTATTCCAGTTGTTGTTCAGTTATTTTTCAATCACTCTTCATGATCCCATTTGGGGTTTTCTTGACAAAAGTAATGGAGTGGTTTTCTATTTCCTTCTCCAATTCATTTTACAAATGAGAAAACTGAAACAATCAGACCTGCCCAGGGTCACAGAGCTAGTAAATGTCTGAGGCCAGATTTGGGAAGATCAGTCTTCTTGACTCTAGGTCCAATGCTCTATTCACTGGACCATCTCGTTGCCCCTTTCCCTCTTATGTCTCAGTAGATCTCCTTTTGTTAACTATTAAATGATCTGCCAGTATTTCATTTTATTCCAATCCTGAGAACTCCCAGAAAAGTGACCCAAGTCAAGCCCAACCCAGAACAATGAATATGAACATTTCCCTTTACAAAGAATAGGAAAAAGGGGTTGAGTATGATAATACAAATCTCTCTATTATGTATAGTTTATTTTTTCAAACAATTACTGTATATTAAACAATACATGGGCTTGCTTGAGAAATGAAGCCCTCAAAAATGAAACTGCACAATCATAATTATAGGAACTTTGTTCTAACTGAATGAGACCTCAGAGACTATCCATTTCAAACTTCCCAGTCCCTTTTACAGATGATGAAACTCAGATACAGGGAAATTAGGGGATTTGTCCAGAGTCTCACAGCCCATAGATTTGGACACTGAACACAGGTCATGGATGTTGGCCTAAGAATCATGGAGGTCATCTAGTCTTTTCTCTAATTCTAGAGGAGGAAACTTGGTCCCAGAGTAGTCTAGCCTGTGCTAGAAAGATGAATATTTAAGGCAGTCCTAAATTTCTGCACTGATGAAAGAAAGATCTATGCCTTTCTCATACAATGCCCTTTGGGCAAAAGAAAACTCATGGGAACTGAAGAGTGCTGGTCAGTGCCATCATACTCCTCCATTCTGAGAAAAAAGACTTAGAGAATTGTCTTCTCCTATTGCTGTGGCTTAAAGAACTGTAGGGTAAAATCAAAACTGGTTTACAACTATTTACAGATGTGTCAGGAGGATTTACTAGGGAGAGTCTTCTCTAATGGAAGTCAAAACTTTCATTTTAGTAATTCTGAGGGCAGAGTTCTAATCTTCTTCCCAGAATGGCTGGTCCACCAATAAGTCATCCATGTATCCTTCCAAAATTTGTCACTTTCCTCCTTTGCCAATCTGATGGAAATGAGAGGTTGATTTTCAGAGTTACTTTAACTTAATTAGCTTAATTCTGAGGGTAATTTGGAATGTTTCTCATATAATTATTGATACTTTCATCAAGCTTCATACTGTGCTAATAATGTGTGGCCAATCCCTTGGTGACAATTAGAGGTAAACAATTTTAGTCAATCCCAGAGATTGAAAGGATTAGAGAAAAATCAAGAAATAACAACAGAAACAATAAGAGTACATTAATCTTTAAAAAAAAATTCTTACCTTCTGTCTTAGAATTAATACTGTGTATGGTTACAAGGCAGAAGAGAGCAGTAATGGCTAGGCAATGGGTGTTGAGTGACTTGCCCAGGGTCACACTGCTAGGATTTGAAACCCAGTCCTTCTGTCTCTTTGCCTGGCTCCCCCCAGTACATTAATTTTAAAAGTACTAGAGCACTGAAGTGGGTGGGCTAAAATAGGTATATTCAAATAATATGCAAATATAGTCTTATCATTCCCATTTCGAATACTTGAATATAGCCTTTGGGGAAATGTTCCATAAAATCTCAGGTGCTCTCATTTTATTGGATGTCACTTAGTTGTGGGAGACTTCTTGACAGGATACAGGAATTTTTCTTCCATGAACTCTCCCCTTTATTATCTTCTGTTTGGGCACTGCTGAGAGTGCTGGACTGTCATTTTCCCACAAGATGGCTCGCTTGACATTTTATAATGCTGTTAATAAAATAATGTGTTAAGAAAATTGACAGGAAGAGTGAGCTGCATGGATATTTTTATGAAGAAACTGACCATTTTCACTGTGAATGTTAATCAGAAAAAAATGTGATCATAGTTACTCAGATTGCAAGGCCACCTTCCCTAGGGCCAAGCTTACTTCTCCTTTCTTTGACATACTGCACTCAAATTGGAAATTTCTCAGAGGCTTCAGCTGCATTTTATTTTGTATAAAAGTGAGACCTCTTTTCCTAAGGGCCTTTGGAAATTCCTATCCCCAGTTTGTATATAAGAAAGGCAACAGGATATGGTGGATTTGAGAGCTGGCCTCCAAGCTGGAATCTTAAAGTTCAAGACCCGCCTCTGGCTCTTTGGGAATCTGAGCAACTCAATTGGCTTCTCTAAAACTATTAGTTGTGAAGTCTAAGAAGCAGTAGAGGATGTTTCCTTAGCTGGGAGTTCACTATACCATTGTAATCACAGGCCCAGTCCTATCCTCTGTGCCTATACATACACATTCACAAATACACATATATGAAATGTGTGTGTGTTTTTTGGGAAAAGACATAAACAGAGAGAGACAGGAGAGAAAGACAGAAAGAAAGGGGAGAGGGAAGAGATATTGATGAACTGTTTAATAAGGGGAGGCTGAAGTCATACATAATGGGTATATCTGTGTATATATATCTGGCCCAAGTCTCAGTTGTGAGATTTAAAATAGTGAAGCCCATAAACTGTAGTGAGTTAAAATGGTGGAAGATATAAATTGTGATAGATATAAGAGAGGGTGAGTAAATTTGACCGCAGAAAATATGTTTCTCTACAGTGTTTTGTTTTAAATCAAATATAAGGTGGTCGCCAGGGAATATATTCCCAATTATGAATATACCCAAGTCAACTGGGTTTTATAGAGAATTTTAATTAATAATACAATGAGTAATCAAAGAAAGAGAGAGAGAGAGAGAGAGAGAGTAAGAAAGGAATAAGTATGAAGGGCCTCAAGCCAATATGGCCTAGACCTGAGTCTTAAGAGAGAAATCAGTCAGTTTTTTTAACACTCACCACAAGATCTGTCTAAGCAAGGATTCTAGTGACACCAGGCCAGCATCATCTCAGCTGCTTTCACCAGCTCCCTCCTCCATCTGAATGTTTCAGAATCAGTCTTCCTCAAAATGAGTCCTCCTCAATCTGAATGTTTCAGAATGAATTCCAGCTCTTCTCTGAGCAAAATCTCCTATGTCACCTCCCCTAAGTTCTTCCATGTACCAATCACTGTTGATGTTTTCCAAAAGACAGCCCATTTTGAATTCACAGCTGAGTAGATTAATCTCTTTAGTAAGTCAGGAAAAAATGCTGCTGTGTCGACTAATTTCATTAAGAGAAAACCTCTGAGTAAGTTTTCACCTTTTAGGTCTAAGTAGTTTACAAGTTGCCCCACCTTTATAGGCACCTAGCATCCCATTGTATCAATTCCAAAAACAGGCATGGCTCAAAGAACTCCTTTCCTTTATAAGTATGGTTTTCAAGTACTTTCATTGTTTAGCAAGGAGTTTTCTGCCCTAAAGCAGTCTTAAGTATGGGTGGAATCGAGGTCCTCCCCATAGCAAGGAGTTTTCTCCCCTAAAGCAGTCTTAAGTAGGGGTGGAGTAGGGATACTCCCATAGCAAGGAGTTTTCACATTCAAGTAGAGTTCTCACTATCTGGTAGGGAATTATTTCAAGTAGGGAATTGGAGGATTCCTCAATGTGGAGTAAAATTTTTAACATTCATAAGTCTGTGAAATTTTAAGGTTTACACAGTAAGACTAAAGTTTTATTTTTAAGGATATTTATGGGACAGCCACACCTAGGAGATCACTCACTCCATCTCTTATTTTCAAGAGGGCTGCTTGGCTTGGAATTGTCTATGCTATAACCTATAACAGATTACTTGCCATCTTTGGGAAGCAAGGAGGAAAGGAGGAAGAGAATTTGGATTGCAAAATGTCAGAAAACAAATGTTAAAAACTTTGTTAAAAATAGTATTTTTAATTAAAAAATTAAACTATTCATTACACCTCAGATATTGGCAATCTAGAAGTACAATTCTTATTGTTATAGGTTTCATGTTAAAATACACTTTCCCTGGTCCCTGGTGGAGAGTGGGGATAGTTCCACCTCAGATTTGGAGAGTAATAGCTTCATCTTAGCCAGGTACTTCCTTACAAACACTTATTACACAAAAAACAGTCACGGACAATGCACAGACACATTTATTGAAGCAAATACTAACATAGTAACGGGGAAGTTTTATAGATTAGTTTAGATAATAGGAAAAAGGAAACTGTGGTCCAGGAGCCAAGCTGAGATCTTTGCACATCCAGGAAAAGAATGATCTCATCCAAGTCATCAACTCTTAGCAGCTTTGGGGCTATGGGTGATAGGAATCAAGGGATATATTGGAGTGCTAGCAATCTCTTACCTCCTACATCTTATAATCTCTCTCTCTCTCTCTCTCTCTCTCTCTCTCTCTCTCTCTCTCTCTCTCTCTCTCTCTCTTCTTTCTCTCTCCCTCTTCTTTCTCTCTTTCACGCTCTCTCTTCCCCTTCTCTTTCCCCTTTCTCTCCCCCTTTCCCTTTCTCTGCCTTTCTTTCCCTCTCCTCTCTCTCCGTCCCTTTCTCTCTTTCCTATTCTTTCTCTCTTCCTTTCTCCCTCTCCCTTTCTCCAATGTCCTCAAAGTCTTAAGTGTAGTTAAAATTGCACTATATATACCTATATTTGTATGTGTGGTATATATGCATATATAGTTGTGTGTATGTATATGTGACTACATGTGTATTAATATATATCATTCACACATGTACATGTGTATGTATATACACAAAGCTAAGCCTAATCAATAAATGTATATTAAGTGCCTTTTGTTGCTGTTCAGTTGCTTCAATTATGTCTGACTCTTTGTGACCCCATTTGGAATTTTCTTAGCAAAGATACTTGGAATAGTTTGCCATTTCCTTCTCATTTTACAGATGAGGAAATGGAGGCAAACAGGGTTAAATGATTTGCCCAGGGTCATATAACTAATAATTGTCTACTAAGTACTGAAGATACAGTTTATAAAAAGAAAGACAATCCCTACCCACAAGGAGCTTACAATGTGATGGGGGAGGTACCTGGAGGTATCTGGCATGAAGACATCTTGATCTGTGGAGTTTAACCAGTCATAGTGGTTAATACAGAGGACTAGGGATATAAATATATGCAAAGAAAAAGCTAGCTAATTGTGGAAGAAGGTATAAAAGGGAGCAGACAAGTGGAGGGAAGGGGCAAAGCTGCTCAGACAGAGTTGGTGGCCAAGTCTAGAGATTCAGAAACACAGACCAGAGAGGAATGAAGGAAAGGTCTTCTGGGCTCCTCAAAATGGGCACATTGTGGGTGGAACCCACATGTGGGACAAAAGGGATGTCCCAGAATGAGTGAGAAGGCAGCTGAGATATGATTGTGAGAATTGGAGCTAGGAGAGGAGTCATCTCTATGAGTCCTGCCAAAGAGCCTCTGATAGGAAAAAGCCATTCACTGAGGAGATGCTGGTGAATTAACAGGGGAAATCAAAGGCAAAGCTGTTGGCAGAGACATCCCATGAAACAGTCATGCCAGAGGAAAGTAAGACATCCTCAGAGGGGAATGATGGAAATTTCCAAACACCAAATGTTAAGTTTCTATCTTCATTTTAGATATAGAGGGTGCAATTCAGAAGCTGACTGGACCAAGTGACCCCTAAAGCCCCTTTCAGCTCCAAAAGGTTGTTCTTCTGAGGCTCCAGGCTGTATCACCTTTTCCTGTATGACCCTGGAGAAGTCACTTAATTCTTTGAGCTTCCATTCCCTTAAGGCTAAAATGGAGATAATAATGCCCACTTCAGAGGCATTATGAGAGGCATATGGAATGGAGCACTTTGCAAGCTATAAAGTATTGTATGAAATTAAAGGATTAATAGCTTGTCTGCTCTTGAGTGGTGAAAAATGTCTATTATGACAAGAGACTCAGATAATAACCAAACATTTTCTCCATTAGAATCTCTTCTACAAGATTTCTCAGGGGATTCTTTGAAAGAAAATATTAACATGGAATATATATGCATATATATACACATATATTATACATATTTATGTACATCTATATACACTATATACATTTAGTCCCCATGTATAGTGTATATACATATAGAATGCATTTAAACATGTAGAAAAGTATAGATATAGATATATACATATAGTGTGTATATATATGTGTGTATATAGATCTATACATATAGTGTATATATGGTACACATGTATAGAGATATATATATATATACATATAGCATGTATTTATACATGTACATATAGGTCTATACATAGAATATATATTTATATGTGTGTATATACAAATATAGATCTATACATGTAGTGTATACATACATGTGTATATAGTATATCTGTAGTGTGAAATTATATACAGTATACATGTATGTGTACTTAGATCCACACACATATTATATATATATGTGTATATATAGATATCAATTTTTACATGTAGTGTGTATGTGTATATATAGATACAGTTCTATACATATACTATGTTTATATATGTATTATGTAGATATTATAATAGATGATAATTTAGGATGTATATTTGATTGATACTAGATGACGAATGGATCAAGGTTTGCCTACCCTCCTCCCTATTCCTCTCTCTCTTCAGAAGCCTTTCAGCTTTCCCTCCCTCCTTTCTTCTGTGAGCTATGAGATTTCAGAGGAAATACTCTTTTCTCTTCTTTTCTCAAGTAAGGGTTTATTTGGGGAAGACAGGACAAGGATGGAGGATAAAGTAAGAGGAGTAGGATTTCCCTATTTCTACAATGAAGGTTAGGAGGATATTGAGATTATTGGCAATTTGGTCACTAGCATGAAACACAATCACTCAGAGAAATATGAGGACAACTATCTTTCTTCTTCTTCCTTCAAATCAGCCAGGTCACCTCCAACTTGATTAATTCAAGTCCCAGAGATTACGACTAGCTTCTTTTCTGCACCTCAGCCAGCCAGCAAAAGCCAAAAACCTTCAGCTTTATTCACCACCATCAGCTAAAAGCCAAAAGTCTTTCCCAACAGTTGGCATGGCTCCAACTGCCTTTCCCAGTAACATTCCAAAATAGAATTTTCATTTGACTGACAGATGATCCATCCTCAGTTCTCTGTCCCTTGCATGCATTGTAAATTCTCTCCTCCACAACATACATATAGTGGGTGTTTAGTATATGCATTTATATGTGCATATATACAGATACATTGATATAATTATATACATGTGCATACATATATACATATGTTCCATTGTATGTGTGCATGTGTGTGTATATATTTTTTTATCACAATTAAAGGTATAGATGTCTTGCATTGTGTGATACCTCAGACATCCGTGACTGGTGCTGTGGCTGTTTGTTGATAGCTTAGATAAAGGAAAAATGAAACGCATATCCAGTTTGTAGATGATGCACCAGTGGGAAGGCTAGCTAAGACATTGACTAACAAAGTCATGATCTCAATGTATCTTGATGGGTCAGAATACTGGACTGAATTTAATTTGATAGAATTTAATAGGAATAAAGATAATGTCTTAAACAGGTTTTTAAAAATCAAATTCATAAATATAAGAGCAGTAGGTTGAATAATGAGCATTTCTAGCATTGCTTCAACATGGTGAGGGAGTTTAGAGAACTGGACTTGGAGCAACGAAGACCTAGTTCAAGTTTGGCCTCTGATACACACTAACTGAGTGACCCTCATCAAGGCTCTTGACTTCTCAATGGTTTAGGCAACTAAGATTGAAAGTTGAAGAGAATGTGCCGACTTGCACTGGTAGAGGGAGCTTCCCTAACTAGAGTTTTTCTGTACCAATTAAATAACAGGTCCTGTCTTAGTACTAATGTGGGAAAAGCATGGAGAGGCAACAATTCATCAGAACAACAGATCTACAGATTTTAATATATGTATCTCTAGAACAATATGAGTCTTTAGTATGAGATGGTAATCAAACATGCAATCATGGGCTCCCTTCAGAGAAGTATCACATCAAGGATGTGATAGGACCACATACTATACTCTATCTTGGTCAGATTCCATTAGAATGTTGAGTTCAGTTATGAGTGTTACATTGTAGTCATGACATAGATTATCTAGAGAGCCCTAGGATGATGGAGGACTCAACTTCAATCCATATGAAGATCATGAGAGCTGCCATCTTTCCATTCACCAAAGTTTGGAACCACAAAGTCATTCTTGACTTCCTTCTTTTGTGCTATCTCCCAAGTCTAGTCACCTGTTGAACATTGCTATTTCTGTTTCCATCTTGGGAGTTTTTACCTTTTCTTGTCTAGAAGCAAGCCCTTGTGAAACTCTCTGTCCCCCCTTCCCCAGTTTATTCATGTGTTGTCCCTCCTCATTATAACTAGAAGTCAGTGACTGTCTTGTACTTTTTATCCTTAATGATTAATACAGTGCCTGGCATATGGTAAGTATTTAATAAATGTTTCTCTCTCTGTCTCCCTCCCTCTCTTCCTCCCTTCCTTCTTCTTTCCCTCTTCTCTCTCTCCTTTCTCTCTTTCTCTATCTTTCTATAATTTTTAACTCATATAGCTTCCACCCTAGTTCAGGTTCCCATCACTTTGATCCTAGACTAAAAAATATTCTTTCTCTCTTTTTTAACTCTAACCTTCTTTCTTAGAATCAGTACTATTCTAGTGTAATGGTTTCTTATATATGGCTTTTCTTCCCATGTACATTATTATTTAAAAAACAAACAAACAAACCTTACCTATTATCTTAGAATCATTACTAAATATTAATTCCAAGGCTGAACAGAGGTAAGGAATAGGCATTTGGAGTTAAGTGACTTGCCCAGGGTCACACACATCAGACAGGTAGGAAGTGTCTGGGGTCAGATTTGAACCTAGGACCTCCTATCCCCAAACCTGGCTCTCTATTTCCTGAGCCATCTAACTGCCCCTTCAATATTCTCTTAATAGGTTTCCCTGGTACTTGTCCCTTGCTTCTACAAGCCATCCTTTGCAGCTACCAAAATAACCTTCCCAAGTTAAGGCTGCAATGGTTCCCTGGTTGTTTGCAGAGACGCCATTCTTGTGGCTCATAGGCTACATGTAACCCGTAAGCCTTCTGAGTATAGCTCAAATCAGATTAAAGTATAGTGTATGATTACTGTGTTGGTCTATTAATTTGAAAAGAAATATATAAGCATGTAGTTTTCTAAGTCACTATATTGCCCTCAGGGGTCCTCATGTATGGTTTAGTGGCCCCTATTTCTTTGAATTTGACACCACTGGGTTATAAAATGTAGCCTGTCATTATGACTTTCCACAATATAGCTCCCGTTTACCTTTCTAGCCTGATTTCATTATTCTCTCTTGCACATACTTTGTACTGCCAAAATGAATTACAGACTTTTCCCACTAACCTAGTACCTTCTCTCTCACCAATACATAGCCACCCAAACCATTCCGTATGCCTGTAGTTCACATACTTCTTTACCTTTCTAGTGCCTTCCTTCAAAGTTCAGCTTGAGTTCTGCCTCCTCCAAAAAACCCTTCTCTGATCAATGTTCTTCTCTCTCCCCTCACTCTCCCTCCTCAGTTATCCGTGTTCTAAACTTGTTTATGTATATATTTTATCTCTCTAGTAAAATCTAAGTCCCATAGCGGCAGGAACTCTTGTATTTGTGATTCTATCCCAGCACTTGTACAGTAGACAGTAGACAGTCCTTTAGTAAATTGCATTGAACTGAATTGCATTGAACTGAGAAGTTGAAGGAATTTCTAGATGTTTAGCCTGGAGAGAAGACTTAGGATACATGATGGTCATCTTTTAGTATTAGAAGGGTTATTCAATGGAGACAGAATTGAGCTTGTTCTGTTAAACTCTGGAGAGAAGAAAAATGGTTGGATGATACGCCAAAGGGCCAAATCAAGTTTGGATGTCAGGCAAAGATGTATTGACTGTCAGAGCTATACAAGAGTGGGATGGGCTACCTCAAGGGAGTCTTCACTAAGACTGAATGGCCACTTACAGGTATGTTGCAGTGATAACTCTTGTCCCAGTCTGGGTTGGGCAGATATGATGAGTGTTCCTTTTCACCTGTAGGGTTCTGTGAATAAATTCATATCTGTCCTTAACTTTGGTTATGGTATGCTATTGTAAAAATTAAAATTGGTTTTGGACAAATAAAGAGGTATAAAAAGTTGTGGTCACTGTTTATAAAAATTTAACTCTTAAGCCACAAGGCTGTTAGTAGCTTTATAATATAAAATATAATAAAATATATATAATATATATAAAAATAATATAATAAAATAATATAATATAATATAATATAAAATTAAAATAGTGATAGTAAAGAGAGGGAAATATAAGAAGGAGGTAGAAAATATTACCTAGCTAAAAACCCTATAATTGTCAATCTGGGGGAATTCAGCTCAACTCTGACAAAGGCTCCCTTAGGTCCCAATCTCCAACCAGGAGTCACGGTGGTCTCTTCAGCAAGAGCCACCAATGCAGAATCCAAACAGAATCCGAATGTCCACCAGAATCCAAAGTCTGAATCAGGAAGCTGAAATCAGAAGCCAAATCCCTCCAATGCAGAAGTCTCCAACCCAGAATGAATCCAAAGCAGAATCAACATGCACCTCTTTGGTCTCACCTTTTATAACCCTTTTCCCACATCATTTCCTGTTTCTGTGGTTTCTACTTACTTTCACTCTGGGCTGATCAATCACATCTAAGGAACCAATCATAGTTTCTTAATTTGCCTGGCACTGCTGGGGGGTGGGAGTGGGCAGTGCCAGGGCAGGGATCCACTTCTGGTCTTTGAAGGGGTAAACTTCCAGGAAGTTCACCCCCTCAAAGACTAGAAGTGAAAGGAGGGAGGGGGCACTCCAAGTTCTTGATTAATAAAGTTAAGATAAACAGAGGGAGTTAAATCCATTTACACAGTATGGTTCAAGATATAGACATCAAAATAGAAGAGTTCATAGTCTATATACCCTAAACATATTTTCTTAATTAATCAGAATATTAATAGTAAGTAAAATCGTGATGTAAACTAGAATACAATAATTCTGGACTTTGGAAATTAAAGCACAAATCTATTAATCATAATAATAACAACAACAAAATAATGATAATGTATCTTCATTTTCCTCTCTAGCACTTCAATAGCTTTCACTGCAATTAAAATCCTTCAGGATGCAGAAATTTTCAAGAAGACTAAAGAAGAAGTATGTATATTTTTTGCTCTAAAGTATTTAATATGAAATTATCAAGTTATAGGATATTCTATTTGTGAGTTGGAATGAACAATGTACTTCAAAGATGCAACTCAAAGATGCAAAGAGGAGGTATTCCCTCCTCCAATGCTGAGCACAATCCCTTCATGCCTGAATAATAGTATCCATATACCCCATTGTCCCCCCACCCACCCACCCTGAAAAAAAAGCATCACTGGGCCCAAACTTTAATGTAATAGGTCAATTACTTAATATTGATGAAGTCTTGACAAAACTCTTCCACCTGGTTATTAGGCTCTTTTGGATGAGAAAGCAATTCTAATCTCTCTGTGACTCAGAAAGTGATTTTATTCCTTGCTTAGGAGACTAGGAGCTTATGCTATTTTGGAAGATATCAGTCAAACTTGGGGAAATAATTTTGCCAAGATTTCCCCAATATCCAATAATAAATATATTTCATCAAAACTTTAGGACCTGGGGCAGCTAGATGGCTCATGGGATCAAGAGCCAGGCCTAGAGACAGAAGGTATTGGGAACAAATCTAGCCTCAGACACTTCCTAAATGGGTGACCCTGGACAAGTCACTTAACTCCCCTTACCTATCCCTTACCTCTCTTCTGCCTTGGAATCAATACTTAGTATTGATTCTTAGATAGAAGGTAAGAGTTTAAAAAAAAAAGAAAATTTATGTGTTGAGGCAGCTAAGTGCCATACTTCTGGGCTGTATGAACCTGGACAAGTCACTTGATCCTAACTGCCCAGCCCTTAACATTCTTTTGCCTTGAAACTGATACACAGTATCGATTCTAAAATGGAAGGTAAGGGGTTAAAAAAAGGACTTTAGGATCTTAGATCTAAATCTGGAAAGGTCCTCAAAAACTATTTAAGTCCAACATCATCATTTTACAGATGAGGAATCTGAGGTGCAGATATGGCCTACCCACAA
This sequence comes from Monodelphis domestica, assembly GCF_027887165.1. Classification (NCBI taxonomy): domain Eukaryota; kingdom Metazoa; phylum Chordata; class Mammalia; order Didelphimorphia; family Didelphidae; genus Monodelphis; species Monodelphis domestica. Next base: position 80,832,615 of record NC_077231.1, read on the forward strand.
TCATAAGTGGCATCTCATAATTACTCCACCTATAATAAACTCTTGAGAAAATGTGGGGCATTGTTGGAATTGGTTCCTCCCCTTCTTTCTCATCATTTAGGACATAGACTACCTCTCTGGCCAGGCTTCTGATTGATGCTGTGTTCAGGACTAGATCAAACAGTGGAGCAGTAACTCTTACCTCTTTCCATTGTTCTAGCTGTGTGCGAATGATGATGAACTGGATGCCATGGAGTCTGTGGAGATGTTGGCCCGAGAACGTCTAAACATCCATCTATGGCTAAAGTGTCGTCTGGCCTTGCTGGTGGCCACTGTGACCCACATCCGTGGCATGGGGGTCGTGAAAGGTACAAATAACCTGACTGTGAGAACATTTGGGGGCAAAGTAGACATTTCTCTTGTGGGAACACTGTTTTTTGTGTGATATATTTTGGGGTAACATTTGGATTTTAGAATTTTTTTTTTACCCGTAGCATCTGTCTTAGAATTGATATTGGTTCTAAGGAGCTGAAAGGGCTGAGTCAATGGGAGTTAAGTGTCTTGCCCAGGGTCATTCAGCTAGGAAGTGCCTGAGGTCATATTTAAAACCAGGACCTCTTGTCTCTAGGCCTAGTCCTCAATCCATTCAGCCACCCAGCTACCCCTATATTTTACAAAACTTCTGAACTTGATCTGGATTGAGAACCCAAATCATAAGTTCTAATGTGTCTGATATTGAAAGACCATATTATCAAGGAAGGGAGGGATAAAAGAAAGGAAGAAGGAAGGAAGGAAGGAAGGAAGGAAGGAAGGAAGGAAGGAAGGAAGGAAGGAAGGAAGGAAGGAAGGAAGGAAGGAAGGAAGGAAGGAAGGAAGGAAGGAAGAAAAAAGTAAGAAAGGAGAGAGGAGGGAGGGAGGGAGGGAGGAAAGATAGAAGGAGTATTTATTAAGCACTTACTATGTGTCAGACACTCAGCTGAGCATTATCATCTTATTTAATCATCCAATAACCCTGGGACATAGGTGCTATTTATACTTGAGTAAATTGAGGCAGATAGCAGTTAAATTAATTGCTATCAGGGTCACACAAGTAGGAAGTGTCTGAAGCCAGACTTGAATCAAAAACCTCCCATAGCTAGGCCTGGCTCTCTATCCTTTGAACTACCTAATTGTCCCCTGGATTAGCTTTTCCAAAATGGATATTTGCTTCAAAGATGTAGCAAGAAGAAAACATACAAACATTTCCCCCAACATGTTGGGGTATACTATTACTCTATACCAACTAAAGAGAGGAAAATAGTATGAGGCTCAGAGCTGAACTCAATTCCTACAAAGCACCGATTCCACCAAGTTCAATTCCAAAGCTTACAGTGTAGCTTCTGTTGGGTTGGAATCCCAAGACCCTCACTCCTCAGCTACTGGCCTGGCTACAACCTTTGGCGGGATCTCAATGCCTGGGTCTCTCTGTAGTTTGTGTTCACAGGTCAGAACAGAGATTCCTCTCCCTGTACTTAGAATGGAAAAAAAAAAGAAATTAATGAGAAGATCAAAGACCTATGCCTGTATCTCAGAGCCCTATGTCCACACAGAAAGAGAAGGAGGACCTAAGACCTTCCCCTTTTACCATAAGGGCACACTAGCTGTGGGTAGTCATCTCCTCCCGTGGGCACAAGATGTTGCCAAATGCCATGGATGGTTTTAAAGATGCTGACAGTCCTGGTTATTCACGAAATAGAAGAATGCAGCTCCTACTTAAACAGACCAACCAGAAATGTCCTTGCTCTTCAGTTTCCCAGAAGCAGCTCCCAGAGTCTTCCATAGGAAGGATGCCTTTCTTAGCCAGCCTGGGCATGTACTAAACCCTCCTTAATGTGGAATTTGAACAGCTTGTGAGACCTTTGTGCAGATAGAATGGGTAAATACATGTAAAGGGCTTCTATGAACCCAGTGGGTCCAATGATAAAATTAGGGGGAAAGGAGAAAGGGAAAAGTAGAATATCTTAGAACTCGTATTTCATTTGCCCCCAAAGAAAGTGTCATAAACAAAGAGTGGGAGCAGTTGAAATAGTTCTGGTTCTGTAAGGTAGACCTTAATTACATTCTTTGTAAAGTAGGCTTTTGGGGGCTGACTGAAGACAGTACTCTGATCATTTCTACAATTGTTTCTATGGGGAAATGCATTCTGGTTTCAGACAGCTAACATTTGAAGCACAAAAGGGTCATCAGCTGGAGCCCAGGTCTATTTTATTTAAATCAAGTCCCAATGAAAAATTGTAGATTCTTAGAATGTTACCGCTGAAGGGGCCCTGGAGCTTATCAAGTTCAGTCCCTTCATTTTACAGCTGAGGAGAAAGAGGCCTGGCATATTAAAAGTGACTTGGCCAAGGCCAGTCAGATAGTTAACGATCTGTCTGGACATCTGCATGTATCTTCAGCTAAATAGTATTTCATTTTTCTTTCATTTATTTGAAACTTGGGAGTCCATTAAAATGCTTTCCCATTAGTTGCAAAAATGCCTTGGAAATGTCTCACATATCCGACATTTGTTAACAATCCAATTATTTTGTGTTAGCACCACATCATAAGATATCCTGATGATAAACATTGGGGATATAGTGCACATTATTTTCTCTTTGTTCTCATTCTGTAGTTTCTAATTGCAGTGTTGATAAGTATATTTGCTTGTTTCTTTTAGAAAATGAGATGATTGAGTGCAGACTTTTGATAAATGAAGTATTTGTGGAGGCTCAAAACTGGAATGATACTGAGATGCAAGCAGAAGTCATGGTGCAGGCTGTCAAGTTTGACCTGCAAGAAAGACATTCTGCAGCCAACATCTTAGAACATTTGAAGGTACAAAATGAAACTCCCTTGGATTATGTTTTTTTAAACCCTTACCTTCTATCTTAGAATCAATACTGTGTATTGGTTCCAAGGCAGAAGAGTGTTTTGGGCTAGGTAATGGAGGAGGTTAAGTGACTAGCCCAGGGTCACACAGCTAGGAAGTGTTTGAGCTCAGATTTGAACCCAGAACCTCCCATCTCTAGACCTGGTTCTCAATTCACTGAGCTACCTAGCTGGCTCCCTGCCCCAGATTATTTTTAAAATTATCTCAGCTATAAATAACCAAATAAGACTTACTCCACTAGGGATGCTGATAAGGAATGGTCCACTCTTGTGTTTTCATTCATGTGAGGAACTCCTTTTGTGGAAGACCCCTCCACTAATACAAATTGGTCATGCCTCTGTTGTTTATAGTCTTACAGATTTTTTTATGCAGATATTTCATTTTCCCAATGACATGTAATAACAATTTTCACTGTATATGTTTTCTAAAATTATAAAATCCAAATTGTCTTTCTCCCTTCCCTCCTTCTCCCCTCTTGAAGATGATTAGCAATTTGATGTCTTAGAGATTTTTCTCGGGCCACTGAAAGTTTAAGTGACTTGCAGTGATCACATGCCCAGTAGATGTCAAAGGCAAGACTTCCCAATTTCCCCCACACCCTATTTTTTAGCTAGCTATTAAAGTTGTGTAAGGTTCTGAATTTATAATAAATAAATATCATCTGTTAGTATCTGGATAAATTTACTATTAAATATTTATTTTTTTAACAGGATATAAGAGGCTTACTTGAAGGAAAATCCTTTGTCTCTCCTCGAGGCTCTTTAATACTTATGAAAAGCCTGCTGTTAATGGATGATTTAATGAAAATTGAGATGCCCCAGGAATATCTCTTCCTTAAAAATGAAAATCTCAATTTACTAAATCGAGCTCATGAGCTTATTATTGCACAGGTGAGAATATAGTCCTTTTTGCAGAACTGCAAAACTTCTTCTGTCTTCCCTGACCCCTAATTCTATCATAAGTCAATCTCTAAAACCATTTCTTTCTGTCTTACAGGCTCTATCTTTGGGTGAAAACATTTTATTGCCTTGTTCAGACACTGAATATGCAAATATCTTCTACCCTTTGAAAAACGTTTATTTTCCATACATCAACTTACTTGCAAAAACAAAAATGAGGATTGGTAAGAAATTTTAAATATGTCATTGCATTAGAATGACCAATAAAAAGAGTTAAATATAAGTTATTGCTTCATAAGTAGGTTGTAGGAATTTATGTAAAAAGGAAGATTTCACCAACACTGTGGTAGCGGTCAAATCGTTAGAATATACTCTTTAAGAAGGCTCATCCTGGGGGCAGCTCAGTAGCTCTGTGGATAGAGCCAGGCCTAGAGTTGGGAGGTCCTAGGTTCAAATCTGGCCTCAGACACTTCCTAGCTGTGTGACCCTGGGCAAGTCACTTGACCCCCATTGTTTAGCCTTTACCACTCTTCTGCCTTGGAACCAATACCCAGTATTGACTCCAAGACAGAAGGTAAATTAAAAAAAAAGGCTCATCCTTCTCAAAAATCTCCCTCTCCCCTATTAAGGGTTCAGATATTTCATAATTATATCTGTAAAATAAAAGGCAATGTGTCATTACTTAGTTTTAAATGGAATCAGACACACACACCAAAAGTTTTACATACACGTTTTGTCACCTCCTAAAAATCTATTCTTTCATCTTCATAATCAACTGTTTTTCTCAGTTTTTCTCTTTATACCATGATAGTCATTTTTCTGAGTTACTCAAGCTCAAAATCTTGGCATGGCACACAAAATGTCCATGACCTTTATAGACCTGGGGGAAAAGGTCTCGTTAAATGATGACCTCTAAGGTCTCCTTCAAACTGTCGATCTAAGATGCTACCGTTTTGATGAAACAGAAAGACTATAAAATAAATGCAACATAAGGCAGGCAGGGAGAGAGGGATGGAGAGCACTAGCAGGCAGGGGAATCCAGAAAAGCTTTATGTAGAAGGTAATGATTCCGTGAAGTCTAGTGGAGGACCGAGATCATTCCTGGTATGGATGAGAGCTGGGGCAAAAGGGACCTTGGGAATGATTATTGTAAGGATCAGAAGCTGAAGGGGGGAAACTTTAAATGCCTTCCTCAGAGTGACCCAGCTGTAAATGGTGAAGCTGGGACACAAATCAAGATCAGATCCTACGTCTGAGACTCTTTCTGCTATACAGAATGATCCCTACTCCTAATCAATGTCCAGTTTCCTGAGACCCTTTCCTTGTTTCCCATTTCCTCTCCCTTGGGCTCCATACCCTTCTTCCTATGTGCCCTGCTCCTGGTTCAAAGACTTAGCAACCATTCTGTCTTTTGTTCTTGATGCCAATCTTCTGCTAAGAGCCCCAGTTCCCTATCTTCATATTTTGATGTATTTTTTACTATGTGAACTTGCCTTCCAATGGAATGGATCACCCATGCCTTTTTTATCCTGTGTCCTTCATAGAGGCAGTTAGACTGTGTAATGGAGAGAGGGTTGAGCCTAGAGTCAGGAAGACCTGAGTTCAAATGTGACTTCAGACTTACTCCTGGCAGATCTACCACTTCCTGTATTCTCCTGATTTCCTCATTCAAATCTCTTCAATATTAAAGAGAAGAATTAATTTTTTTCTCTCATACACTAGAACCAATGTTATCTGCAAGTACATGAAGTCTGGGTCACGCCCTTGGACTATTTAATTCTGTCTTTTTAAGTGGCCATTTTGACTCATGGTGTACCTATACTTGTTAGTAAGTTTTTAACCACATAGTTGTTCATATTATATCATAACAGTTTAGGCTAAATCACATATAGATTCTGAAGACACCTTTTCCACACTGAGATCCAGGTGCCAACACTGAATGAAATGTCACTCAAATCCTTTTAACTCATCACAGTGCCAAAGTATCCTGCTATTATCTACTAACCAAGAGTGTCATTTTAATATTTATATAGGAATATAAATATTATATATAAATTCACATATATTGAAATATACAAATCATATGTGTGTGTATATTTTTATAATGCATGACCTTATATATACTATATTTGCATAAAAATCATGGTCATGTGTATATATATGAATATATAGGTAATATAGAAAATAACAGTGATGAATTTAAATTGTCTTTTTCTTTTAAACCTTGTCTTCTGACTTATAATCAATACTGTTGGTTCTAAGGGAGAAGGGCCATAAGAGCTAGTCAATAGTCCTTCTGTGATTTACCCAGGGTCAGACAGCTAGAAAGAGTCTGAGGTCAAATTTGAACCCAGGACCTCCTGTCTCTAAGCCAAGCTCTCAATCCATTGAGCCCCTAGCTGTCTCTAAATTTTCTTTTAAATGTCATACTTACATACATAGAGCTATATGCATAAAATAGACTGCTGTTATAAATTCTGAAAAGTCTTAAGGGATAAGAGAAGCAAATGGTTTAGTTGAAACCTTGCTCCTGAAATTATTCCCCAGAGGTCAGCAGTTTCTAGTCTACCATCTATCGTGTGGATTTATATATATTATTTACACATACATATATACATGTGTTTATACATGTGTGTATGTATGTATACATGTGTGTATATATATATACATATTTTTGTCAGCAATCCTCCATCCTTGGTAAGATAACTTTGATAGGTTGGGATAGAAATATCATGGGCAAAATGGAAGGAATTAGACAATTTTATATATCTCTGAATTCTTAAAATTGTAAGTTGTTGAAGGATTGATTTCAGAAATTTGGATGATAAATTACTAATTTACCTCCCAGAAACTCATTTGTCATAGTGCTACTGCCAGGAAGGGACAAACTTATAAAGAAAATTATTTATTTGGAAACTTGGTTAAAATAGTTATAATAGTTTGAATTGCTTCTCTAGAGGCAAAATGGTCAACATATTCCAGTTATAAATCAAAGAAAAATTGTACAGGGCATTCAGGCTAAATGTTCCCAGCCAGAAGAAAAAAAAAACAGAGATATCTTCTTTTATCATTATCTGGTTTCTCGTCTTCTTGATTTTAGTCATTTGTTTAAATTGCCCTTCTTGCTTCATTACTGTCATCAGAGATAACGTGCTTGAATTTCACAACTCTGTGTGAATTGTCACTGTCTGATATCATCTCAGAATAACATTTATCCAAAAGACACATGATTTTATATATCTCCATTGGGATTATCCTTTGCAGGAGAGCTAGAGCTAGGATCCTGATTAATGAATTGACTAATGGCTGTATCCTGGTTTCCTCCAATTAGTCTGAGTGGCAGGTGTATGTCATGAAGCAGTCTCCTGACCTGACTTACTGTCCTTTTCACACAAGGAGGCCCATGAGAAGCTTGCCCTTTGATAGGTGGGTTAGGCTAGCAATTCCCCTCTCTACATTTATAGTAAATGAAAGCTTTTTCTTCAAAAAGAAACTCTGGTGGTTCTGGGTTCAAGTTCTGAATCTGTCAAGTTCTATCCATGTGACTTTAGGTAAATTAATTGTCTCAGGATCTTATTTTCTGAAGGTGTTGAACTGTATGATCTCCAACGTCCTTTCTGGTGCTCACTCAATGATGCTCTGATCCTCTGAATAAAATCATTACTTAATTAGAGATAATGATACAGAAAGATGCCTATTGATAGCATTTGTTCTTTAGTGAGCTTCCTCGGCATTCTACTTAGAGTATTTGGTAGGTAGCCTACATATCTTAGAATGTCATGGGTGATGCATAGTTTCTGGTATCTTGGACCTTTGCTACTGTGATGCAGTTATACAGTGTTTATACTTCATTAGAAACTATTCTCTTTAGTCAGTGTATCATTAAATAATCCCAGTTCTGTTGACTTCAAAGTTGCTATCATTTTTTCAAATAGAAGATGACATCAAAAACAGTTTGTAAGTGATTCTTGGACACATTTCTTCTCCTCACTATAGAAATGAATGAGCAATTATTTATTAAGCCCCTTTCATGTGCTAGGTACTATGCTAGGCACTAGGGATACAAGTAAAAGGAACAAACTGATCCTTCCGCACAGAGGCTTTGATTCTAGTTGAGGAGACAAAGTCCACAAAAATATATAAACCTAAATCTCAGTCAAGTGAACAAGCGTGTGCCAATACTGGGCTAATCTCCAAGGATTCAAAGAAAGGCAAGAACCCTGCCCTTGTTTTTAAGGAGCCTGTTTTCTGGGAAGATTAATATCTACAAAGTAGTTATACATGCTAGTTAGGGAGCAAGGATTCCAGCCATGGAAGGGATCAGGAAAGGCAATTCAAATGATGGTACTAGAACTGAGGTGAAAGGAAGGGGAGGGCATTCCTTCCAGGAAGGCAGGGTGCATATTTTGGCTGAATGGACAAGTGCAAGAGGGGAAATATAAGGCTGGAAAGGTTGGAGTCAAGCATTTACTAAGCGCCCAGCATGTGCCAAATACTGTCCTTAACACTGGGGATACAGAGAAAGGTGAAAACACTGGCCCTGTCTATCTTCAAGGAGATCACATTCCAATAGGGAGACTATATGCAAAAGGGAAGAGGAGAGACTTCAGGGAAGGAGACCAATTAAGAGTTTACTGCAGATAGAGCGGCTAGATGATGACTCAGTAGATGAACCAGAACTAGAGATGAGAAGTCCTGGCCTCAGACACTTCTTAGCTGTGTGACCCTGGGCAAGTCACTTAACTCCCACTGCCTAGCCCTTATTGCTCTTCTGCCTTAGAACCAATATAAAGTAGTGAGTCTAAGTTGGAAAGTAGGGGCTTTAAGTGGCAAAAAAAGGAGGCTATTGCAGGAGTTCAGGTGAGAAGGAATAAGTATCTGAACCAATGTAGTGTCATTGTGAGTGAAGAGAAGGACAGAAGGATGAGACGTGAGGCAGGTAAAAATGATAAGAATTGTCAAGTGAAGGGAAAGATGGGAAAGAGATAAAGAAAACACCAAAGTTTTGTATATGGTTGACTGGAAGGATGATGGTGGTTCTGTAGAAGACAGAAACAGGGAAATCTTGGGGAAGATACAATATAATGAGATTGTTGATACTAGTTCCAACCCATCTATTCCAAGATATCCTGTGTCACTCTCTCCGACCCACTCAAAATGAAGAGATGGAGGAAATCTACTTGGTCATTCCACAAAGGGGGGGGCACCTTTTATAACCATGAGATGATCTGGGGAGACAGGATGTGATCCCAAAGGGGAATGGGTATAATTAAGCTACTGATGTAGGTGGCTAGGTCATATTCATCTGAAAAGCCAATTCCCAGTGGAGAAGGGGAGAAATTTTGGATTTGTACACCTATAAGAATTCAGAAGTGAAAACTAGAATGGGAGGGAGCTGGGCAATATAGGTGAAGGGGGTAGTGATATATGAGACAAGCTCTGTTTGACTTTTATAGGGAGTTTACTATGGGGTCTCTCTTCCCAGCTTATGACTGGTTGATCATCCTAAGGGTCTGGGAGTCTCACTTTGCAGATGAATGCTCTAAGATTATAAATTTCAGAAGAGTTGTTGATTTGCATCAGTAAAAGGAATGTCCTTACCAAGGAGTTCTCCTATCCTCTCAAAAGAATGGAAAAATATATAAAGGATGATGAGTACAGTGGTGGAGAAAGCATTAACCTTAGAGTCTAGGAATTCTAAGTCTCCCAATTTTTTTACCTGCCAAGATCTGTGCCTCAGCTTCCTCATCTGTAATATGAGGGGTTAGATTTACTGACCTCATAGATCCTTTCCAAATCTAGAATCCAATGATAGGTATTCCACAAGGATTCTTTCCTGAACTTTTAACACTGAAACTGTTCCGTTATTACATCTGAGTTAACTAGAAGTTGAAAGCACACAAGGTGTGAAACCAAATGTATACTTGTCTGTTCTGCCTAAAAAGCTTGAAAACTTGTCACCCGCTCAAAATGACAAAATGGTTGTTGTAATTTGAGGGATTCATTTTCTGGGGAACAGCTTGTTTCTGTGATATTGTATTGAATACAGATTTAGAAAACAAAACTAAGAACAGCTCTCTTGTCAAAACAACATCAGCTCCCACAATTTCTAGTTCACCAAGTTGACATTTATTGAAAAGAATGGGGCTCTTTGCCTTCCTGATATATCAATATTATGAAGCATAAAGCGTGTGACACTCTTTGCCTGATGGGAAACGTAAGTTTTCTTTTATGGTGACAACGTAGATCCCATCACAAGACTGACAGCTTTAAAGAAAGGATTCGTGTTCTGAAAGCCTTCAACAACAAGACATCTTTGGGATTTTATTTTTAGAAAATGGAAAATAACAAGCAATAATGATATTGCCAGTTTCCTTTAAATTTGTGTGTGGATATTATTGTACATTAATTTATTTTGATTGGGTAATCATTTTAAAAAGAAGCAAGTGCCAAACACCCAAAACTTGTTTATTCCCCCAGCTTTAACAAACGTGTCCTCCACTCTGTGGTATTCCAGAGCTTCAGTGTAGCCTGGAGATAACTGGGTCCTTGAAGGCTCTGTCACACACTAGCTGAACCCTGTTGGGTCTTTCCTTGTAGCTAGAAGGAAATTGTATACAGGCAGGACAAAGAAGACATCATGCCTTCTATGCATCAGCCTCACTCAGTTCAGTCTCATCCCTGAAAAGCCAACCAGTGAGTGATGACAGCTTTGAAGGGGGCTATAGCACCTCTCAGACTATCTGCTATGGCATGGAAGGCTTATAATCTCCATTTGGGGACAGACTGGCCACCTCAATAAGATGATGTGATGAGATAACCACTTTTCTACCCAATATGCTTCCCTATAGATGAAAATTTTCCCAAACTAGCCCTAGTAAAGAGAAATATGTACATGTGTATCCACACATAAATGTATACATACATGTAGAGAAAGATACCAATGTGTACATATACATACATAATGTATATACGTGTGTGTATAAAATCTTCTAACAGGTATTTATATATTTATGACAATTACTGGAGTAGCTAGGTGGCACAGTGGATAGAATGCTGGGCTTGAAGTTAGGAAGATCCCAGTTAAAATTTGGCCTCAGATACTTACTAACTGTATGACCCTGAGTGAGTCACTTAACCCTGTTTGCCTCAGTTTCCTTGTCTGTAAAATAAGCTGGAGAATGAAATGACAAACCACTCCAGTATCTCTTGCAAAAAAAAAAAAAAGCCCTCAAAAGGGGTTAAGGAGAGTCAAGCATGACTAAAATGACTAAACAATAACCATAATAACCGTTATTTATGAGGTGCCTTGTGCACAGTGGATAGAGTGCTGGGCCTTGAAACAGAAAGACCTGAGTTAAAATTTAGCCTCTGACACTAGCAATGTGACCCTGGAAAAATTACTTATCCTCTTTTTGTCTCAGTTTCCTCAACTGAGAAATGAGGATGAAAATAACAATACCTTCCTCCAAGGGTAGTCGTGAGGCTCAAGCGAAATAATATTTGTAAAGAGCTTAGTGTCATGCTTGGAACATAGTAGATGCTATATAAATGCTTCTCTTCCCTTTCTTACAACATTTGACTCCTATCATTTCATGGGATACAATGTGGAATAATGCAAAGAACACTGAAGTTGGAATCACAGCAGATGAGTCTTGAGTTATGGCTTTGCCATTTGGCAAATTGCTTAATGTTTCTGGGTCTCAGTTTCCTCATATGTAAAAACGAAAAAGGGATAGAGAGGCAGGCCTGGAGACAGGATGTCTTGAGTTCAAATGTGACTTTAGACACTTCCTAGTTGTGTGACCCTGAACAAGTCACAACTCCCATTGCCTAGTCCTTGCTGCTCTTCTGTCTTAAAATTGATACTAACATAGAAGGTAAAAATAAAAATAAGGTTTGTTATGTCATGTAAGAGAAAATTAGTCATAAGTTTATTGTCAAAGGCAAGACTAGTTATTGTAGTTTATTGACACAATAGAGTAATTATTCCTTTCACTGGGCCTAGTATTTCATTAGAGTAGCGAGTTCCCAGTGAGGAAATTCCCTCTACAAGTGCTCATAAGTACCTTCTTTTCAATGTACAGTTTTAGAGAGTTACCTAGAGACAATCTCTGTAAAAGACTTAATTTACTTGCCTGTACTTATCTAAGGCAGGATTTGAACTCAGTTATTCCTGACCCAGAGACCACACTTACAACCTTACCATTTTTAAAAATATTAGATTTTTAAGAAAAAAGAAAACGTTGCCAAAAGAACTGGAAATTTTCAAGTTCCACAAGACCACCTTCACCAGACTAGATAGGGATGATCTTCCCATAAGACCATTCTGCCTTTCTGGAAGGTTTACTCCACTAGGCGATGGTATTTCTGTTTTAATTTTTTTAAATTGTGGCCCCATTTTCTATTCCAGGGCATATGTTAGCCAAGAGCACTGCTGCCTGTGAGAGAAAAGAACCTCAGAAGTGGGAACCCATTCGTCATCTCTTTGAGACAGCATTGCAACTTTGTAGGGCAGCTGCAGTGAAGGAACGGGAGTTAGAAGCCGAAATCCTTTTTGAGAAAGGTAAGGAATATTCCATGTCTTTGGTAAAATGATTTCATATTATTAGTGGCTTTCCCCATTTCTCTGATGCAAGTCTTGTATCCAATAGTTGACTATGAAAACAACATAGTTTCATGGTGGCTAGGTGATAACAGCGCCCAAAGCATTGGACTTGGAATCAGGAAGAAAGTGTGGCTTGGGCATTTCCTAGGTTTGTGACCCTTGGCAAGTGACTCAATCTCTCAGCCTCAGTTTTCTCATTTGTGAAATAGTATAATAATAATAGCATCTATCTCGGAGGATTGTTATGAAGATCAAATGAGCTAAGATATTTTCATGCAATATCATAACTTAAGTCATCACAAAGGGTACTGATGGGAAAAGCATTCATTTGTATCTTTATCATTCCTACTGTGAGATAAAAGAGAGGTAGCTGGGTGGCTCAGTGGATAAAACACTAGGTCTTGAGATGGGAGGTCCTGGATTCAAATTTGATTTCAGATACTTTCTAGCTTTGAGACCCTGGGCAAGTCACTTAACCCCCATTGCCTTTCCCTTGCTGCTGTTCTGTCTTAAAACTAGTATTCAATTCTGATTATCAAAGAGATAAGAGAGAAAGGAAGGGTTTAAAAAGTTACATAAATCAACAGTATTTCAAGTTTCTCTGAAACACTTTACTGGGTTTTATTAATATGATATTTTTCTCATTGAAAACTCAACTCCATATTAAATTTATACACACCAACTTCTGATGCTTGGCTACTATGGGCTAGCAATGAAGTAACCTGGTGGATAAAGTTTTGGACCTGGAATCAGGAAGATTTAAGTTCAAATCCTATCCCAGACACATATTAATTGCGATATCCTGATACTTAACCTCTGTCTGCCTCAGTTCCCTCGCTGATAAAAATGGATATAATGCTGTGAACTATCTCTCAGTTGTTTTGAGAATCAATTGAGATAATATTTTGTAAAGGGCTTTGCAAACTTTAAAGTACACTATAAGTATTAGGTGTTAGTAATGCTGGAAAGAGATTCCTCCTTACCTCAGCCCACCATCTTAGCCATCCATTTTGATTAATGCCAAAATGAGCCATTTGTAAGTCAGATCCAGTCTGCAGACCTGGCTCGCAGTCCACTGAGCCATCTAACTAGCCCTGAGAGCATTTAAATTAAGATCAAAGCATAACATATTCCTTTTCTCAGTCTTTTCCATTGAGGCTTCATCAAGTTCCTTTTGTCTATTCATTTGTTAAAATATGTGTGTGTGTTTATCCTATTTTATACAGAATTTAACTACCAAAAATGAATTAACCAACAAAAAAAGATTATTTCAGAACCCTTTTGGATATGTACCTTCATGTCACCAAAAGAGGATTGCACGTTCTGCTTTTTTAAAAGCATATAATATAAATTATACTCATTGCTTTCAAAATTGTCCAGCTTCTCTATGTTTCCTTATGTCCATCTCATATGCTCATTAGACTGTGAGCTCCATGAGGGCAGTGATTGGCTTTTGCCTTCCTTTTATTCCTAACACTTAGCAGGGTGCCTATTATATATTTGTTAGGTACTGAATAAATATTTATTGACTTACTGATTGACAGCATATGCTCCATTTTTCTGGGTCTGCTTTTTCCCTTTCATATTATTTCATAAAAGACTTTCTGGATTTCTTTGTATACTACATAATTGCATTACAGAATTCTATTACTGTCATGTAACCCAATTTATTTAACGATTTTTTCTATTATTAGATCTTTTGATTGCTTGCAGGTGGTTCCCCCCCCCCCCCATTACATGTAATGGTGCCATAAAAATCTTTTAATTTTTAACTTTTAAAATGTTTGATAATTGCCAGAAAATGTTACCCAAAATGGAATTATAATTCTACCAGCAATAAATGAGTTTACCAATTTCTCTATAACCTTGCCAGTACTGAATTTTTATTTTTAACCAATTTGATGGTATGAGGCAGAACTCCAAGTTCCTTTAATTATAGGTGAAATTATACTTTTTTCAAGTGATTATTATCAATTTATATTTCATCTTTTAAAAATTGTTCATCTCCTTTGACCATTTACGTAACATGAACCAGGACTTTTCATTATGTTTTTTTCGAACCCTACCTTCTGCCTTAGAATCAATACTAAGTATTAGCTCTGTAAGGCAAAAAAATAGTAAGGGCTAGGTAATTGGGGTTAAGTGACTGACCAAGGGCGAAACAGCTAGGAGAGGTCTGAGGTCAAATTTGAACTCTGGACCACCTATGTGCAGACCAAGCACTTTATCCATGGAGCCACCTAGCTGCCCTTCATGATTTTTTAGTATTTCCTTTGATGTTTTATGTGCCAAGTTTTTATTTGTCAAATTGCCACAACCAATTTATATGGCAGTATTCTGATGTTTTATTCATCTTTCCTGTTCTTCTTCGAAGTATTGACACTGTTACCAAAATGATGCCTGTGAAAAAATCAAGGGAACAGACCTATCTCTAAGTCAAACTCTGTCTAAGAAGGGTTGGGAAGGGCTACATGAAAGAACTGATTGATTCAATTGTCCTTGATTGGCTGATATTGTCAAAGACTTTTAAAATGTATTTTCCTCTTTATTTTTCACTATGCTAGACAAGGCAGAAAATAAAGAGTAGTTTAAAAAAGGAGAAGGGAGAAGAAACAAAGTGTACATACAGAAAGAGACGTGAGGGTGGTAAGGATAAGAATTCTGGGAAAGGCTTGGGAATAAGAGACAAAATAGAGCAGCTGATTGATTATTCCTTCGCCTCTGTTCACTTGATAGCCTGGAAATAAACCAAGCTTCTTCATTGAGTGGCAGATGTTGCTTTTTGGAAATTTGGGGGGAACAATATAAGTTGGTCATTCCCACTCCAAACCTCCCTACCTCTGAAATATCAAAGTCCATTTGGTTTTTCTGTTTGTTTATTTGTTTGTTTTCCAATAAGAGATGTTGGAAACTCAAGTTTGGGAAGGCAGAAATAGCTTTAATGCCCGCTTTTTCCTTTTCTTTTCTTTCAGGCAAAGTAGAACGTCAAATGCTTGTTGTACAAGACAACAAGCCTTTAATTGGTGATCTTTTTGATGCTATAAAAATAAGTCTACAAAATGATGAAAATTCAGGGTAAAAAAATCAAAATATCTTTCCATTGTAGCAGTTATCTGTTTGGTCTTTTGCTTTGCCCTTCTTTGGGGACATTTCTCTTTTAGAATATTCAGATCAGAAATGATACATGTAAAACCCAGTGGAACTACATGTTGGCTATTGGAGGGGGTTGGAGGAGGGGAAGTAAAGAACATGAATCGTGTAACCATGGAAAATTTTTTCTTAATTAATCAATAAAAAAAAGAATATTCAGATCAGAAATGGTTATGAAGCTTCTCCATGTTACCTCCAAGTCATTGGCATATTCCTTCCCTAGTAACTCAAAGAATTTCTGGTTGTCAATTCCAAATTTCAGCTCTGCCCTAGGATTTTGTTCAAGAATATGTCCTGAGATAATACTCTTCCCAAGAGGGGAATAGCAATTATTATGCCAGAAGAATGATGAGTTTCATCATTAGGAAACTCTTTCAGTCACTTGGTGTAGACCCTTACTGGTGCATATATCCCCTACACCACATCTTAGGGCTCAGGTAAATTGTCCCATCATGGGAACTATCTCTCTGGTGTAAGTACTAATGGAGAATAGGCAGGCTTAGAGGAGTTTCCTAATAGTTTTATCTGGGTTAGGACTAGAACCCAACTAAACTGGAAGGGAGAAAAAGATCCTGGATCCAAAATTCATCTTGGCATAACTTGGTCTCCTTGCAAGTCCTTGAATCACTAGTATCAGACTGCACAATCTCTCCCATGGCTGTCTTTAATATTTTTAGTGCTTAATGTTCTACATTGCCATGAAAAGACCCATGGGGGTCTACATATTGGAGGAGGTGGGTACTGGGTGACATTGGCTTCAAGGTTTACCAATATATATTTAGTTGAAATAGAGCAGGGATACTTAATCAAGAGTCCACAGATGTTTCAAATTTTATTAATAAGAGAGAGCTTTGTTTTCACTAACTTCTAACTAGAATTTAGCATTTACTTCAATTAAAAATTTTTTTTTAATTATTTGGAGAAAGGGTCCATAGGCTTCACGAGGTTACCAAAAGAGATCATGGCACAAAAAACATCTTAAAACCCAGAACACTAAAGGGTTATAGCCCTTTTTTAGAACATTATCCCTTTAGGTGTCAAGAAACCAATGATAACAGCCAAGACCCTTTGGGGAAAAAAGATCAGAAGAGAATTGTAGAAAGTACATTATAGACCTTCATATGGCCTAGACAGTGAACTCTCTATATGAAGCAATTAATTATAAAAAGAGTCAGTCAATAAGCTTCTACTAAGCACTCACAACGTAACAGCTACATTGCTAAAGTTTGGGCCCTTGGGAACTCTAATGGGTGAGAAAAAATGCAAATAGTTATGTATATGTAAGGGTAGCTACGTGGCACCCTAGTACACATGGTGCTGGGCCTGGAGTTAGGAAGATGAATCTTCCTGAGTTCTAATTTGGTCTACAATGCTAACTAACTATGTGACCCTGGACAAGCCACTTATCTCTGTTTGCCTCGGTTTCCTCATCTGATAAGTGAGTTGGAGAAGGAAATGGCAAACCACTCCAGTGTCTCTGCCAAAAAAATCTTCCAATGGGGTCCCAAAGAATAGGGCATGACAAATAACTGAACAACAATGTACACAGAAGATATTTACAGAGTAAATTAGAAAGCATCAACAGAGGGAAGGCAGTGGAATTAAGGGGAATCAGAAAAGGCTTTCTGTAGAAGGTGGGATTTTAGCTGGGGCTTAAAGAAAGCTGGGAAAGCCAGGAGGAGAGGAGTGAGAGATAGATAGATAGATAGATAAAGAGAGAGAGAGAGAGAGAGAGAGAGAGAGAGAGAGAGAGAGAGAGAGAGAGAGAGAGAGAGAGAGAGAGAGAAAGAGAGAGAGAGAGAGAGAGTATTGCATGATAATGAATAGTTAAGCTGCTCATTAAAATTCTACAATTTCCTTTCTTTAGGTTGATAAGGAAATCCTATCTGGAAATCGCCCTGTTATATTTACTTGTGTGGAATTATAGGAAAAATGCTTCAAAAAATAAGGTGAACTATTTCAATAGTATATTAGCTGCTTTGGGGTTTGTTATATTTATATGCAGCATGGGAATGAAGATGATTTTCCCCTGTGGCTTGTGGAAATGTTTACCTCTAATGAGGTTGTATAGAAATGGCCCCAGTGACTTGAATGCTTGGTGATGCAAACATTGGGGACAGTTTTTTTTTTTTTTCACCACTTACAGTAGACTACAACTTGTTCACTGAAGTGTTGGGTTCATACCCCATCTAAACCAGTCCTAATTTTACTGATTTTTGTAGGGATTTATGTAATATGCCATAGTGAAGTGGGCAGCAGTGGGTAGAAAATCAGGTCTGGAGTCAGGAAGACTCGTCTCCCTGAGCTCAAATCTGGCCTCAGACACTTACTAGCTGTGTGACCCTGGGGAAGTCACTTCACCCTGTTTGCCCCAGTTTCCTCATTTGTAAAATGAGCTAGAGAAGGAAATGGCAAACCACTCCAGTATCTCTGCCAAGAAAACCCCAAAATGGGGTTACAAAGAGTCTGATATGACTGAAAAATGACTGATGGTACTCATATGATATCTAAAACTGCTCTACTAGACTAAGAAAGAGAAGGAACAAATATTTATTAATCACCATATTATTTGATCCTCATGACAACCTGGGGAGGCAAGTACTATATATATTTTTCCTCCTTTTTTAACAGCTAAGGCAGTGGAGTTAGCCAAATGTCAAGTGATCTGCCATGGATCACACAACTAATATCTAAGGTCTAGATGCCACTAGTTATCGAATTAGAAAATAAAAAAAATCTTATTCAAACCTTGATGGTTTGTTTATTTAATCGTCTTTCATCTTCAGTCCTTATAGGACTTTTTAATATCTTGGCTTTATTCAATCTCCTGAAACTGTTAGTCAGTCAATAATATTTATTGACTACCCCTCATGTGAGATAGCAAAATTGGAAGACAAATGGAAAATAAAACAAATAAGCAATTGTGTGCAGTAGATGCCATACAGCTTCTTATATAGAAGGTGTATACATATACATGCATATATACATATCCATTCATACATACAAATACATATGTGTAAACACATAGGTTTGCTATATATATCCATATAGTCACATTTATTTATGTGTATATATATATGTATATGTCCGAACATATAAGTAAATATCTTTTTTTAAACCCTTACCTTCTGTTTTAGAATCAAAACTAAGAATTGGAATTGGTTCCAAGGCAGAAGTGAGGAAAGGGCTAGGCAATTGGGGTTAAGTGACTTGCCCAGATTTACACAGCCAGGAGGTATCTGATGTCCAATCTGAACCCAGGACCTCACATCTTTAGACCTGGTTCTCAATCTACTGAGCCACTTCGCTGCCTTCTTGGTAACATTATTTTAATTCTCACTATATGTTCCAGACTGGCATCAGATGCCATAATTTGTAATCAATCACTTCAGGCAATTCATTATTTGTACCTGCTGGAAACTTGCTGTGTTCTGGTGAGAGCAGATAGACACCAAAGTAGAAATCAGGGCTGCTGCTTCATTTTGAACAGATTTGATTTGAAGAAATGGATTTTAGGAAATTGTGTTTTCTCTTTTCCAGAAATCTTAATGTTAAGTGGAAGCAGAAATGGTTAAATTACATCTGCAATCAATTTTTAAAACATATATAAATCTCACTTTAGTCCTGCATAGAAACTTTTCTCTCATATCAAGAATTTCCAGTAATAATAAAATTTATATAGCAACCTGTGGTTGCAAAGTATTTTGTGTATATATATATATATATATATATATTAACACACACACACACATATATATGAAATTTCATATGATCAATCAGATGAATTACCCGATTTGCATTTTTATCTACTTTCTTTTCAGTTTCTAGTGTTTGTATTGAAAACCTGGGAATTGATCAAAAGTAGGCAATGAGATACTAGAGCATCGGGCCAGGAGTCAGGAAGATTCATCTTCCCTATTTCAAATCTGGCCTCAGACACTTCCTAGCTATGTGGTCCTAAGCAAGTCATTTAACCCTGTTGACTTCACTTTCCTCTTTTGTAAAATGAAATTACAAACTACTCAAAAATCTTTGGTAAGAAAATCCCAAACGTAGTCATGAAGAGTTGGACATGACTGAATAACAGACAATGAAAAGACCAAGTAGAGAGCCCAAGTAATCCACTCCTGACTAATCAACCTCGTATTTGAGATGGGAGAGTTTGCTGTGTAGTATTTTGCTTAGTTGTCTTTTGATTCTGAAAAAAAATCAACCCAAACCAAACCCAAGAACTTTCTTAATTGATGCCAAAAGTCCAGTTTCAGGACAAGTAATTATGAAATGCTAATTCCATCTTCACAAGGCACCATGCTACAATCTGGTATATCATGTACACTGTGCTATGAAATAGCCCCTGCCCTCCAGGAGCCTACATTCTCCTGGAATGTTCCAGATTTTGTGTTGTAGATTCTGTTGTTCCTTCAATGATTCTCCTTTGGACTTCACTACCTTTGAGAAGAGAGAAATCCTCATCTGAAAAATCAATGAAAATACTCTCAAACTCTTCTTTTTAAAGCCTTTTCAGGAAATTGTGATATTCTTTTATACATTTTCCCAAATGAAAGATCATACAAAGTATCACCTATCAACAGGCCTGAGGAATAGTCCTCTTTTCTCACCTTTTCCCACTTCCCATTCCACCAGCCCAGATTTTGCCAATCTTTAAATGACAATTGGCTTCACTAGAGGGACTGTCCTTAAAAGGTAAGAAACCTCAGATTTTTCAGTGGCTAACTTCTCAACTTCATCAGAGACTTTCTGGCCCCCTTTTAGATCTTTCTCCAAGACCAGAATCCATCAAAGGAATCACTAGACATTAAAACTGAAATTTACCTGGCAATGTCCTGGATAGCAATCCGAGCTGCTGCACAGGTGGGTAACACTGACTTTAATCTCTCTTTTTACCCTCAGATCTACAGTCAGCTCCTACCAGCTGTCAAGGAGACAATGGTACAGCTAGTTAGTTATATAGGAGAAAGGTGAAGTCAGACTCCCTGGAAATTCTGCTGGTGTCAGGTTCTCCAGAACAGTCGAAAGTGTAGCCCGTTTATTTGAGCTGTGCCTTTAATTGGGAACCTACCAGGCCTATCCTTGTTTGTTTCAGCCTTTATTTAATGAAAATATTAGGAAGTATAGGTGTGAATGTCTGATAGGAAGGCAAAAAGCAATTACACATAGAATAAGTTGTCTATTTAAAATGATTAATTGTTCTTTAACCTTGTTTTTATATTGATTTATATTTGTTCTGTTCATATATATTTATATGTTTGTTTTATTATTTAATTAAATTCATTGAAAAATAACTTATTTCACTATGACTTGTATCCTGTGTTGGGAGGGACGGGTTCAAAGTAGATTTGTCTAGGTTGTCTTTATTTTTTCTCTTAGAATTTTAATGTATGTTTTGTGATTGCCTTTTTCACAGATGGTTTACTTGCCTCTGTTTAAAGAATGTGCTATGCATAAATACTGAATGCATTCTAAATTATTTGGGATTATAGGTCAGTGAAGCTACAATGGCAGCTAAGAAGCTAACTGGAGAAAAGAGTGTGAAGACCGAGAAAATGGATCAAAATGTCTATCAGAATATCCCTGAATTTGCTCATGCTGACCTCACTTGTACCTATGTAGATTATTTGACTGGTATGCTCATTCATTACATCAGTTTTCTGTATTAGGCTGGGATGTGTAACCAAATAACAAGCATTTGATTATGATTTTTAAAATATTTAAAGCCTCTAATGGCCTTGATCACAGGGGTTCTTAATCTTTCAACTCCACCTTTAGCAGTTTAGAAGAGCCTCTGAACCCTTTCTTAGAATAATATTTTTAAATGCATAAAATAAAATATACAGGATTACAAAAGAAACCAATTCTACTGAAATATCATTATCAAAGTATTAATAAAACAAGCTCATGGATATCAGGTTAAGAATTCCTATTCAAGGGGGCAGCTGGGTAGCTCAGTGGATTGAGAGCCAGGCCTAGAGACGGGAGGTCCTAGGTTCAAATCTGACCTCAGATACTTCCCAGCTATGTGACCCTGGGCAAGTCACTTGACCCCCATTGCCTAGACACTCTTCTGCCTTGGAGCCAATACACAGTTTTGAATCCAAGATGGAAGGTAAGGATTAAAAAAAAAAAGATTTCCTGTTCAAATCTCAAACTAAATCAGCATTTCAGGTTCCTTGACCCTTTTTTAATGTACTGGACCCTTTTGGCAGTGTCTGGTGAAGCCTGTGAACCTCTTCTCAGAAGCATGTTTTTAAATGTGTAAGATAAATATGTCAGACTACAAAGGAAACTAATTATATTGAAACATCATAAAATGTTAAAGAAACATTTTTTCTTTTTTACTCCAAATTTCATAAAACAAGCATTTCCATATTCAAAGAAGATTGTACATAAATGAAATCACAAGTTTTTTTTTTATATGATTAGCTTGTTTTTCTTCATAACTGCATCATATATTCCACAGGAAACTTTCAAAGCTTTCTTCCTTAGCTTTGTTTCCTTTGGATACTCCATCCTCTTCTACTTATTTGTTAATCGAATTTATCCTTGCGTGTCCCAGCCCCTCACTATTCTCCCCACATCACAGAAGAGATTATCCAGTAGACAGACATGTTCAAAGATACAAATTTGTGATATGGCAATATGTGTGCCCTTTCCCACATCACATCTAATGAGATACACTTAAGTACACTTAAGACATAAGCAAATTAAAAAGGTCAATAACTATAGTAATGTCTAAGGAGCGATCAGTAGAAACAGTATTTTGACATGTCTTCAAAAAATGTAATGTGATATGAAAATACTCGTGATTTCTCCTGGCAACAAAGCCACAGGCCCTAATAATACTGCTGTAGTTCTTTGCTTACATTTATAATAGAAAGAAATTGTAAATTTCAGTTAAAGGTTAGGGAAAGTTATGGTTGTAATATTTTCCTTATACCAGTTCATAGACCTCCTGAAATCTATGAGTGTCTGATCTAAAGGGACTTGGAAGGAAAGAATACAGAGCTTGGTCATAAGAATTTGATAGAATTCTGTTTTGTAGATGCCCTCTATTGAAAAACACACAGAGAAAGACTAATCCTTCCACGTGCCACTTTCAAATACTTAGAGACCACTACCTAAATCTTCTAGGCTTTAAATTTCCAATTTCTTCTATTGTATCTTAGTTAACATTGTATTTCCAGATCCCTTTGCCTGTTGAATATTGTCCAATTTGTCAGTGACCATAATAGTGCCTAGAATGGAATAGATTACATTCTAAATGTTTGGCCATCTAAAAGTACAGTGGGGTTATTGCCTTATTTCTTATGGACATAAATTAAGTGAAAGACATCATTTAATAGAGATGAAAGGTCAAGAGACTGGCCTTATCTAGAGAGACATGAAAGTGGAGTCAAGCAAGTCATATATAAGCAATTGCAAAAGGATTATTTGTGCAAGAGTTAAGAATCTGTACAAGGCTGACAGTAAACCTTTACCTCTATTAGATACGCCAGAAAGTTCCGGCGGTTTTCCTAAATTGGAGCTTATAAACATAGCCTTGAAAACAAGTGTGGTATATTGAACCCACTTTCAGTTCAATTCAACAATGCTCTCCATGAGAGTCCAGGGTGGTGTAGCAGGAGGTAATGGGTTGTTGAGTGGAGTGAATTTACTAGAGGTTTGCTGTATCAACACAACCATACAATTGCCATGCTCAATAAAGTGATAAGAGATTTTCTCCCATAACTGAAGCCGAATAAGAGAATCTCGGCATCTTTTTAGATGGAGAAATGAGTTCTGGAAATTGTTTTTAATAAAAACAAAGCCATACCAGAGCACTGACTTTTTATTTAATGTAATTTTTTAGCTAACTATAAAACTTGTGTCAAAACTTCCTATACCACTCCGAGCGAATCTGGAAGTTATTTAAGTATGGAACAAGATCTGTACACCAACCCCAGTGAAGAAAATGAGGAGCCCAGCCAGCTGGAGATCACCTGGGTCCATCTGGCCCGTTACTACACTCACCTGTTAAGAGTTAACAATATGAATACCTTGCTTGGTAAGATACTGGGGGCAGGGTGGTGCTGTCTTCCGAAATCTTCCTTTTCTTACTTCTCACCCCTACCAATAAGAACAATACTAATAGTAAGAATTGATGAGTTACTTTGAGATCTGCAAGGCCCCTCCACCTATAGCCCTGGGAGCCAGGTATTATTATGCCAGTTTTGTAGATGAGGGAATTGAGATGAAGAGAAATAAAGGAGATGCCCAGAGTCACACAGCCATCTGAGACAAGATTTGAATCCAGGTCTTCTGTCGATTGGGACAGCTAGTTGCCTACTACCAAGTCCCTTTGAGGAAATGAAAACCATTTGGAATTGTAAAGAAAATTGAGCTGTCACTTAACCCCCATTTTTTAGCCCTTATCACTCTGCTTTGGAACCAACACACTATTGGTTCTAAAACAGAAGATAAAGATTTGGGGAAAAAAAAGAAACAAAAAAGAAACTTTTGATTTAATTTGGATGAGGACCACTCAATATGGTACCTCATTTCATCAGATCTTAGACCAGAAATTTATTTGTTAACTTGTGATCTTATAGAATTGCAAGAGGTGCCCAGGGATGGTGACTTATTCACAGATGCACAGTTCATATTTGTCAGAGGGAGGACTTGAACTCGGGGTGTGCAAGGCTAATCTAGTCTACCACTTCCCATTTGCCTCTCGATTATAATGCAAATACAAGTCACATAACGGTCATGTTAACTTAGGCCCTCCTCAGCCTTGTAAAGCAACAGAAATTCATATTCTTCGACGTGTGTTTTCTTTTAATGGTGCCCACTTCTTGGAAATTATCATCTTCCAAATGATCTTAACTAGTTTATATTAGCCGCATCCCCAGGTCTTAGGAGAGCACTTGCCGTCACTGGTCCATACATCAGTGTTAAACTAAGGTTTAGGCAGCT
The DNA here is from genome assembly GCF_027887165.1 of Monodelphis domestica. NCBI lineage: Eukaryota > Metazoa > Chordata > Mammalia > Didelphimorphia > Didelphidae > Monodelphis > Monodelphis domestica. The sequence continues at coordinate 80,857,129 of NC_077231.1, forward strand.
TCAGGCTGGTGATCATGGTTAGGGGCCCTCATTAGTGGCAGCCACTAGAGGCCAAGGGCCAGCGGTAGGACAGCAAGGCAAGCCAGCTAGGTGAAGCCAGACACCAAGTGTCTATATGAGGTAAGCTGCGATCAATATAGCACCAAATGAAGGGGGCACATTTAAGGACGATGTTGCCTCTCAGACAAGGAGTCTGTAGTATTTAAAGGGACAAGAGAATAATATCAAGTTGAGAAAACACATATGCATGCGAAGAAGATTAATGGCTGTTTGATGGCCCATCTCTGGGTTGAATTGTTCCTGTCTGGCAGAAGACAGTTCTATGGCTTCTGGTCTAGGCTAGGCACTGTTCGTGAACGGGCCAGCCTGCCACGCTGAGGTGCAGAGCACTGGGGCAGCAGTGGCTAGAAAGGAAATTGGTTCAGTGTAGCAGTCTAAGGTGATAGAAATGCCAGGCCTTCCTTTATGTGATCATCCTTTCTTGAATACATCACCTAATTAATTAGTCTTTTTGTTCTTTTTTCCAGCTCCTCCAAAGCCAGTTTTCTTAACAGATGAAATTTTCTACACTTCTGTTTTCAATGAAGATCTGATTATACGTCAGAAAGAGATGAAGAATTTCCTCAAAAAATTCTTAAGTGTTTTTACTTCAGCCTGTCTAGAGTGTTTCCCCAAAGACCTCCTTCTTGGAATAGAAAGACTAAATATTCCAGATAATGCCGAACTTAGGCAATCACTTAAGGTAATATTTGTTTTTAAAATAATCCTTATGTTTCTGAATGGAGCCTAGAAAACTCTAGGCAGATGTCTGGAGGACTTATTTATTTTATTTTTTAAAAACCTTTACTTTTTCTTTTAGTATTAGTTCTGAGGCCGAAGAGTGGCAAGGGCTAGGGAATCAGGATTAAATGACTTGCCCAGGGTCACACAGCTAAGAAATGTCTGAGGTCATATTTGAACCCAGGTCCTCCCAATTCCAGGCCTGACACTATCCACTACTACCTAGCTTCCCCCTTTATTGAGCATTTCTGGGAAGTATTAAGACTACCCTGGATGTCTCAAGGATGCTCTCTTCCAACGTCTTTTTGTGTTGTCTCCCCCATTACACTGTGGGCTCCTTGAAAGCAGTGATCCTTCTTCTTTTTTTTTTTTGTATACTTGGCACCTAGCACAGTGCCTGGAACACTTGCTTAATAAATGTTTATTGACTGACAGACTCTTTTGGGTCATAGGCCACTAGACTGCAAGTTAGGAAAATTAGATTGACCTCTTGACCATGGTCTTGTACCCAAGATTGTGAATCTGTGATAATTGTACCTACTCCTTTCTACTTCTCACATGAGGGTGAACAAAACAAGACCACAGGCTCACAATTTTAGAACTAGAGTGGTCTAGTCCCACACCATCACTTAATAGGTGAGGACAGAGAAGCCCAGTGGCTTTAAGGATTTGTTCAAATTCACACAAGTAATATCAGAAATGGGATTTTATTCTAGCCCTGCCTGGAGTCTGGAAGACCTGAATTCAAGTCTAGCTTAGATATTTACTAGCTATGCACCCCATGGATGAGTCACTTAATCCTGTTTGCCTCAGTTTACTCATCTGTAAAATGAGTTGGAGAAAGAAATTGCAAACCACCCTAGTGTATCTTCCAAGAAAACCCCAAAAGAGGTCACAAAGAGTTAAACACAACTGAAATGATTGGAGGACAACAACAAAGGGTTGCACCTGAGGGGAATAAGAGTTGACCTCTTATAGAAAGTAGCCCTTTGTCTGAACTTTGAAGGAAAGTGGGTGTTTTATGAGAAGGAAGTGAAGATAGAGTAAATCCCAGACTTGGTGATAGCTTGTATAAGGGCCCAGAGATAACTAAAAATTGCTAGCATTTATTATATGCTGTTAAGGTTTGTAATCTGCCATAATATATATATATATATATATATATATATATATATATATATATATATTGTTAGAGCCTCACACTAAGCAGGTAGGTACTGTTAAAGTCTGGGATTTTACCCATCACCAAGGAAGACCCGTGGACAATGCAACAGGCAGAGAAAGGCCATTTATTGAATTGATACGTGGATCAATGGGAACCTCTGCCATCAGAGTTCCGAGCTGCTTCTGACAGGCTGGGGTTTAAATACTTTTCAGCATGTATGGCTCTTATCTGCTTCCTACTATTCTTGGAACTTTGACAATTTTATGTTATTGGGGTCTTCCTGGCCTTTATCTGGTACCTACTGCAGCTGGGGTTTGGCATGTTTATTGGGGTCTTCCTAACTTCCAAGGCTAGCCAGCTTGTTAAGGCTTTCCTGTATTTTCAAGGCTGGTCATTTTGGCCTCCCTCAGTACCATAATGGGAATTTTAAAGATTTTTTAAATTTCCTTTTACTAATTTGTATTATTTGGGGTTCAGGATCATTCTTTCTACAACTTTTTGTTAACTAAAAGCCTGTCTTCTGTTAATAGTAATCTGACCTGATTATTAAATCTGTCCCATGATATGTGAAAATTTACCTCTGCCCAAAAAATTTCATAGATAAGAATCTAAGAGGAAGAATCTCAGCTGTCCTTGACTCCTTGGTGACATGTATATTTCCCCCCTAGATCAGGCTATTTGTGAACCCTCTAAATATAGTTTAATCTCTAACCTATTTTAGTTTACCTCCAGAGTCTGTTTAACTGGCCTTGTTAGTTATGAGATTATGACTCTGTTTAAATAAATTTGTTCAACTTTTATATGACAGTAAAGAAAGCCTGGGACTACAAGTCTGTTGGGTTTTTCTATAATTTTTATGACCGAAGAGGAATGTACAAGATTGTACTATAGAAAAGTATCATTTCTCTCACTCTGAGATAATTTTGTCTATAAGAGACCTTGGAGGAATCCTAATAATTGTTCAGATTTTTTTTTTAAACAGAGATCTGAACTTAGGTTTAAGCATACTAATAAAGCCTAGTTTTTCTTACCTTGATAATTTCTGCATTGTGGTAGATATACTTCAGCAGCACTGACCTACCACATAAACTTGAAGGAGATATTTCTCCCATATGTTGTTGAGTCATCTTAGTCATGTCTGACCCTAAGTGACCCCTTTTGGGGGACTTTCTTGCTAGAGACACTAAAGTGGCTTACCAATTTTTTCTCCTAATTTTATATATGAGGAAACTGAGGCCAACAGAATTATATGACTTATCCAGGGTCACACAACTAATAAATGTGACTCCAGGCCACAACACTGCTATTATTATCCCCATTTCACAGATGGGGACATTGAAACCAAGAGATGTTAAATGACTTGACCCAGCTAATAAGGATCTGAAACAGGAGCTGACTCCCAGTCTAGAAAAACTGCATCTCCCTATCAGAGCCCTGTTATGAGAGCTGCAACCTCTCAGAGGGGAGAAATTAAATATGACAGCTGAGGATCCATTTTCTTTTTTTTTTTTAATATATTTTATTTGATCATTTCCAAGCATTATTCGTTAAAGACTTAGATCATTTTCTTTTCCTCCCCCCACCCCCCCATAGCCGACGCGTAAGTCCACTGGGCATTAGATGTTTTCTTGATTTGAACCCATTGCTTTGTTGATAGTATTTGCATTAGAGTGTTCATTTAGAGTCTATCCTCTGTCATGTCCCCTCAACCTCTGTATTCAGGCAGTTGCTTTTTCTCGGTGTTTCCACTCCCATAGTTTATCCTTTGCTTATGAATGGTGTTTTTTTCTCCTGGATCCCTGCAAGTTGTTCAGGGACATTACATCGCCACTAATGGAGAAGTCCATTACGTTCGATTATACCACAGTGTATTAGTCTCTGTGTACAATGTTCTCCTGGTTCTGCTCCTCTCGCTCTGCATCACTTCCTGGAGGTTGTTCCAGTCTCCATGGAACTTCTCCACTTTATTATTCCTTTTAGCACAATAGTACTCCATCACCAACATATACCACAGTTTGTTCAGCCATTCCCCAATTGATGGGCATCCCCTCATTTTCCAGTTTTGGGCCACCACAAAGAGCGCAGCTATGAATATTTTTGTACAAGTCTTTGTGTCCATTATCTCTTTGGGGTACAGACCCAGCAGTGCTATGGCTGGGTCAAAGGGTAGATATTCTTTTGTCGCCCTTTGGGCATAGTTCCAAATTGCCCTCCAGAATGGTTGGATCAATTCACAACTCCACCAGCAATGAATTAATGTCCCTACTTTGCCACATCCCCTCCAGCATTCATTACTTTCCTTTGCTGTAATGTTAGCCAATCTGCTAGGTGTGAGGTGATACCTCAGAGTTGTTTTGATTTGCATCTCTCTGATTATAAGAGATGTAGAACACTTCTTCATGTGCTTGTTAATAGTTTTGATTTCTTTATCTGAGAACTGCCTATCCATTTCCCTTGCCCATTTATCAATTGGAGAATGGCTTGATTTTTTGTACAATTGATTTAGCTCATTATAAATATGAGTAATTAAACCTTTGTCAGAGGTTTCTATGAAGATTTTTTCCCAATTTGTTGTTTCCCTTCTGATTTTAGTTATATTGGTTTTGTTTGTACAAAAGCTTTTTAGTTTGATGTAGTCAAAATTATTTATTTTACATTTTGTGATTCTTTCTATATCTTGCTTGGTTTTAAAGCCTTTCCCCTCCCAAAGGTCTGACATGTATACTATTCTGTGTTTACCCAATTTACTTATGGTTTCCTTCTTTATGTTTAAGTCACTCACCCATTTTGAATTTATCTTGGTGTAGGGTGTGAGGTGTTGATCTATTCCTAGTCTCTCCCACACTGTCTTCCAATTTTCCCAACAGTTTTTATCGAATAGTGGATTTTTGTCCCAAAAGCTGGGATCTTTGGGTTTATCGTATACTGTCTTGCTGAGGTCGCTTTCCCCCAGTCTATTCCACTGATCTTCCTTTCTGTTTCTTAGCCAGTACCAAATTGTTTTGATGACTGCTGCTTTGTAATATAGTTTGAGGTCAGGGACTGCAAGGCCCCCATCATATGTGTTTTTTTTCATTATTTCCCTGGATATCCTTGATCTTTTGTTCTTCCAAATGAACTTTGTTATGGTTTTTTCTAAATCAGTGAAGAAGTATTTTGGTAGTTCAATGGGTATGGCACTAAATAGATAAATAAGTTTGGGTAGGATAGTCATTTTTATTATATTGGCTCGTCCTATCCATGAGCAGTTAATGTTTTTCCATTTGTTCAAGTCTAGTTTTAGTTGTGTGGCGAGTGTTTTGTAGTTGTGTTCATATAGTTCCTGTGTTTGTCTTGGGAGATAGATTCCTAGGTATTTTATTTTGTCTAAGGTGATTTTGAATGGGATTTCTCTTTCTAGTTCTTGCTGCTGAGCTGTGTTGGAGATATATAGAAAAGCTGATGATTTATGTGGGTTTATTTTGTATCCTGTAACTTTGCTAAAGTTGTTGATTATTTCAATTAGCTTTTTGGTTGAATCTCTAGGATTCTTTAAGTAGACCATCATGTCATCCGCAAAGAGTGATAACTTGGTCTCCTCCTTGCCTATTTTGATGCCTTCAATTCCTTTATCTTCTCTAATTGCTACTGCTAGTGTTTCTAGTACAATGTCAAATAGTAGAGGTGATAATGGGCATCCTTGTTTGACTCCTGATCTTATTGGGAATGCATCTAGTTTATCCCCATTGCAGATGATATTAGCTGTTGGTTTTAGATATATACTGTTTATTATTTTTAGGAATGACCCTTCTATTCCTATGCTTTCTAGTGTTTTTAATAGGAATGGGTGTTGTATTTTATCAAAGGCTTTTTCTGTATCTATTGAGATAATCATGTGGTTCTTGCTAGTTTGCTTGTTGATGTGGTCAATTATGTGGATGGTTTTCCTAATGTTGAACCAGCCCTGCATCCCTGGTATGAATCCTACTTGATCATGGTGAATGATCCTTCTGATCACTTGCTGGAGTCTTTTTGCTAGTATCCTATTTAAGATTTTTGCATCTATATTCATTAGGGAGATTGGCCTATAGTTTTCTTTCTCTGTTTTTGACCTGCCTGGTTTTGGAATCAGTACCATGTTTGTTGAGGATCCATTTTCTGAAGCATGTGGATCAAAGTTTGGAAATTCCTCCTGACTTTAAATGGGCTCTGAAAGTTGCCGGTACCTGAGTATTTCAGAACAGCCTATCCAGTTGCTAAGGGTGAGGCACCCAATGTGCACCCTTGAATAAATTGTAAACATATGTGACAATTATAACAGCAGTAGTGCATCAAAGAGTTGTTTCCCTCTGTTTGCTCCTCTCCTGATATAATTAGTGGAACACTCTCCTAGGATAATCAGCTTGGGAGATCACTGTCATATACATGACAGGTAGAAGCAGTGTAATCATGTGTTAGATTCACTGGTGTAGACAGCTAACAAGCAGAAAGCTTTTTGGATTTTTTTTTTCATCAACTCTAAGCTTCGGTGATTTTTGTAATAACATTTTTCGAAGCTTTAATCACTCAGGAAGCTCTTCCTGTAATTTGATACTTAAACCTGCTCCCCCTCCCCCCAAGCACCAAGAAGTAATGACTTTTTCCAAAAAGGGCTTTGTTTTGTGTTCACTGGCTCCCCTCTACTCATAGCTCTGAGTCATTGGAAAAAACAAAAGTGACACCAAAAAAAAAATGACATTAACAGTTCCCAAAGAGGATGTCACTAAAATCCGGTTTAGATTTCCCAACCCTCCAGTGAAAGTGCCCTAGCAGTGGGGAAAGAGGGAGGCATTTGACTGCTGAATTGGACATTGGTGTTTATAACATTAGAGAGAGTCGGGGTTAAAATTAGATAAAGGCTAAATAATGAGAAACCACATTCTCTCCATTGTGCTGAAGAATCAGAATGTGGTTAACCTTTTCTTTTTTTAAACTCTTACCTCCTGGGGGCAGCTGGGTGGCTCAGTGGATTGAGAGCCAGGCTAGAGATGGGAGGTCCTGGGTTAAAATCTGGCCTCAGATACTTCCCAGCTGTGTGACCCTGGGCAAGTCACTTGACCCTAGCCCTTACCACTCTTCTGCCTTGGAGCCAATACACAGTCTTGACTCCAAGATGGAAGGTAAGGGTTTAAAAAAATAAACTCTTACCTGCTGTCTTAAAAATCAATACTTTGTACCAATTCCAAGGCAGAAGAGTGGTAAGAGCTAGGCAAAAGGGGTTAAGTGACTTGTGCAAGGTTACATAGCTGGGAAGTGTCTGAGGCTAAATTTGAACTCATGACTTCACATCTCTAGGCCTGGCTCTCAATCTGCTGAGCCCCCTAGCTTCCCTGTCTGATTTGACTTGGCAAGAATAAAAGAAGCCTAGTAAAAGTAACTGCTAGGGCATCTAGAGGCCTCAGTGGATAGAGTCAGGCTTGGTGGCTCATAGTCCAAATGTGGCCTCATATTTCCTAGCTATGTGACCCTGGGCACATATCCACATGGTCCAGTTCTTACTACTCTTCTGCCCTGGAACTGATACTTAATATTGATTCCAAGACAGAAAGTAAGTGTTAAAAAAAAGAAAAAGAAAAGTAACTGCTAAAATAATAGCCCAATAATTAACTACATTAAATTCACTGCTAATAATAGCTTCCATTTATATAGGCTTTAAGATTTACAAAGCACTTTACATAAGTTATCTTCTTTGTTCCCAATAGTCTATTTGGCTACAATGTACCAAGCAAGAACCAAGGTTACAAGGGGCAGCTGGGAGGTCCTGGTTTCAAATCCTCAGATACTTTGTAGCCATGTGACCCGGGCCACTTAATCCTCCCTGCCTTAGAACTGATACTTAGTATGGATTCCAAGAGGGCAGGGTTTAAAAAGAAAAAGCAAAAGAGTTGCAGCTCTCAAGAAGTTTAGAGACTGATGAGACAGCATTCAAGTAACTATGAAAACAATAAAACACTGGATAAATTAGAGATAATCAAAAGAAAGGCTTCTGGTCAAAGGTAGGATATTAGCTGGAACTTGAAGGTCTAGTATTATCATTAATTATATTAGGTTATATCTACTACCTTACTGACATCCCCTTTTTATAGATAAATAAGTAGACATCAGGAGGTTAAGTGATTTGCCTAGTGTTATACTGGTAGTAGGTATTTGTGAGGTAGGATTTGAACTCAGAGCTCTCTCTGATTCCAGTTTGTTTTTTGTTATTTCAAAGATAATGGAAAACTAGACCTGAATTGTGGTTTTGAATCCTCTTACAATGTACTACCGCTATATTTCCAACGTAATAGCTATTTTCTATGTGGTCTGGAGATTTGGCTCTTAGTGTTTTTTAAACTTATCTGGGCATTTAATGAATATCTCAACAGTTACTGGATTCAGTGTAGGCCAACTACAGAGAAATGAGGTATTTTCCCTGATCATAATTGATATGTAATACTTTTATCTGCCTGCTCAGAAGTGAGTTGGCTGGCATCAGAATGCCTTAATTTGCAAAATTGTTTAGGGGCTATTTAAGAGTTTAATCTTCTTTATGGCACTCCTGGGTCCCACTTTTATCTTTCAGCTGCTTAGTTAGGCAAAGGTCTTGCATTTTACAATCTCTTTTTCCGACAGCTCCTTAAGATCTATTTTTGACACATTTCCACATTCAATACTGTAGCTCTCCCTCAAAGCATTTTTCATCTCTCACAGACCGACAACTTGAAAGGTCAGTGTCTCCATTTCCATTTTGTATTTGAGGCCTCACACTGACAGTGCTGTCTGTATCTTTTCCTGAATAGGAGGCTGGATAATATGAGGAATAATTTAGCCATACCAGGAGAACCCACCTGAAGCCCCTTCTCAGCCTGGCCATTTAACCCTAAGATCCATCAGTTTCAATTGATTAGAAAAAGTAATAGTTAGAAATTCTTCCCTGCCTCCCCGCCCCCCCCCCCCCAAGGAGTTAATTTCACAAAGCTGGGAGGCATCAGTTTCAATGGATGAGGAAAAAATGATACTTACAAATGCCCTTCCATTCTCCCCACCCCTCCAGTAGTTAATTTCACTAAATTGAGACTTCTTAGTTTGAATAGATTTGGAAAAAATGATATTTACAAAGATCTTCCCCATCTTCCCACTCCTATTAGCCTCCTCCCAGTTAATTTCTCTACACTGAGTTACATTGTTTAATAGATTTGAAAAAAAAAAAAAACCTGTTTATAAATCCCCTCCCCCCACCCCTAGTAAGGACTTAATTTCACAAAGCTGTGTTAATTTCAATGGATTTGAAAGAATGATACAAATGTCCTTCCCCTTCTCTCCTACTCTCCATGGCTCAGCAAGGAATTAGTTTCACCAAGGGCTTGAGGAAAGCTTTTCATTGAGGAAGGCTTTTGTTAAAGAATGGAGGTTATTGACCGAGTTATTGTAGCCCCTCTGATCACCCAGTTTTTCAAGGATGATATTTAACCCTGTTCCCTGCCCTTGTAGGCCTCTCTCAGAGAACCCAATGAATTATTTAGGGCAATGCCACACATTTGTATTTCTCCACCTATACCGACTCCAGGTTCATGTTCCCTAAAAGAAGCTGTATTTTTTGATAGACTGGATTCACCCTAGCATGTAATCACAAATCAGCCACAAAGGAAACAACAAATCTTGACTCCAAAGAGGAGCGCACTTTTCATGTGGTAAAGAATCTGTAGAATCTCACGCGCTGCTAACACCATACAACTAATATGTTAGGAAAACAAAACAGAACAAAAAGGATCTGTTGGGTATACCTCTCCCAAGCCCCTCTTCAGACATTATCTTGATATTTGCTAAGTGAATCTTTTCTCTTCTAGAATGTTGATTGGTTGTTTTGTTTTAGTGGTCTAGATATCACTCATTGGGGGCCATGTAGGGGACAAGGACCTACCCTTTTCTCAGGCTAGAAACATTTCTAAAATATATCATTCTAATTCTACATCTGTACCAGAGGGAAAGTGTTCCAGAGTGCCCATAGCTCAAGGCCATGGACAAGGTCTGTTTGCTTTTGGTAAGAGGCCAAGCCAAAGGACATTTTTCTGTACATATTTCTTCTGGGAAATTTTTTTCAGGAGTACCAAAGTTGAGGTCATAAAACCTGAGTTTGAACAACAGCTCCAGGTCTTAGGGTCCTCATCTATAAAATGAACTGATTGAATCAGATGACCAACTGAGGTCCCTTCTAGCTCTTTTTGATCCCATAATCTCAATGTGTCTTGTACTCATAAAGTTCTATATGAATACCAGCTAAGACTTGGAGGGGACTATTTTCAGAGCCTTGATGCTCTAAGACAGAGCTTTTTCCTTGTTTTTATTCATAGAATTTATTTACAGGTGTCTCAGTCCCTTCCTCTCTGCATCATGGAAGGAAGGCCTCACCTGGGAGACAAATATTTAAATGTAGATACATAGATATAGATATACATACATACACATACATATATACACACACATATAATTATGACTTTCATGTTACCATTTTTCAGTTCATTCTCTGTAGTAACATTCCCAATTCTTCTTATAGTATCAAAAGTATCAAATCTGGAGCTGTGTATGATGTTCTCTTAGTTCTACCCATTCTACACTGTTCATTATGTAGTGTCTTTTTTGTAGTTCTTTTTTGAAATTTCTTTTACCTGCTCCTTGTTTCTTGTGCATAGTAGTACTCCATCTCAATCACATACCAGAGCTTGTTTAGCCATCCTCCATATTTCTGATAAACCTGGTTCTCCATGATTCAGAACAGAGGCAAATAATGAAAAGTATTTTCATCAGGATTGGACTCAATGACCTCTGACGTCATTTTAAGAATCTCGAGCTCCATTTAGTTCCCTCTAAATTTTTAATCCTAGAATTTTCTTTTTCTCTCTCTCTAGGTTCTGACAACTTCTCCCTAATAATGATTATAATAATAATAGACATTTTTATAGTTAATATGTTTTTGGAGGGCAGTGAGGTGACTCAACGGGTAGAGTACTGAGCCTGGAGTTAGGAAAACTCAGTTATCAGAGTTCAAATCTCAGGTACTTGATAACTGTGTGACTCTGGGCAAGTCACTAAACCTGATTTGCCTCAGTTTCCTTATCTGTCAAATGAGCTAGAGAAGGAAATGGCAAACCACTATAATATCTTTGCAAAGAAACCCCCAACAAGGATCACAAAAAGTTAGACACAACTGAAATGACTGGACAATGAAAATAAATTGTCAGTACCATGTTGTGAAAGCTTTGGTTTGGCATTTTGGAGGCTGATTCTGATACCACAATCATTCTAATCATTGAGATAGGGAGTAGGACCTGGAGACAAATTCCACTTCTGCTGCCTATTAGCTATGTGATTTTAAACTCTCTGGACTTCCATTTTTGCAACTTCACAATCAGGAGGAAATTAAAAAGCAGTGATCTTCGGGGTCCCTTCTTGTTCTACATCTATGATCCTGGAAGTTTACTATTTTTAAAAGGAAGAGGTTAGATCATTGGCAGTGTGGAAACGAAGATCTTGCTTGACTTTGAACCCATGTAAAAGGTCAATTGTCTTTTAAAAATAGCTTCCTATGCTAGAGAAAGGGAAGCAGAAAATTGTTCATTTACCTTTTTTTGAGTGAGTGAAGCTTTTATAGGCATTAATAAGACTTCAAGAAAAGATACATACATGGTTAGAAAATGGAATTTTTAAATAGCCTAAAGGAGTAGAGAAAGTAGTCCACCCCTAATGAGGATTATTGCTTTTATAACTAACACTAGACAAATCACAAGCAGATTTAACTAGCAATTTCTGTAGCTATGGCAAAATGGCGGTGGTAGGGATGGGGTAGGTTTACAGGCTTCTAGGAGAAAGAAGCGTCCCACAGGAGACACTGATGTTTCTCAACTGCTAAGAGTGAAGGCAAAATCCTGATCACCTCTTGCTTGTTATTGGCCTGTTTCATAGTATGTCAGATAAACAAACATAATAAGGTAAATAAATATAAATAAGCCAACATAACTGAACAATTAATTTGGGGCAGCAAAATAAAGGAAGAAAGCACTCTATATCTGACCCCAGCCCTGCAGTGTTCAGAACCTAAAGAGTTTAGATGTCATAATTATAATAATAATATAATAATAAATCTCCCCTGTAGAGAATTGGTTAGTAATATTAATTTTCAGGAAAAAAAGAGAAGAAGTGATTTTGAGTTTGAGCCTCTTTCTGAAGTGGATGCGATACTTCAGGAGTGATTTGAGGGTATAGGAGATGGGGCCCAGAAAGGAAGTGTGAGGTGAAGTTTTTCCTATAAAACCATAGCACGTAATATGACAAATGTAATCATTTTCCAGTGTTGGTGGTGGGGATGGGAGGATGAAACAAGGGAGAAGACTCTCACACTGATTCCTTTTCTTTCAACAGACATTTCAAGATGTGAGTGCTATAATAGAAAAAATAGTCACCACTAAGATCAACCCCATTATCCTTCCTCCATCTCCCCCGCATGAACATATGGATTTTGCTATACATGCAGAAAGCCCAGATCTTTGCTTCCAGTGGTATATACCCCCTCTGGAAAAACCTCCAAGTGATAAAGAACCCATGGTAAGAGAATACAATTACACAATCTTCTCTGTTGTTGGGTTTTGTTTGTTTGTTTGTTTAAATACACTATATCTTAAAGACAATGGTTTTTTTTTTTAATTATAATTTTCTAAAAGGACATACAGCCTATTATGCAGCTAGGTGGCGCAGTGGATAGAGGACTCAGCCTAGAGTCAGGAAGACTCATCTTCCTGAGTTCAAATCTGATCTTGGACATTTACTATCTGTGTGAACCTGGGCAAGTCACCTAAACCTATGTGCCTGTGTAAAATGAGCTGGAAAAGGAAATGACAAAACACTCCAGTAATAAGGTCAAGAAAGATCAGACACAACTGAAATAAATATAAATTATTAAATCATTTGTGCATTATATAGGGTATCCTAAAAATCTTAGTGCAGTTCTAAAACTTTGATAACTTGGGAACTAGATTTAAATTTTAAATAAAGCTATCTTCAGATCTGGGTTAGAAAGATTAATTTTTTTCTTAAGTCTTCATTTTTGATTTGCTTAATTTCTTTTGAAATTAGGCTTTTACAGTATATAGTCTTTATTTCTTTTGTTAAACTGTTTACATTTTCTCTTTTCATATTCATCACATTTGTAACATTCATCCAAGAATTTCAGGGTTTCAGGTTCTTTGGCATATACTTGGTCAAAATAGTTTCTAATGTTTTTCTTTCCTTCCTCTCCATTTTTTTGTGAATTATTTCTCATTTTTTATTTTTATTTTTATTTTATTTTATTTTTTATTTTATTTTATTTTTTTAAAGGGACTAGGAGATGGGAGAGCTCAAATTAGTGAGTAAGCATTTATTAAGTGCCAACTATGTGCTAGGCACTGTATTGAGCTCTAGGGGATATAAAAGCAAAAACTATCCACTGGATTTTCTTGGCAGTTACTAGTGTGGTTTGCTATTTCCTTTTCCATTGGATTAAGTGACTTGTCCAGGATCATACAACACTTTCCTGACTCAATGCTCTAACCACTAAGCCACATAGTACCTAGTCACTTAGCCTCTTTTGCTTCTTCTTTTTTTTTTTTTTAGTTCTTTTTATAAGGACCTAATATTCCTTCTGGACATTCCATTCTTGTTTTTAGAGTTCTGGTTATAGTTATAGAATTTGTTCTTGATCTGACATTTTATATTAGAATTGTTCTCTCTGATAATATGTTTGATAGTATTAAGAGGCTTTTTTCCCTTTGTTTCAAAAGATAATCTATTTATAGATGGGGGGGTACAAAGAGACAGATGTTTTATAGTCAAGTTCAAATACTTCATTTTACAAGAAATTGGGACTCTAGAGAGATAAATATGACGTATAAATCCAGGATTCTGATTCCAAATGCAGCATTCTCTCCTATATTATTCTGTCTCCCAAAACGTCACTAATCATTTTTAATTTTTCCAGTTTGCAAGATGTTTTATTTGAAGACTTGAAACTAGATAACTACATTTTGGTTGAAATAAAATACGGGTTTTTCTCTGATAGCATTCTATGGATTTAAAATAAATTATAGCTTGTTCTCTCTCATACTTATGGGCAGTTTTTCTTGTATGATTTCTTGAAATACAGTATTTAGATTCTTTGTTTCATCATGTTTTTTTCTGAGAATTTAGTAATTTTCAGATAAGATATCTAGACTTTATTTTTTTCCACATTTGGTTGTTTTGAATTGTAGAGGCCTTAAATGTTCTTCTATTTTAAAAGTTTATTTTAAATTGCATTTATTATTTAATAGCCAATATTTAAAGTTTGGATCTTGATCTGATGTTTATTGTTCCATTTTGGCATTTTTTGTGTTCCATTGGTTTCTATTTTTCCTACAAAGTCCATTGTTTTATTAAGATTTCCCATCATCTTTCCTGAGTAGTCCATTTATGTTTGTCTTTTGCATATTTCCTTAAGAATTCTAGTTTTCATCCATTTTGTTATACTTCTAATTCATTCTTGATGTCTTTGTGCTTATTCCATTCTCAGATTGTTAATGCAGTATTATAGTAAAATATAGAATAGTATAATAGCCTCACTTTACTATTATAGTATTTCTGCTCAACTTTTTTACCCACAGAATTTATTTGTTTTACTGGGGACTCTTTCTTTGCTTGTTCATTATTAATTTAAATGAAGTTTTAATAAGTGAAAGGGATAATGCCTTAAGTTAAAAGCAGAGACAATAATATAGCAGAGTAGATACAACACTGACTATGGTCATGAGACCTGAGCTTCAATGCCTCCTTTACCATTACTAGCTTTGTGACTCTGAGGACGTTACCTCACCTGTCCTGTCCATAATATCATCACTTGAAAAATAAGAATTTATATCAAGTCATCCCCATTATCTTTTCTATCTCTGGATCCTTTGAGGAAAGCATTTTGTAAATTTTGAAGGAACGTGTCAATTTAACTTTTGTGGTTATCCTAGACACATTAGTGTGATTTGGTTTGTCAGATTGCTTATTCATTCCCCACATTAATCAGGGACTTAAAAAAGAAATGGAGAAGCAACTGGAGACTGGAGTGGCAATAGAAATGGCCACTAGGGACTGGAAAGAAGATGAATGAGAGGTAAGGCAAAAGAAGTATGTGGGTATAGTAGAGTAAAGGGGCCCTGGCACATATTCCTTTTTTCCCTCTGTTCTACTGTTCCTTGTGAGAGTTTCTTTCTCTTTCTCTATCTGCTACATTTTCTCTAATATTCTATATTCTCTTGTTCTTATTTTATTTGGCATATTGATTTCTGTTTTGAAGTCCTGAAGGGGAGCTAGACTTAAGCCTGACCACACACTTGACACTGTCCCACAATCAGGTATTTGTTTTCATATTGGCTATTATCTGCCTACATGTCCCCCATCTCACAAATATGTGATTTAAACAAATGTAGGAAATACTTGTCCCTGTTAAATGTCATTTCACTAGTCTTGGTTCACTGTTCTGACCTGGTGAAATATTTTTGGATCCCAGTTCTGTCATTCAAGTTGTTTGCTTTCCTTCAGCTTTGATAAGTATAGCCATCCATACTTACCACCAAGTCACTGATAAAATTGTTGAAGCAGAACTAGTCTCCAGAGCCATACATAGGACACTCTACTCCCTCCAGGCTGACATTTAACATCCTATTAATCGCTGCTCTTGTGGCACCATCATTCAACCAGTCACATTGCAGCAGATTTGAACAGTTTATTAGATTGAATTCACATCCTTTCTCTCATAGTTCTAGTTAGGAGAACTATGGGAGGGGCAGTGATTCTCAGAGGAGATCGAGGGGGCTAGGATGAGGTTGGAGTTCTAAGTATTACTATTTTATTCCTTAGGAAAATCCTGAAAATAGCGATGACTCAGATACTATCCAATAAGGGAACTTTGAAAAGAAAAGACTCAAGGTAGAAGTGATCAATCAATGTCTTACATGTGGAAGAAGGACTAGATTTATTCTTTATTGGTCCAGAAGACAGAATTAGGAGCAAAGAGCAGAATAGGAAAAGAGACACATTTAAACTTAATGTCAAGAACAACTGCTTATTCATTACAACAGTCAAAAAATGGAATCAGTTACCTGAGGATTGTTTCAATTTTATTTTTGTATTCCCAGCACCAAAGAAAGTAGCTGATACACAGTAGCAGCTTAATAAATGATGGTTGATGAGTTGTTCAGTTGATTGAGAGAAGTGGATTCCTTCTCCTTGCAGATTAAAAAAAACCCCAAACCCTTCCCTTCCATCTTAGAATCAATACTTTATGTTGGTTCCAAAATAGAAGAGTAGTAAAGGCTAGGCAGTGTGGGTTAAGTGACTTGCCCAGGGTCTTTCTTGGAGAACTTTTTGCAAAACCTGGGTCACCATTCATGGATGTGTACTAGACTTCTTGGCACCTTGAGGTCTCTTCAAACACTGAAATTCTGTGGTTTTGCTGATTAAGCCTTCTCATAAACTTCCAGGGCTAGACGGATCAACTATTTTGGCAAAGAAAACAAAAAAACAAACAGACAAACAAACAAAAACCTTTTTGCTGCATAGAGGATAAATGAAGCCTTACTTTCCTAGTTATAAACCAGGAGACCCTGGTCAATAGAAGAAGCCCCATGCAGGATATGTGAATTCACAACATGGAGGGAGTAAGGATTGAATGTGAAATGTTCAAGAGAAGGAGTCCCAAAAAGAGCACTTAGTAGTTTGGTGTTCCAAGTACTCACTTCAGAGATAACCCAGGCTGCTCACAATTCAGGACCACGGCCAAGGGCCCTCTCTGTAGTGGTTGTTGTTGGATAGTTTCAGTCCTATAAGATATTTGGTGACCTCACTTGGAGTTTTCTTGGCAGAGATACTGGAGTGGTTTGCCATTTTCTTCTCCAGTTCATTTGACAGATGAGGAAACTGAGGAAAACAGGATTTAAGTGGCTTGCTTAGGGTCACACAGCTAGTAGGTTTCTGAGGCTAGATTTGAATTCAGGAAGTCATCTTTCTTTTTCTTTTAAAAATGTCTTTTAATTTTTTTCAATTACATGTGGGAATAATTTTTTGGTCAATTGTTTTTTTGACATTTTACAATTCAGATTCACTCCTTCCCTCCCTTTTCCTAGGTGGTCAATAGTCTGATATAGATTATACCAATGTTTTCATGCCATACATGTTCCCATATTGCTCAAAAGATGAGTCTTTCTTGACTGCAGGCCTGGCATTCTATCCATTGCACCCCCAAAATATAACAAAGAAAACCAAAGATTAACGTCATCTAAGTCAACAAGTGGACTGTTCTATTGGAGTTTGATAGCATTGGTGTAGATAGGATCCAGAGAAGGGCACCTAGCATGGGGAAGATTCTGGAGCTCGTACTATATGAGTATTGATTGGAAGGACTGGGAATGTTTAACCTAGAAAAGACCAAGGCGGAGTTGGGATGGGGGAGGGAGAGGGCAGGGCAGGGCTGAGATTAGAGACACAGGAGGCTCTCATGATATTTGAAAGAAAAAAGGATTAGACTTGTTCTGTCTGTTTCCCATAAGGGAACAATGGAGGACAATTTTTAAAAGGCAAATTTTGGCTTAATGTTGGGAATAAACTTCCTGTCAGAGCTATGGAGTAGAAGAATGAGCTACCTTGAGAGGTAGTAGTTTCCTTTTCTTTGGAGGCCTTCCAGAAGAGGTCAAGATTGCTTTGAGGAATGGGTTACCCTAGCAGAACCCCAGAGAAGCCCTCTTCTGCTCTGAAATTGTATCATCCAGGTCAGTGAAGAACTGGAAAATATATTCTGGCCTTGGTGTTACTCAGATCAGCCCAAAGGCTTCAATCTTCCTCTCTTATTGCCTTCTTTCCCTCCCACTTATTTTGAGAATTTATTTTAGGTAGTTGGCAACATTCTTTGTTCCAAGCAGGATTCTCTTTTGCTTCTTGGCCTATTTGAGCTAAGACCTCTATGGGGGAGGGAGGTGGCGGTATTGAGAGGGGGAGGGGTATGGAGAGGGTATTATGATATAGGATTTTATCAGTGTATGTGACTCCCAGTATCAAATCTCCTTCCCCCAATACACACAACTAACCTATAACTTAATAATTCTCAAGGGTTTCTGGGAGACATTAAGAGGCTAAGAAACTTTCCTAGGATCAAATAATCAGTATGTCAGAGTTAGGGCTGGAATCTAGATCTTCCTGGCTCCAAGGACAGTTGTCTGTGCAGTTTATCAATGGTTTCCAAACTGGGTTATCATTATTCCTAGGGTAAGGGTTCTTAGGCTCCATGAACTTATTTAAAAGAAAAGTTGAGGGAGCAGCTGGGTAGCTCAGTGGATTGAGAGCCAGGCCCAGAGACAGGAGGTCTTGGGTTCAAATCTGGCCTCAGACACTTCCTAGCTCTGTGACCCTGGGCTTAATCCCCATTGCCTAGCCCTTATCACTCTTCTGCCTGGAAACCAATACATAGTATTGATTCCAAGATGGAAGGTAAGGGTTTAAAAAAAACTGATAACTGTACTTCAGCATAATTGGTTTTCTTTATAATTCTATGTAGTTTCTTTAAAGGCATTAGTTTGAGAAAGGGTTCTTAGGCTTTACTAGACTGCCAAAGAGGTCCAGGACACAGAAAAGTTTAAGAACCACTACCTTCTAGGGTTTGAGGAGTTTTGGTATTGAGAGAAATGGCTATGTAGCACAATGGATAAAGCACCAGGCCTGGAGTCAGGAGAACCTGGGTTCAAATTTAGCCTCTTACACTTTCTAGCTATGTGACCCTGGACAAGTCACTTAATCTCCATTGCCCAGCTCTTGTCCTTGCTTTTTTTTTTTTTAAATAAAAGGTAGAGGTTTTGTTTTTTAAAAGAGGGAATTGAGGAAAATTTAAGTAACTATATTGTCCTTAAATTAATTAATCTCTTTATTTGACTTCTTGTGTACATGCCTATACATGATGAACTCTTGGGTTTATTAATTTCATATTGAAGAGAGGGGCTAGAAGGTGTATTGAAAGCCACCATGTATGTGAACCAAAAAGTTTAGGAACCTCTGTTCTGTTCCATGTTGCTGCTTACCTAATATGTACCTTGCACATAAATAAATGTGAAAGGGATGAAATTTGCTCCGAATGTATTCTTAGTTTGGATCCCCTTGCAAACAGACAAATGGCTGGTAAATTGTTCCGATAATAATAGACTTGAAGTCTTCTCTCAGCCAAGAGACAGATGGATGTGGGACCATGCCCAAAGTGCTCCACTGGCATCAATACTAATTATAATAAATAACTCACATCAACGCAACACTTTAAGGTTTGCAAACATATCATCTCATTTGCATTCACCCACACCCATAGATGAGAAAATTAAAGTGATGCCCTGAGCAGGCTTTGGATAGAACTGAGAATACAGAGAGTTGGGTTAGGCTTAAATACAGGGCAACAGGAGACAGAGAAATTTGCACTCCCCTCAGCCTTTCCAGGCTGTTATTCTCTATATGATGTTGGTGCCTGATGCAGGGAGTCAGACCTCCCACTTCAGCAGCCCTGTGATTGCTGTCTCCTTGAGAAGGGAATGAGAGAAATCCCTCTTTGTCAGGAAGTTTTGCTCTGGAGTCTTGCTCTTTTCCAACTGTCTTGTCAGTCATGACACACTGCTTCTTCATCTCTGGCTGAACTCACTCCCATATTTCCCAGCTCCTGGCTGCCTTGCCCTCTAGCTGTGCCTTTGGTGGTTTCTGCAGGCTGAATGTCCCCTGCAACTCAGTGGTAATTCTGCTTCTTTGAAGCCAACAGTCCTAGAATGCTGACCTTGCCTTTTATCTTTGAGCACTCACTGCCTCTCTCCTTGGTCCTGTCAGGGTGCCATCTCATGTTAACCCTCAGCTCTCAGAACTGGTTGCTATTACAAATTCAGTAATATTTCTGGTCTTGTCCACAAGGATAATAAGCCAACCAACTTCTTAAGATAACAAACAAACCTTTTAACACTCCCAAGAATGTCCAAAGATAATCCACTTTTTCATTTTAAAAACTCTTACCTTCCTTCCTGGAATCAATTGGGGCACACTCCCTCTCTCCTTATCTGTGCCTCTTAGAACCTCTTCAGCTCCTACTCCAAGCCCTTCCTGATCTCCCCAATGGCTAGGACTTTCCCATCAGATTACCTTTTATTGATTTTGTATCTAGAAGTACAAAATGGTTTCTCTGGAGTGTAAGCTCCTCAAAGGGAGGGACAGCTTTGTTTTGTACTTTGAATCTCCAGCTCCTAGCACTGATAAGTCATATGATAAGTGCTTAATAAATGTTTGGTGTTCAATTGATTAAAGTTTCCTTTGTGATAGACAATAATAAGTGACTACCCTGGGACCATACAACCAGTAGGTGTCAAAGGCAGGATTTGAATTTAGGTCTCCCTAGCTGTGAAAACCAGCCCCCAAACCACTAAACTACTATATTGCTTCTTATCATTTGATTAACATAATTAAATCCAGAGTCAACTGAGTTAAGGCATCAGTGCATCAGAAATTCAAAGTAGGAGTTGTATATAATGAGGTTTTGGTGAAATAGAGAGAAGAGCTCACATTTTCAATGCCATCCAATTAAAAAAGAGAGAAGAAAAAAAGCATGGGTTTGGAAGATGAAGGTGATACAGATAAGGGTAAACAGAGAGTGCCTTTGGTATGATGTCTACATGCCTTTTTTTTTTAATTGAAAAAGAATCCTTAGGATATGAATAGGCAGTTTTCACATGAAGAAATAAAAACCATCAATAATCACCAAAAAAAAGTATTCTAAATCCCTCCTGATTAGAGAAATCAAAACAACTCTGAGGTACTACTCATACCTAGAAGATTGGCCAATATGAAAGTAAAGGAAAAGAATAAATATTGGAGGGGATGCAGCAAAATTGGGACACTAATGCATTGTTGGTGGAATTGTGAATTGATCTAACCATTCTGAAAGGCAATTTGGAATAATGCCCAAAGGACTTTAAAAGAATGCACACCAATATTCTAAATTAATTAAGTTAATTAATCAATCTAAAAAAAAAGAATGCATATCCTTTGATCCAGCAATACCACCACTGGGTTCGTACCTCAAAAGATAAAAAAAATGTTTGTACAAAAATATTTATAGCCACTTTCCTTGTGATGGCAAAAAATTGGAAAATGAGGGGGTGTCCCTCGATTGGGAAATGGCTGAACAAATTGTGGTATATGATGGTGATGGAATATTATAAGAAATGATTAACTACTTGACTTCTAATAAAACTGGGAAGACCTCCATGAACTGATGCAGAGTGAAATGAGCAGAACCAGGAAGACATTATACACAGTAACTGAAACATTATGGGACAATCAAATGTAATAGACTTTGCTACTAATAACAATGCAATGATCTAGAACAATCCTAAGGGACTTACAAGAAAGAATGCTATCCACATCTAGAGAAAGAACTGTGGGAGCAGAAATGCAGAAGAAAGAAATATGATTTATCACTTGTTTATTTGGGTAAATGATTTGAGATTTTGATTTTAAAAGATTTTACAAAAATGAATAATATGGAAATAAGTTTTGAGTTACAATACATGTATAACCCAATGGAATTGCTTGTCAGCTCCAGGAGGTGGGAGGGAAGAAGAGAGGGAGAGAACATGAATCATATAACCTTGGAAAAATACTTAAAATTAAATAAATTTAATTTTACCTTCCATTTTAGTATCAATACTAAGAAAACAATGGGAGAAAATGTTAATGGTAAAGATTAAATTGTAAAATGTACTATTCATTTATTTTTTCTTGTTTTTTAACCCTTACCTTCATTCTTAGAATCAGTACTGTGTATCAATTCCATAGAAG
Organism: Monodelphis domestica; assembly: GCF_027887165.1. Classification (NCBI taxonomy): domain Eukaryota; kingdom Metazoa; phylum Chordata; class Mammalia; order Didelphimorphia; family Didelphidae; genus Monodelphis; species Monodelphis domestica. Next base: position 80,878,973 of record NC_077231.1, read on the forward strand.
AAGGGCAGTAAGGGGTAGGCAATGGGGGGTTAAATGATTTGCCCAGGATCACACAGTTAGGAAGTATATTAAGTCAAATTTGAACCCAGGACCTCCCATCTCTAGACCTGGGACTCAATGCACTGAGCCACTCATCTGCTCTTCTTACATGCCTTTTAATTTCATTACAGGTCATGTTGCTGTATGCCTATAACACCAAACCTGTCAAGATTAATGATATCTTTGAATTCAATATCTCCTCGATATTTCCTGGGTTTTTATGGCTTCCTCTGAACAAGTAAGCTAAGCAAGCTTATCTGCAATATGGTAATATCACTGAGGCTCTCTTGGGAATGACTGCTTTAGTCAAGTAGAGATGTGCCCTTGTTGAAGACAGACATAAAGAGAGGAAAGTGAAGAGAATTCTTATAGAATAGAATATTAAATTGGCTGTGATCTTAGGGCTTCTGTATCAGAATATTTATAGTTGAAGAAGCAGAATCCCAGAGAATTAAAGATGACTTGCCCTCTAAGCATTCAGTGGATAGAGTGCCAGGCATGGTTCCAGTCTGGCCTCAGGCCCTTCCTCCTAGTCATGTGACTCTAGGTAAGTCACTTAGCCCCCTTTACTTGGCCCTTGCTTGCCCTTCTGCCTTAGAGTTGTTACTAAGTCAGAAAAGTAAGGTTTTGATTTTTTTAAATGACTTGCTCAAGACCAGAAAACTAATTAATGCTAGGCTTCTGGATTGCACGTACAGCACTTTTTTTCATGACACCATAGTGGTCAGTCAATCTAGTAAGTACAGGATGATTATGTGGGCTATATTTTGCCTTTTTTTCCCCCTTACTGAAGCTCAGTAACTTTCAATAAACTCCTCTGTTGCTCAGAGCAGTGATCTCAGACATTTTTGATCCCTTATTCTTTACCGCACAGGTTTAATAAGTTGCCATATCTTGCCATGACTTGCTTCATAGGCATCATTTCTATTTAGTCAGTTTGAACCAGCTCTTGTCAATGTAAATTTCTCAGTGAGCATTTACACCTCAGAAATCAGCAAACTACAACTCAGAGCTTGTTTTTTTGTTTTGTTGACTGATGAGACTTAAGAAAGTGATGGAGAAAATATTGATACAGATTAAATTTTTAAATGTGCATTTGCCAATTTTTCTAATTGTTACCTTCTATCTTAGAATCAGACTGTATATAAGTATCAAGGTTTCTGCCTTGTGGTGAGGGCTAGGCAGCAGGATTTAAGTGACTTGCCCAAGGTCACACATCTAGGAAGCATCTGAGGCCAAATTTGAACCCCCTTTCTGGACTTGGTATCTATTCACTGAGCCACCACACTGGCTCCATACTGTACATTTGTTAAATTCTTGCTAGCATCTCCTTTACCTTTCCTCTCCTTTCATAGTCACCACTTTGGTTTAGGTTGTCACTTCTTCTGGCCTGGATAATTGCAATCACCTCCTAATTGATCCCTCTGCTTCACGTCCCTCTGCTTTTCAATCCATCTACCAACAGCTGCCAAAGTGATAATTCTTAATTGCATGTCTGGCCAGCTCATTCCCCTACTCAATAAACTCCATTGACTGTTGCTTCTGGAATCCAATTTCATTTCATCTTGATCTTTTTATTTTTTGCATAAGTTTTGTCACATACCTAATTATTAATATTATGTTATTTATGAATAAGCAAAGGTACACAGAGTGGGAGGAGGATCCTCAGAATGTTTTTATTGATGGAGTAAACAGTCAAAACAAATTTGGAGCCCACTAGTCTAGAGAATCACATCAAAACTTGGTCACCTGCACCATCTATTCCAGCTCAATGTCTCCAAACTTCTCTCTCCCTCCACAACACCTCTGCTCATTGTTGTCTCTGAATCCTTATTTGTGCCATGTCTTCTCACTTCCCCCTGCCTTTGTCCATCCAAATTCTGCTCCAGTCTAGGGTTACCTGCTTCCTGGATCCTTTTGTGACTGCTCAAACTCCTATTATAATATGTTATTGCTATGGAAGAGATGAGTGAACCTGAATACCGTACATTTGGAGGAATTGCTCTCTCCAGAGACTCTGTGGGATCAAGGAAAGAAAACCATAGTGTTCATATTTCTAAAATAGTATGACAAGAATGATTATATTTTACAAGGAACCTTCATGATCTTTGAGATTTCCTGTCAATACCAGGAATTCTTTTTAAATCCTTACCTTTCACTTTAGAATCAATACTGTGTATTGGTTCCAAGGCAGAAGAGCAGGAAGGGCTAGGCAATGGGGGTCAAGTGACTTGCCCAGGGTCACACAGCTGGGAAGTGTCCGAGGCCAGATTTAAACCCCAGAACTCTAATCTCTAATCTGACTTTCAATTTACCAAGCCACCTATCTACAGGGAATTCTAATAAGACTTACTACAGAGAAAAGTATTTCCCACAGGAACAAAACTGCCCTTGAGCAAGTCCTGTGACCCCCAAGGCTTATGTACTCCCCTCGTCTTTTCCTGTCATAGGATGCAGCTCATTACCTGTCTTCTTTTTAGGTGATCATTAAAAGCTGTAAAGGCCCATCTGTATATCCTAGGATGCTAAGTCTTCCTTAGTGAACTAAATGCAGTTCTTTTTCTTTCAGTCTGGCCACTCACTTTTTGACTCTCAGTCTTACAAATCTCATGATGGGGGAGATTTTCCCATGGTCCTCCTGGAACCCAAGCTCTAAACTTCCCTCTATTAGGCCCCTCCTTCTACCCTGACCAAGAATATAATTTACATGTTTCATATCTATCCTGTCTTCCAAGGTGATTACATAGCCTTAATGGACAGAGACTATACATTATAATTATAATATCAAAAGTCAGAGTGGCATAGCATGCAGAGTGCTGGATTATAATTAATATAATATAATATAATACAATACAATATAATATAATATAATATAACATAATATAATATAATATAATATAATTAATATAATTAATATAATATATATAATATATATATATATAAAATACCGAAAGCTAGAGTATTCGTGTAGTACTTTAAGGTTTGAAAAGTCCTTTGCAGATATCTCATTTGAATGTCACAATAGCTTTGGGAAGATTTATAGTCTGGTCCTAACTACACAGATCACTAGTTATTAAATAGCTGACTTTGATTCTTAATCTACTCTGTAATAGTAAGGAGCAGGGAGTAGTGAGGAGACTCAGTGGAATGAGAGCCTGACCTAGAGATGAGAAATCATGGGTTCAAATCTGGCCTCAGACACTTCCCAGATGTGTCACCCTGGACAAGTCCCTTAACCCACATAAGCCCAGCCCTTACCACTTTTCTGCCTTGGAGCCAATACACAGTATTGATTTTAAGATGGAAGGAAAGGATTTAAAAAAAAAGAGTAAGGGGGAAGATAGGTAGCACCGTTGAGAGAATGCTAAACCAGGAGTTGGGAAGACTCAAATTTCTGAGTTCAAATCTGGCCTCAGACCCTTACTAGCTGCATGACCCTGGGCAAGTCATTGAATATGTTTGCCTCAGTTTCCTCATCTGAAAATGAACTGGAGAAGGGAATGGTGAACTCCAATTTTTTTTTTTTTTGCTAAGAAAATCCCAAATGGGATCATGAGGAATTAGGCACAACTAAAATGACTCAGCAATAAGTACTCTGGAAGCCAGGCTGATAACACCATCCTTCTTTGCCTGTGAAGTATGCTGAGGCAGCTAGTTGGTGCAATAGGATAAGGCAGTGACTTTAGAGACACAAAGAATTGTGTTCAAATTCTGAGACATTTATTATCTCTGTGTTGACCACAGGCAAGGCATTTAATCACTTTCATGTCCTCATCTATAAAATGGGGATAACAGTGCTTGCCATGGAACAAAAGTTATAGCCTCTGGGAGATATAAAGCATATATGATGCTTTGCATACCCTAAAGCTCTATCTAACTGCTAGATATTATTATTATTGTTTTTGTGAGTCTGATGAGACCATGGAAGGGAGAGTTGTTTGAAAACAATAAATGAGCTATCCCCATGCAATGTCACATTCTGCATCCTTTGTTTCCTCCCTGGTGCCTAGTGTAGTGCCTTTCACAGCAGGAGCACTCAAGAGATAGCTCTTGAATTAAAATTTAAATTCCCTAAATTATGAAGTTTCCCCTTCCTTTCTTCCCTGAGGAGCTGTCTTCCTGCTCTGTGGTTCTCATTTTGAAGGATTCTTCGGCATAGACCTCAAACATAATAAAACAAAGGCTATTTTTTGAGGTGGAGTAAGCTATCCATTATTCAGTAACTATCAATTATTCAGTGAAATAGTAAGGAAACCTGGGCATAGGGTATTCACAAACAGAAATAATCAACATAATATAGAAATTAGGTCCTATTTCATATTTGTTACAATTTCTATTGATGGTCCTGGTTTGGCCATATGCCCTCATGAATGCATGTCTAAGAGCATCCATGGTTTCTGCCGTGTAAAATATAAACAGGAAAAAGAGAGAATCTCATTTTTTCTTCCTAAATTTTTCTAAGAAATGTAGCAAATCAAGACAATTGAGTGCATCCTTCATCTTTTTTTTAAACCCTTACCTTCTTTTATTATCTATTCTAAGACAGAAAAGTGACAAGGGCTAGGTAATTGGGAATTTATTGACTTGCCCATGTTTACCCAACTAGGGAATGTCTAAGACCAGATTTGAACCCAGATCCTCCTGACTTTTAGCCTGGTACTCCTATTTACTGTGCCAGCTAGGTGTCCCCCATCCTTAATCTTTGAGCTCAGCATCAAAGGTTGAAATGACCACAACTCCTTATTAGTATAATGGAAAATGGCAATCAACTAGGATTGAGTTTGAGTCGGCTCTTCAATTTACTAGTTGCTTGATTTAGGTCTTAGCTTCTACATTTGTCAAATTAATGTGTTGGACTAGGTGATCTAAGCAATGACTCTCAGGTCTAGAGTTGTATGAGTTTGTAAGTACTTCCTAACTGAAAATTCTGTGATCCTAAAGGCCCCCTGAGGCTATGCTCAGATACAGAATCCTGGAATGGATGGGCCATTACTTTCTCTCCAGAAAACATTTTATACATTCTTCTAAGACTCTATAATAGAAAGAGCTGCTATACTTGAGGTTGAGACTTGACTTCCAATACCATCTCCAACACTCTTGACTATGTACCTTTGGGTACTCTTATCTCTTGGACCATATTTTCTGGCCCCCTCATTTTTTGGTCCAGAAGACAGGTCCAGAAGGCCCCCAGAAATAGGAGCTGTCTCTAATGTAGGGTTTGGGTTAGTCAGAGGAGGCAGTCAGGCAAGTCTCAAGGGTATCTTGGGGAATTCCCTTTGTCTTGTATTTATTATATGGCACTCTTCTGATGTGTCTATTGAATGGATAACAAAAATGTGTCTTGAGCTTATTTTTTTCTTGGGGAATAGTCTCTGGAATGCCACTAGTCTCATCTCTCTGGTACTGTGTGTTTCATGCTGCTGGGAGAATGGAAATACTGTCTCCTGTGGGAATGCCCAGTGACAAAACAAGGGGTCTTTGGGTTCAGCTTAATTCTGCCTACCCCATGCCTCTGACAGGGTCCTTCCTTTTTTCCCTTAGTCAGAAGTATTGGCTTTACCCGACCTGGTTCTCTACCAGTTTACATTTACATTTAAATCAGACATTAACTTAATAGCTTGGTTGAGTTTTACATCCCTAAATGAAATTTGCATCATTCTGGAATAGTCATAATTTGAATTTAGATGCTAATACCTTAGTTATCTGGCACCATCCATGAATTTCAGGATAAGTGGGTTTTCTGGGTAACTAAAATATCACTATTGAATGCCAGACTTTTCATTTTAATCTACTACAGAAATCTTTACAAAGTGAACCATATACATCTTGCCGCTTAAACAGAGCTTGCTAAAAACTCATCCTGCTTGATGATTCAACATTTTCATCAAGAATGGCAATTATTTGGGGGCAGCTGGGTAGCTCAGTGGATTGAGAGCCAGACCTAGAGACAGGAGGTCCTAGGTCAAAATGTGGCCTCAGCCACTTCCTAACTTTGTGATGCTGGGCAAGTCACTTAAGCCCCATTGCCTAGCCCTTACTGTTCTTTTACCTTGGAACCCATACACAGTATTGACTCCAAAACAGAAGGTAAGGGTTTTTAAAAAAATGGCAATTTCTTGGTCTCAGACACATTCTAACCATGTGACCCTGGGCAAGTCACTTAACTCTCATTGCCTATTCCATTGGTTCTGCTTAAGATGGAAAATAAGTTGTTGTTTTTTTAATGGCAATTACTGTGTTCTGCTGAGAACACAAATGAAAACATAGGGAACGTGCCTTTACCCCTTCCCTGCCTGATTCTTGCCACCATTCCTTTTCACATTTCTTTTTTTTTCTCTTGGTCTCCTGTACACTCCTTCCTCATTTCTCGGATTCTGTGTGTATCACATGCCATTCATGAGCATTACCAGCCAGGCAGAACTTTCCTTTTCCTTCTGTTTAAGAAAAGAATCAGTCAAGCAACATGGCATATGATCTTGGACACTCTTACATTTGTGAACTCTTTTCACTGTGGCTCTAAGCTTCTTCCTCCTCACCAGCAGTGTTCCTCAGCCCATTTGCCTCTTCCTCTATACCCCCCACTAACTTTTATGTTTGACATCAGTAAGAGGATCCCAAAGATCTAGCTGATTTGTAGGTAATTGATAAGTATATGCTAGCTTTGAACATAAGTGTACTGAAATACTTTCCTGCATTTATCTCATAAGTTTACTGATTAAAATTTTTATCCTTGTTGCTTTTAGAGTTATAGCCTTACATGAAGCTCTATCTGGCCTTAGGCAAGAAACTGAAATGTTGTTATACACAAAAAAATTGCCTACAGAAGAAAAGAAGTCCCTACTACCCTTCAGTGCCTTAAAACCTGCTAGAGAAGTCTCTGAAGAGATCGTCCTCAGTAAGCAAATGAAGGCAAGTAACTTCATAAGGTATTAGATGGATCACATTGCTGGAATATATCACTTGGAAGTTTGGATAGTAATAAATAATCATTGTGCCTCCCTCCTCCCAAAAAAAAACCACAAGCAATTGCCTTTATCAGAACAGAAACAAATTGTTCTCATCTATCAAAATCATTTTGGTGTCATAGACCCCTCTGGCATTCTAGTGAAGCTTATGACCTCTTTTCAGAATCATATCTTTAAATTCATAAAATAAAATACATATGACCACAAAAGAAAGCAATTATATTGAAATAAAGATATGATTTTTTACCATCTAAATTCAGAAATCTGTCTGTGCACATCCACCCCAAGAACAATGTTTCTAAATAATTTAAGGAGATGCTAAATTTAGAATGTAGAATTTTTCCCCATTCATTTAAGATTATGGGCCCCCTGAAATCTACTGATGGATTCCAAATCATTGGCTATATCCATTGTTTCCTTTTTCACTCTTGGAAGAACCAGCTGAGACATCAACTTTGGGAAAGGTAGTCCATTTCCTTCAAACTTTCTTTTTGAATGTCAATAGCATTTGTGCTTAATTAACTGATAGAATTGAGTCAAATCCAGTAGAGACATTTAGTTTTTACCTTGACCATCATGAGAAGCAGCCAGTACTTGTTGTTTCACCCTTATCCAATATAGGTATCATCATCACCACTTTGCTTTTCTTAAGGGTTTGACCCTGTTCCACTTAATTAATTATGATGAGCTCCTGTCTGCTAGAAATTCTTAGAGTGGGATCTGAGTGTGGTCTTCAGTTTCCTACTCTTGTTCATATTTTTATTTTTTACACATTTTTGTTATGATTTATTCATTCTTGGTTCTTGAGTTAGGTTCTGTTGGTGTTTTAAGACAGACTTTGCTGATGAGATGAGCTAATGCCTTTTGGATTTATTCAACAGCAGCAAGAGGATTCACAGAGGGCAGTCTTATCCTCTTAAAAATACCTCCTGTAACCAACAAAGGTTCCAGGGCACTGTGCTGAGACCTGGCCCTTTAAGCTTCAGAATGTATGCCATTTTCTATACCCCCAATAATTATAGCAGGGCAGATCTAAGGTTTAATTAACAGCACTCTGAGTGATGATAGTAAATGAATACCCTCTCCCCAAAAGCTAGATATTTATTTCATGTCCATTATTTTTGGCAAAAATACAGTTGCTGAAAATGTTCACTTCATATCAGTTCTTGGGAAGAAAATTCCCCTCTTCTAGATTTCACATAAACCCCCTTTACAGGACAGCTAACAATCATAAATCCCACTCACATTAAACTTCAAGATTCAGTATTGATCGCTTGCTTTTCTATAACAGTCTGATGCTTATAAAACATTTTTCTCACAAAAATACAGCATAGTAGGTTAGGTAATACCTCTACTATAAAGATGAGGAAACTGAAATTCAGAGATAGTCTCGGGTTCATAGATTTAGTTAGGAGGGACTTAGAGATCATCAGATCCAATCCTTTCATTTTACTGATAAAGAAAACAAGAGATTAAGTAACTTTCTCAGGGTCGCAAAGCTAATGAGCAGTGAGGTGAGATTTGAACCTTGGCCTTCCCTGTTCCATGTCTTGTGCTCTATGCTCTATTTGAGAGGTGTCAAACATAAAGTGCTTATAACACTCTTGAGTGAGACCCAAACCAGATTAAAATGTAATTTGGAAATATGGAAAAAAATAAATAAAAATACGGTAGAACATAAATAATGTTAATGTGTTCTTCTAAAACAATATGTAGCCCCAAAAGATCCTTATATATATTGCTTTGTTGTTGTTCAGTAGTCATTTCAGTAGTATCTTACTCTTTATGATATTGGGATTTTCTTGGCAAACATACTGGAATGATTTACCATTTACTTCTCCAACTCATTTTACTAATTAGGAAACTGAGGCATACAGGGTTAAGTGACTTACCCAAGGTCACAAGCTAGTAAGTGTCTGAGGCCAGATTTGAACTTATGAAGATGAGTCTTCCTGATTCCAAGCCCAGTGCTCTACTCACTGCATCATCTAGCAGCCCAAAGAAGGGTCTCAAATCATTATAACTGCAGAGATTCCTAGATATGTTGTTTCATGTTTTTTTTTTTCAGTCATGTGTGACTCATTATGATCCCATTTGGGATTTTCCTGGCAGAGATAGATGGTTTGCCATTTCCTTCTCCAGTTCATTTTACAGATAAGGAAATTGAGGTCAACAAGATTATGGGAATTGTCCAGAGTCACATAGCCAGTGAGTATTTGAGGCCAGATTTGAACTAAGGATGATGAGTCTCCCTGATTCACAAATCAGTGCTCTATATACAGTGCCAAGTGGTTGCTGTATTTTATATATCTCTATATATGGCATTTCTATTTGGGTTTGACACCAAATATCAGTTTGGATTTGAACCCAGCTCCAGGTTGATTACACACATAAAAGCTTTCATATATTTTGTTTTGCCCATCAGAATGGGAGTACCTTGAGAGCGGGAATGTTTCTTCTTCTTTATTTGTATTCCTAGCCCTTAGCACCATGCTTTGTACAGAGTAGATGCTTAATAATGCTTCATTCATTCATATTTATTCATATGCTTTCCACCTTTATCCTACAGCCTCTGTCCATTGTGTTTCCTCTATTAATGAATATGCCCTTATTTTAAAAAAAAACATTTTAATTGTTTTGGACTCAGAGGCAAGAGTGTGATGAGTTTGGGGAGGATCATAGTCCAAAATCTTCTATTATGAGCTGTTTCTAAAATCCACTATCAACAACCAACTCCTCATTTCTAGTTTTAAGCCAATTCATCTTCTCAGCTCAAAGAATTAAGAGAGGCAGCACAGCTTAGGGGGAAAGGTACATAGGACCAAGGGTCAAGAAACTTCAGTTTACATCCTTATTCTATCATGGATCAGCTCGGTGACCTCTTTGGGCTTTGCTTTCCACAGCTACAAAATGACACAGAGGTGGAAATGCTTTTCAAGACCCCTTCTTCCTCTGATGAGCTATTCTCTGGTTTTATGTTGGGCGTGGAGGAGGAGAAGAAGAAAATAGCAAATCACTCCATTATCTTTGCCTAGAAAACCCCAATTGGGGGCTCAAAGAGTGAGATACAACTGAGAAACAATAACAAAATTCATTGTTTTGTACAATTGTTTTATCTCTCATTTTGAGAAAGGTTTGGGGCCTTTTTTATATCCTGGACCCCTTTGGCAGTCTGAAAAAGCCAATAGTCCCTTCTTCAGAATACGCTTTTTATACTTAACAATTCCCTTTTGACTACTTCTGAGTAAACATGGTGGCAGTCTAGACAAAAGACTCGTCCTCTCCTCAGCACCCACCCGTATAGACTAACTCAAAAGACCAAAAGAACCAAATTCATAAGAATAAAGGGACTTTACAGTACGGCGTAGCATTGATGGTACACGGGATTTGGGCATTTAATCCACACTATAAGGGGGTGAAAAAGCTCCCATCAAAACTCAAGCTGATCCACCCTCCCCCACCCCACCTACCAAGCCAGAGTCAGAGCCAGCATGGGCCAGAATCAGCAAATAAGCAAGGGGCACCTCTGGGTCCATGGGAGCTGACTAAGACCACCAAAGACCTACCCCTGAGAGCAGCTAGACCTGAAACCCTAGCAGGCTGAAGAGCACAGGCTGTGGGCTCTCACAGGAAGATAGCAGAGAAGGGCAGCAAACAGCAGAAGCTGCGAAGATTTGAGAGCTTGCCTCAGGCAAAATCTTTGCTCCTTAACTCCATACACAGAGAACCTGCCCATCTCACTCAGATTTCTGACTAAAAAGGGAGGGAAAAACCACCACAGTGATGGCAAATAGTGCCAAGGAACAACAACCACCCTCCAAGAAAAACAAGAAGGGATTGACCCTGGAAAATTTTTATGGAAGAAAAACCCAGTCTACAGAGGAAATAGAAGAGGAAATTCAAATAAATGCACCAAAACCTTAAAAAATTGGAAATTGTCCACAAGATCTTGAAGAATTTAAATTGAAGCTTATCAAAAAGATGTAAGCCTTCTGGCAAGAAAAGTGGGAAATAGTTCAAAGAGAAAATAACAGTTTAAAGAACAAGAATTCCCAATTGGAAAAACAGCTGGAAGCCACAAAGAGCAGGATAGATAGACCAAGCTGAAAAGAAAACCCATCTTTAAAATCCAGATTAGGCAATTAGAAGACAATGATCTTGCAAAACAACAAGAATTAATGAAGTAAAGTCAAAAGACTGACAAAATAGAAGAAAACATAAACTATCTCACTGAGAAGATGTCAGATCAGGAAAACAGAGCAAGGAGAGACAATTTGAGAATCATTGGTCTACCTGAAAAGCCAGAAATAAACAGAAATCTTGACATCATACTATAAGAAATCATCCAAGAAAACTGCCCTGATGTTCTTGAACAAGGGGGCAAAATAGGAATTGAAAGAGTTCATAGAACACCCTCTAGACTGAATCCTCAAAAGACAGCTCCCAGGAATGTAGTTGCCAAATTCAAGAACTTTCAAGCTTAGGAGAAAATTCTACAAGAAGCCAAAAAGAGACAATTTGGATACCAAGGAGCACCAATCAGGATCACACAAGACCTGGCAGCTTCCACACCACAAGGCTTGGAATATGATTTTCAGAAAGGCAAGAGAATTGGGTCTTCAACCAAGGATCACCTTTCCAGCAAAACTGACTATATACTTCCAGGGGGGGAGTATAGACATTCTCCAAAATAGAATATTTCCAAATATTTGTAAAGAAGAGATCAGAACTAAGTGGAAAATTTGATATCCAAACACAAAGATCAAGAGAAACATGAAAATAAGAGAGGGAAAAGGGGGAAAATGTTTTTTTTATTCAAACATTCTTCTTTAAGGGCTAGAATAAGATCAAATTATATATATATATATATATATATATATATATATATATATATATATATATATATACGAGGAAAATGTTATTTGTAACTCAAAAATTATATTCACTATTATAGTAATCAGAAGAATCATTCATAGGAAGAGATTAGGGTAATAAGTGCTATAAGATGATATGCAACAAAAAAAAAGCAAAAGGGAGAGGAGGAATTGAAGATGGCTCCAAGAGATATTTGAAGAAATAAAATAAATAGGATAATCTTTATCACACAAAGATACGTATGGGAAGGGGAGGGGGAAATACTCTTATAAGAAGGAGAGGAAGAGAGTGCTAATAGGTAATACTTAAACTTTACTCTCAGTGAAATAAATTCTGAAAGGGAAGAGCATCTAGATCCATTGGGGTCTTGAATTCTATCTTATCCTACAGGGAAAGTGAGAAGGGAAAATTAAGGGGGTAGGGGGAGGGAGTATAAAAAGGGAGGGAAAGAGAGCGGGGAGGGAAATTAACAGACCCTAAAAAAATAAGAAGGGAACAAAAAGGGAGGGACCAGAAAGGGAAGCATATCAAGGGAGGGGATTAGGGGGATTGATTAAAAGCAAACCACTGGTTTAAAAGGATATAGCAAAAGAAGAAGAATAGAACTAGGAGAAGATATCAAAATGCTGGGAAATACACAAGTGACAATCATAACTTTGAATGTGAATGGGATGAACTCGCCCATAAAACAAAAACAAATAGGAGAGTGGATTAGAATCCAAAATCCTACCATATTGTCTACAAGAAACACACCTGAGGCAGGTAGACACTCATACGGTTAGAATTAAAGGTTGGCACAAAACCTATTGGGCCTCAACTGATGGAAAGAAGGCAGGAGTTGCAATCATGATATCTGACAAAGTCAAAGTAAAAATAAATCTGATTAAAAGGGATAGGGAAGGTAAGTACATCCTGATAAAAAGGAGTATAGACAATGAGGAAATATTAGTAATCAACATGTTTGTACCAAATAGTATAGCATCCAAATTTCTAAAGGAGAAACTAGTGGAATTGAAGGAGGAAATAGATAGTAAAACTATACTAGTGGGATACCTGAACCTACCACTATCAGATTTAGATGAATTAAATTAAAAAACAAATAAGAAGGAGGTAAAAGATGTGAAAGAAATCTTAGAAAAATTAGAGTTAATAGATATTTAGAGAAAAATTAATAAGGAAAAAAAGGAATACACCTTCTTTTCAGCAGCACATGGTACATTCACATAGATTGACCATGTACTAGGTCATAAAAACATGGCAAACAAATGCAGAAAAACAGAAATAATAAATGCAACCATTTGAGATCATAACATAATAAAAATAATGATCAGTAAGTTAAAATTAAATTAAATTAAATTAAAAATTAATTGGAAATTAATATGATCCTCCAAAAGCAGTTAGAGAACAAATCATAGAAACAATTAATAATTTCATTGAAGAAAATGACGATGATAAGATGTTCTTTCAAAATCTATGGGTTGCAGTCAAAGCAGTACGCAGGGGAAAATTTATATACTTAAGTTCATATATTCACAATTTAGGGGAAATAGAGGTCAATGAATTGGACATACAAATCAAAAAACTTGAAAGCAAACAAATTAAAAATCCCCAGAATAAACCTAAATTAGAGATCCCAAAAATTAAGGGAGAAATTAATCAAATTGAAAGTGAAAGTGAAAGAACTATTGAACTAATAAATAAGACTAGTAGCTGGTATTTTGAAAAAACAAACAAAATAGACAAATTACTGGTCAATCTAATAAAAAAAAGGAAAGAAGAAAACCAAATTAACAGTATCATAGATGAACAGGGTGTACTCTCCTCCAATGAAGAGGAAATGAAGGCAATCATTAAAAACTATTTTGCCCAATTATATGGCAATAAATATGCCAATCTAGGTGATATGGATGACTATTTACAAAAACATAAATTGCCTAGATTAACAGAAGAAGAAATAGAAATCTTAAATAATCCCATATGAAAAAAAGAAATTGAACAAGCCATCAAAGAACTCCCTAAGAAAAAATCCCCAGGGCCTGATGGATTCACAAGTGAATTCTATCAAACATTCAAAGAACAGCTAATCCCAATACTATACAAATTATTTGACATAATAAGCGAAGAGGGAGTTCCACCAAGTTCCTTTTATGACACAAATATGGTACTGATTCCAAAGCCAGGCAGGTCAAAAACAGAGAAAGAAATCTCTAGACCAATCTCCCTAATGAATGGAATGCTATTGGGCTCAAAGGAATAATGAACTGGAGGGATTCCATGTGAACTGGAATGACCTCTAGGAATTGATGCAGAGTGAGAGGAGCAGAACCAGGAGAACATTGTACACAGAGTCTGATACACAGTGGTACAATTGAATGTAATGGACTTCTCCATTAGTGGCAATGCAGTGATCCTGAATAACTTGGAGGGGTCTGAGAAAGAACACTATCCCCTTTCAGAGGAAAAACTGTGGGAGTAGAAACACCAAAGAAAAACAACTGCTTGAATATATGGGTCGAGGGGGATATGATTGGGGATATAGAACCTAAATGAACATCCTAGTACAAACATCAACAGTATGGAAATAGGTTCTGATCAAGGACACATGTAATACCCAGTGGGATTGTGCCTCAGCTAAGGGAAGGGCAGGGGGAGGGGAGCGAGGAATAGAATATGATTTTTGTAACCAAGGAATAATGTTTGAAATTGACAAAAAAAAATTCAATAGGAAAGGAGCCCACTAAATAGTACTGATGATCCCATAGAAAACCACACATTAACAGTATCTATATTCTGTTGTATTTTCTCTCATTAAATATTTCCAAATTAAAAAAAAACACCCTTTTGCATACTTACAAAAATCCTTTAAAAAAAGAAGTTCATAGAACCTCAGGTTGAGAGCCTCTACTCTAACTTATGCCTTATTTTTAAACATGGGTAAGAGAGTGAAGTAACTTTATATAGTAAGAAGGTTCTTATGGGAGAAAATCCAGAAGCCAGAGAGGAGAAAAATGGTGGAAGGCACTGGGAGAAAAATAATAGAAGTATAAACAGAAGAAAATTTGTCATCTCAGAATAATATTGACCATCTGGATAGAAGAAAGAAAAGGATAAAGACCTCAGAAAATATAATGCTTGATATAATGTCAAAGTACTTCAGTTATCCACAATCTACTAGTGTTCTGACCAAAGGATAACAGCTAACAATTTCTTGATTCACCTTAAGAATCACCTCATCCTTCAAAAGATAGAATAAAATTAAGGGGGGGAAATCTATCCAGAATATAATTATTTCCCTTACTGCCATCTTAGAATCAATATTGTGTAAGGGCTAGGCAATGGGGGTCAAGTGACTTGCCCAAGATCACACAGCTGGGAAGTATCTGAGGCCAGTTTTAAACCCAGAAGAATATAATTTTTTGCTAATGAGAAGGAATAGGTTGCTTGGGAGAACATGATGAGCACTTTGGTTAAAGTGATCATTCAGTCCACATTTATTAAACATCTCCTACATCATGCACTATGCTAAGTGCCGAGTACTACTTCATAATAGTTGTGATAAAGGAGAGGAAAACTGGGCCATCTGACACATACTATGGCATTGGAGAAAAATTTCACAGGCTTCAGAGAAAGGGCAGGTTGGATCATAGGAACTAAAATTCTATAGGAAAAGTCAGTCCAGTAGAGATGGTAAATTCTCAAGTCATAAAAGAAAATGATTTCAAAGTGGAAAAATGCAATATGAATTCACAAAGAACTAACTCCCCAGCCAACGTAAAGTTTTACAAGACATTCAGAAAATGAAAGCAAGGGTAGCTTCTAAAAATGATTATAGAAACTTAGCACAGTAGGAGCAATAGCAACTCTTGCCCTCATGCTTCTATTTCCCTAAAAAGTATTGAAAGTAAAAGGTATCATGGCCAAGTGGATTAAAGACTCAAATTGTTGACATCTCATCCTCGTTGCCTGAGTACAAAACTGCCAATGGAACCAATTGCTCTCTCTGATGCTTGGGTTTGTGGAAAATGGGCAAGTCAGGGAAGGAAACTTAATGAAGCTGAATGAGCAATCTTCATTGCCTTCCCTTTGAGAATACTCTTCTGTTGTAGCTAAGTAAATATCCTTTTGTTAACTGTTGAATGATTATTCCATAATCAAACATGAACTACCAGGGTACTAGATCAGACCCAGCCCAAAATACATGGTATGGTATAGAAATGATGAGATGACAGATGAGGCTGACAAGGAAAGCTTTGGGTTTATGACTTGAGAGGCTCCATTGAAGGATATGGTTATGGGGGAGGAGAAGAATTAGGGAAATATAATGACTATCTTCCAATGTCTTAAGAGAGTTAAATGGGAGAGAGTTTATATGGCAAAAGGAGCAATAGTTAAAATTTTCTTTTTTAAAATACTTTGTTTTCCCCCAATTATGTGTAAAAATTTTAAAAATTCTTTAAATATTTTTTGAGTTCCAGTTCCCTCCCTTTCTTTCCTACCCCTTCCCTAAGACAGTAAGTAATCTGATATAGTCTATACATGTGCCAGTCATGTAAAGCATTTTCAAATTAGTAATTTCGTAGAAGAAAATTTGAACAAAAAAAAAAGAAAGTAAAAGTAGTAGGCTTCTCTTTACATTCAGACTCTGTCAGTTCTTTCTCTGGAGGTGGATGGCATTTTTTAATCAGATTCTTCAGACTTGTCTTGGATCATTGTATTTCTGAGTGTAGCTGTCATTCACAGTTGACCTATTACTGAGTACAATGTTCTCCTGGTTCTGCTTCACTTGATTCTGTATAAGTTCATGTAGGTCTTTTCAGATTTTTCTGAAATCATACTGTTCATCATTTCTTATAGCACAATAGTATACAATCACAATTATATCTCACAACTTGTTCAGCCATGCCCTAGTTGATGGATATCTCCTTTACCTTCAGTTCTTTTCCAAATGATTGGAATTTTCGAAAATCCAAATTTGGAATTGTTGTTTAGAGAAACCTCCTAATAGAGCCCTCCAAAAGTAGAAAGGAAGTAGTGATATTATGAGGTAATGGGCAGTCCCTCACAGGTAATTTTTAAATAGAGGATGGATGATGTCATCTGATTCTTTGTTATTGTTTGGACTAGATGGCCTCTAAGGTCCTTTTCCTCTCTGAAATTCTGTAATTCTACTAATTGCAACTCTGGAGTATAGCAATTTAGGTGTAGTGCTGGGTTTGCCAGTTTAACAACAACAACAATAAAACCATAATCCGCTTTTTAAAAAACCAATATCATGACTAGACCAATTTTCTTTTTGGTATTGGGGTGGGGAGGGCTAAAAACACAGCCATCATCTTCTGGATGAAGGATGGACATTTGTTCACTGGCAAGTTCACAATAAGTAAAAGTTGAATAAATTAAGGTAGTAGTTTTGGTATTTTTCTTTCCTTACCACAATTCTAGCTGGACCTAAAAAGCTTAAGAGTTCTAGGCAGTGGTTGAAAAATGCAGTTGGTTAAGCCTGCCAGGCAGTTGTCATGACAACCATCTCAAGCAGCTAATTAGAAGTTAACTAGGACACTTGGAAGAGATAAGCTCAAATTGCATTGGACAGGATTTCATAGACCCTCTAATCTAGTATCTTTTCTCCCTACCTTGATACCAGTTTTGGGCAGTTGCTTCATTTTTCTAAAAGGCTATGAAATGTGCTCCCCCTCCTCCAACTCCTTTAAGAAAAAATCCAATCCTTAAAGCATCAAATAAGTCCCAAGCTTCAGGAGAGATATAGGAATGCAAGCTGTGTTGGGAAGTCCCCAGAATAGAAATTTCCAATTAATTTGGTCTTTCATACCCTATAAGACTTAGCTCTGAAAAGAGTTTGGTCATTTCCAGGTGATTGAGCGATTTGAGTTAGTTATTCACCAGTTTATTGAACTACCTTGGAGTACAGAGCAGGGTGTTAGGTGCTCAGGCTATTTATAAATGCTAGAGGAAAAAATGGTTTCTGCCCGGTGATGACTGCAGTCTGTTGGGTTAGACACAAGAAAATGATGTAGGAATACTTGCCATCAGCCTTCAATAACATGTAAACTATAGTTCTAAGCAAACATACTCCAGATGCATTATAAGCTGAAGGAATGTAAAGAAAGGTTGCTCTACAACAGGAGACAAATGAAAACTTCAAAGGTAAAATACCAGACTCTCCTCAAATCTCACTTTCTGCAGGAATCCTTTCCAAGTTCCCCAGTGGTGAATATCTTCCCCTTTCAGATTACATTCTTCTATTCTCTATTTACTATGTGCATAGACATTGTCTCAGCCTTTAAGGTTCATTGTGATCTCTCTCCCATCTCTCCCACTGGTCAGTGGTTTTCTCCCCTCCCAGAAATTACTTTCTTTGTATAGTGATTCTCTTAATTCATTTCCTAAAAAAGAAAGGTTACATCTCACCTTCAGGATTCTCGAGGGACACTCTGGGCCTTAGAGAAGTCTTGCTCTAATGTAGAAGTACTCAAAAAAAGAATATTTATTTATGTGAGCTATATACTGTTATTTGTCATATTTGAGAACTCCTAGTGCTATCAGCTCAAGTTTGTAAGTTCCACCTTTTAGTAAACTGCCAGAGATTAATGCCCCAGATCTATTAACCAATCAACTTAAATGAGCAATTATAAAAGGATATTAACTTTAAAGATATGGCAACAACAGAAGCCTAAACATTTCCTCTCAGTGTGTAGAGGCACACTCTCCCACACACCATCTTGGCTTCTGGAGAGAGTGGGCTCAGAGTCAGTTTCAACATAGTATTTATCCCTACTGAATTCCCCTCCAAATGTGTCCTGGCCAATGGATATGGATAAATCTGTATCTCTGCTGTTGCTAGATTGGAGTAGGCAGGTCACAACCATCACACTGTCTGCCATCCAGCAAGTCTCAGCAAGGGCTCAAGTTTCTGGACTTCGGTGGTCTTACCCTCCTGACCTTTTCAAAGCTTGTAAGGTCAGAGTATCTCTAATCTCCTTCACCTACAAGTTGTGACCAACAGACACAAGGAGGCAAAGAACTGAGACCATATTCACAGGATGTACATTGGCATTGGAGGAAGATGGCCCCAAGACCTGATTTTATAGCATTTATTTTGCTATTTTTATATTTATTTATATATATATATATATATATATATATATATATTTACATTTATAGCATTGCCTCTCTTACTGGAGTGCAGCTGGTAACAAAGAGCCTGGTCAGGATCAAGGCCCTGGCTGGCTAATGACTTTGTATGTTCTTCAGCCAATCATAGCTGTCTGCTCATTGCCTAGTCAGTTGACTAAAACCATCCACCAAACATCTGTATTTGCTCCAAATGGGGACAGCTAGGTGCCTCAGTGAATGGAGTACATGGAGTTAGGAAGACTCATTTCCCTGAGTTCAAATCTGGTCTCAGACCCTAGTTGTGTGACTGAGCAAGTCACTTCACCCTGTTTACCTCAGTTTCTTCATCTATAAAATAAACTGGACAAGGAAATGAAAAATTTCCAGTTTCTTTGCCAAGAAAACTCCTAATGGGTCCACAAAGACTGACATGACTGAATAACCACAATGTTCCAAATGGGGGAGCTCTTCTAGAAGGAGACCATTCTAGAACATGCCATTTTGTCTTTCCTAAAGCAGGATCCCCAGCCTCTTCTTCTTCTTCTTTTTTTTTTTTGGTTTCTTACTTATTAGTTTTATTGAACCTGTGAGTTCCTATTCTAGGAAATTCCCTTGTAGGTCAATTCTGTTTTTTAGAAAATTATTTTCTTCATTGGATTTTTCTGCCTCTTTTTCCTCTTGGCCATGTTTAAGCTGTTATTTTCTTTTTGCATTATTTTCATTTCTTTCTCCCATTTTTGTGCCATCTCTCTTATTTGATTTTGAGACCAATTCTCATTTTTCTTTGAAGTTTTGCATGTGGTTGCTTTGCTCTCATTGTTCCTTACTGAATCTGTGTCTGGTTCTTTGTCTCTGTAAAAATTTTCTCTGGTTAGGTGTTTCTTTTGTTGTTTACTCATTTCCTAGCCTTTTTTTGACTATGGGTTGGGAGTTCTGAACATTGCCGATTATGTCTCCTCTGCAGGACTTGCAGGACTCAGCACAGTGAGTTGTTTTGCCCTGGGGCTGGGGGCTTCACTGAAACCTTGAAATTACTTTGTTGCCTCACTAGGCAAGAGCCAGTCTTAGATCCCCAGCCTCTTCTATGGAGGATTTCATTGCTGCTCTGCTCCTCCCTCCATCTCACATTACAAATGTGTTTTCCTTTTACCTTAGGTGTGCATTTGCTGTTTAGGCCCAGGAGAATTGAAGTTTCATTAAAGAAGGTTTATTTTTGATTAGTATCACCAGCACTTAGTACAGGATCTGACACATAGAAGTTTTGTTGAATTGATATGATGTTTAATTGAGCTAACCTCTTGAGATAGACAAAACACACATCCAGAGAAGTGAAGCCACTTATTCAAGATCATACAGCCAGGAAGGAAGAGAATCATGACTGGTCTTTTGACCCCATAGTTTCTGCTGCTTAATATGGGTGCTTTCTAAATATGAGTCTATAGTAGACAACAGAAGCTACATCTCTTTGGGAAAGGATGATCTAGCTCTCTGGGTCTACACAAACCTGGTCTTGGCGTACTTAAGTAGAAGACCAACATGGTTCTTTGTAAACAGAAGGAAACAGTTCATTTAAGGAAAACTAATAAGCTATTATCAGTCCAGATTGGTCAGGGGCCATTTCTTACTAAGGAAACTTCAGATAACTCTGTAACTGGGAGTAATGTGTACCCAGAGAAGAATTTCTCTTGTCTTATGCTATCCCTACTCTCATTTTTCTGCCAGCAAGTTTGAGTATGGTTCTACCACAGCAGAAAACAAGAAACAAACCAATTTCCCAAGCTCCCTTATGGTTTATTTAAGAGATAATATCAGTGGAATAGAAGGTAGACAGAGCCAAAGTGCTGTGTGATAAATGCTGAGCCTGGAAGACATTTATTTCCAGGGTAGAAGACATTCATCATAAACCATCGCTCACTTAGCCCCTTATATGAAATGATCAATGAGTAGATGGTGTGATTTTGCCTGATAGTTGTTGATGAAGTGGTGACAGTTATTCACTGAGGTCGTTATGGAAAATGTGTTTGTTGATTGGTTTAGCCAACTTGTTCTTCCTCAACCAATCCTAAGAGTACAATTAGAAAGACAAATAGACAGGCTTATTGGTTTCTGTTGAGTTGGCTAAAGTAAAGAGGAGGGCCTTTTTTACTGTAGAAGATATCAGGGATGTGGGTATCCTCAGCCTTCATAGCTCATAGCCTCCCTGGGGTGGGTTTCATGGAGGGGAGTTTCAGGAACTGCTGTGGCTCAAAATCACTCATCACCTGGTGGATGATGATCTGGCAATAACCTTGGGACTTAGTGAAGCTGATTCTTGGACAAGGGACATGCAGCCTACCAACAGGCCTGACTTCAAGACTTTTCTAGCTTCATAATACAGGTTTATGCAAGTTTTAACTTTGTTGACATATGCACCCTTGGAGAGTTCAAGGTAACTGACCTCTGGTTCATGTTGAGAAATCCTATTTAAATGTAAAAGGTGTTTGTGTGTGTAGGTGTGTGTGTGTGTGTGTGTGTGTGTGTGTTGGAGGATGGTATATATATATATATATATATATATATATTTATATTATATTTTTATTTATAAATATTTTATATTTATATTTTATTTTATTTTGCCAGAGTTTTTTTTTTAACATGTAAGACAGAGGAATTTGAAAGTCCATCATAGGCAATACAAACAATAATTCTATTGCTTCAAAAACAAGGGAAATCAGACCTCCTTGTTGGTTTCTACTACTTCTACTATTACTAAGGGCCCTTGTAGTACAATGAAAAGAGAACTTGGTTAAAGGTAGGAGATTCTTGGTTCTGGTCTTGTTTCTAAACTTCAATAAGCATGTGCATCTTAAACAAGTCACCAAACTGCTCTGGACTGAAGCTCCATACTCTGCAAAATGAAGAAATGGGACTAGACCAGTATTGGCAACCTCTTAGAAATCATGTGCCCAAACTGCACCCTCAATCCACCTGTGAGTTCCCCACATTACCCTAGATAGGGGAGGAAGGAAGTGCTGGGCAGAGGGGTGGGGTATGTGAAAAATGGCCTTGAGTGCTGTGGAGAGGGGGAACAGAACAGTCCCCTCCAGCATGCAGGAGCATGCGTTCAATGGGTTTGCCAACATGGGACTATACTATCTCAAGTGAGGCCAGCCACTACTGTTGCCTTGAGGGCCAGGGTAGGGTGTCCCAAGTCCCATGGAACTGCCTGTCTAGGAAGTTCACTTACAATGGGGAAGGGGAAGAAGACTCTGTTTGCCATCTATGAAATGAGCTGAAGAAGGAAATGGCAAATGACTCCATTGACCTTGCCAAGAATAATTTAAGTGGAGTCAAGAGAAATCAAACAGGACTGAAATTATTGCATAACAACGAAGTCCAACCCAGAATCCTTTGCTAAGATTCATGGGAGATGGAAGAAAACCATTGATATAAGCCATCAGGAGAATCAGACTGGGGATATCTACCAGTGACCACACTTGGGGACCACATAGTCTTTTTAGTACATATGAGATAGTTATAACAACAGTCCTTCAACTCTGCCATCTATGCTTCTTTGATCATAGATGTTGCAAGGTTCTATGTCAGGATTTGGCAATTTGGGGGAAACCTCTGTAACCCATCTGGCAAGAGGAAAAGAGAACTCCATGAGCATCTGTGTTAGTTGTTCAGGAAAGATTTTATAAAGTCAAGTGGAGAAATGAAGGAAGCCAGAAGGGCAATGTGATGGAAAGAAGTCCATGGGAAGTGCTCTGAAAGTCAAAGATCAGATGAACTTCTATTGAAGCTTGGTCTCCAGGAACTCCTGACAAGGAGCAGATGGCCTGGATGGTACTGTCATACCAGAAATCATTTTAGTGACAGTCACGAGCATGTTATCGGGAATTTTAAAAAATATCATATATTTTATGTTTTTAAAAACATTGTTCTGAGAAAAGTCCACCTAGATTTCACCAGACTCTACCAAAGGAATTCATGACACACAAAAAAAGTTAAGAACTTTACATCTGACTAAATAGAAGAATGTCAGGGCTTGAACCTGGAAGTCTGAGTAGTTATGGAGCATCAGAACCATGGACAGAAACAGGTGGCCTTCATTACTTTTCCAGAGAATGAATGAGTAAAGTATTCATTAATTGCTTTCTGTGTGCCAAGCACTGTGCTAAGCTCTGGGGAAACAAATGGAAAAAAAAAATCAGCCAGTCCTTACTCCCAAGAAGCTCATAGTGTAATGAGAGAGACCATATATGGGCAAAGTATGACAGGTGACACTTGTTGGCTCAAAGATTACTGGGTACTATCTGCTTTTCTAGCCTGCCTTGCCAACATAAGGCTATCTATCCAACATGATTTACTCAGCATCAAATATTTTTCTGTCCTAAAAATGAATTTAATTTTAGTGCATTAACACTTCAATATTATTAATTAAAAAGAATAAATGATTGAGTTATAAGGAATAATTGTGAGAAACACAGTCTTTGTCACCTTTCACTCCCTGTTGGGCTCTCCCTTCTTCTTTTACCCTTCATTGAACCCAAGTCAACTCAGGTGCCAAACTCTTCTCACTGAGTCTGATGTGTGGGCTTTAATTAATTTAAGATCTTTGCATTTTAGAGGGGACAAGGCAAGAACAGAGGAAGTAATAGATCAGTAAGGATCAAGTTTCCTACTCAGTGGCATGTGAAGGAAGGAAATATGGTAGTAATGATAAAGATGATAGTCCTAAAATTATTCCATATTAAAAACTGCTATTCTGCCCTTGACCAAAGGTAGTTTGAAGCATGGGGTTGGGACTGGTAATAGTGTGGAAATGCTAATTACAAAGTACAATAAATTAAAAGTCTATTACTCTGCCTGGGCCTCTCTTTTACATTTAATTATTTGTATACACAAACTCTCCCCTCCATTAGATTCTCTGTTCCTTAGAAAGAGAATCGTTTGTCTTTGTATCTTGTAATGAATGTCCTCATCCTTCATGTATAATAGTCATAAATATAGTCCTAGGAGTAACCTTTAAGGTCATTTAGTCCAACCTCCTTTGTTTTACTTTTGGAGAAACTGAGACCTCGGGTATTAAGTAGCTTGCCTAAGATTACCAAGGTTTTGTTGGTGTCCCACTCTTCATGACCCATGGAGTTTTCTTGGCAAAGATACTGGAATGGTTTGCCATTTCCTTCTCTACTATGTCCCCATTTTACAAATGAGGTACTGAGGCAAATAGGGGTTAAGTGTCTGAGGCCAGATTTTAACTCACATATTCCTGATGCTAGGTCTGGTGCTCCATCTGCTGCTTGGTCACCAAGTCAGTAATCAGGAAAGTAGGAATTTGAACCTATGTCCTCTGATTCCAAATTCAGAAGAATCCAAATCTCTGACTCTAACTCTTCCTACCAGATTTCACTTTCCCTTAATGTTTGTTAAATTAAATGGAAAATATAGAAATGCTTTTTAAAGAAATCTATATGCGATTCATTTTACAGGATTTGTTTTCTTTTCCCTTGTAGACTGTGTTTTATCAGAGTTGCACTGAAATAGCAAGACTGCTTTCGAGAAATGAAGACATACCCCTAATAAGTGAGGTAATGTACCTTGGCATTAAGATCAGACCTTCTAAAAATACCAGCTCTATCTCCAGGCAAATGGCCCTGATGCTAAAATGCATAAAACATCTCTGGTACAGAGTATCAAGAATCTTAACTAATCTTTTTAATTAATGTGACTTGGCAATAAACATAATTCTTGATTCCAGAAATATAGAGGCTCCTGACGCTATGTCATTAATAACAAAAACCATCATAAATCTCACTTTGGACAGATCTAAGACACATGAAAATGGATTGTTATCCAAAGACACACCATTTATACTTCTGAAAGATCGTTTTTATCACTATGCAGTCCATCATGGCTCTTGCCTGTATGTATAGGTTTATCAGTTCTCTTTTCACTTAGAAACTAATCTCAAACTGAATTTCAGGATTCATAAAACTTGACAGCTGGAAAAAAGAGGGGAGAGTAAAAAACAGAATGAAAATAGGAGCTGTGAAAAGAAATGAGATGATTTAGCCATGATGGCAAAATTGAATCTCTGGATTACAGTATAAGTCTAGTGAGGATTGGCATGAGGAATATCATTAGGAAATATATATTTGTAGGAACAAAGGTGTAGAGTGGAAGGGACCTTGTAGTAACTCACTTATTTTAGAGATGGGGAAACTGAGGTCCAGGGAACTTAAGTGATTTGTCCAAAGTCACATATAGGTCCTAGCGCTAGAGCTTGAAGGAACCTCAAAGGCCATTTAGTCCAACCTCTTCATTTTACAGATAAGGAAGCTGAGGTCCAGGGAGTTAACCTGAGTAGCTCAGGATTCCTCAGATAGCATTCCACAGTAGCAGAGCTGGATTTGAATCCAAGCTCTCTGACTTCAGACCCTTTGGTATTTCCTCTATAGCATGTTATCTCTCAAGCTGTTCATGTGGTGAGAGTGAGAGGTTTGAGATGGACAGCCTGAGCCCTGCATTCAGAAGCAAGAAATGTAAAATGCTATAGGAGAAAGCTGAGGACCCATGGGGTGGATCCTTTGTGTATGTACTGTGGAATTAAATTTAAAAAGGAACAAAAAGGATAAAGATGGATTGGTGTAATGTTATTCTGTTGATTATCATGTCTTAAATTCAAAAGAATTTTTATAAGTAAACTTTTATAGTTATTTTATAAATTTTATAGAGTGTTTTTATATTTATCTTTATATGCCAACATAAAGAGAATATATTTATTACTTTTTAAAGTTTTATGAATAATCTTTTGTTTTTATATCATTTATTTACTATATAACCAACTATAGAAGATACTGTCTTCTTCATTTCTAACAAAACGTGCTGTGCTTCATGCCTATAGTCTTTCACTTCTCTCTCTCTGTGTATATATTTTAATATATATATATATCTTAAATGTTAGCTATTTCAGTCATATAGTTATATCCAACTCTTCATGAGGAAACTGAGGTAACTGAGATTCCTCTTCCTGGGTTTAAATCTGGCCTCAGATATTGACTAGCTGTGATTCTGGGCAAGCCACTTAACCCTTGCCTTTAAAAAGAGCCAGAGGAGGAAATGGCAAAGCCAATCCAGTATTTTTGCAAAGAAAACCCCAAATGGGGTCACAAAGAATTTGACATATCTGCAAATTGACTGAACCACATCATCTCTTGGATATATTCTTTTATCTTTTGTGGAAATCTAGCAAGGTCATTTCATAGTGCACTATCACCTTTTGGGAATCACTAATTCAAGAGCAGTTCTGTTTCTCATTATATTGATATAGTTATCAGGACTCATCATTCCCTCAGTGGGGGCAAGACTTCCAGACCCACTGACATAAAAACAAATCCCCAAAACATTTGGATGGGGGAGAAGCAATGTTCTGTAGTCTGAGAAAGATACCCAGATCTTACAAGTTCACATTTTCTGACAATGGTTTTGGTATAGCTTTAAATGAAAAATTATGTTTCATCTTTAAAAATCTTTCCCCCCCCCCCCATCTTTAATGCTCCAGTCTTTAAAGGTATTGATTTGTCCGTCAAGACAGGCATTATTTTCTTTGTATCAATGGTTGGCAACTGTTTTTTTTTTTGTTATTGTTGTTTTTATTGGTCTTCTCACTGTTCTAGCTTTAAAAAGCCTGTGCTTCAGTGGAGGAATCAATGACAATCCTTCCAGCTGCTAGGTCCCTCTGATGGTCTTGTTTTGTTTTCTGAGGATTAATTAGACTATTTTTCAGTAACAGTTTGGAAGTTCCTGGTATTTTATTTTCAACTGTGACCCAACTTTCCTCTCTCCCTACATAGTTGTTGCCTTCCTGAGGAAAGGAAGCTACCTTTGGTTCTTACAGGCTGTCTAGCTATGGAAAGATCATAAGATTGTAGATTAAAACCTCAAAGAGGCCTTAAAGAGCATCTGGTCCAACCCATTCACTTTATATTGGAAGAAACTGAGACTCACAGAGAAAGTATCTTGTTTAAGATTATATAGGTAGTGAGTATCAGAGTTAGCATTGAACCTAGGTCCTTAATTCCAAATTTAGTCTACTACAGCATTCTGCATGTTATTGTTTTTTTTTAAAGACCCTTAGGGAGGCAACTAGGTGGCGCATTGGATAGAGAGCCAGGCCCATGGATGGGAGGTCCTGGGTTCAAATCTGACCTCAGATACTTCTTAGCTGTGTGACCTTGGGCAAGTCATTTAATCCTGATTGCCTAGCCCTTACTGCTCCTCTGCCTTGGAACCAATACACAGTATTGATTTTGAGATGGAAAGTAAGGGTTTAAAAATAAAAATAAAATCCTTGCCTTCTTTCTTAGGAGCAATACTAACTATCAGCTCCAAGAAAGGAGAGCAACAAGGACTAGGCAATCAGGGTTAAGTGACTTGCCCAGGGTCACACAGCTAGGAAGTGTCTGAGGCCAGACTCATCTCCAGGCCTGGATCTCTATCTACTGAGCCATCTAGCTGCCTCTCATACTGCATCTTTCATCACAAAAATGAAAAGACTTACCAGCCCATACTATGACAACCCCTGCACCCACTGGACCTCCTTAGGAAACCTTCTCCCTGTCCTTGGACCTCTTCCTGCTCTCTCAGATCAATATAGGATCCTTGTTAACTGCTCCAGAAAATAGTCTTCTTCGGAGCCTCAGCACATCCGTTAGACTTACCATTTGAACTGGTGAAGTGTGCTGTTGCCAAGAAGGCAGTGCATTGACTACTGCCTTGAGCCTTGAGGAGTTCACCAAACTTTGATGAGAACCGGTTTTGTGTGTGTCTCTGCACCATGGTTGTGTGTGAGCCTGTCTTTGCAGTTCTGCACTTCTTTTAGAATATTTAGTCCTAGAGAGGAGGCTCTGAGTTTATTGTGCTTGCAATATGCAATGCTTATCCCTTCACTGACAGCCGGGGGGGGGGGGGGTAGGGGCTCAGGGAATATTATCTGTTGGGGATGATGTAATGGATCCTCAAGCAATTATTTCCTTTGGGTGCAATATCTTTGGGCTGATGTAAATTGGAAAGCTGGAGCCTGCCTAATTTTCTATTTTACACCTGCTAATGGTTCTTTGAATAGGATGTGGAAGAGCCTCTCATTCTGCTTCTATTCTCTGAGATATAATCCCCCTGTCCTCATGTGAAGAATATTCTTTGTGTATAAGTTCACGAAACATCCACTTAATATTCCTCCATTCTTTTGAAGACAATGCTGGATGACATCGGCTCCAGCCTGCTTTAAAAACAGACCACTGACTTTGATCTCAGTTTCTTACTGTTCATTCTGTCAAATCTGCCTAAGGGGGGGGGGGTATCCTTAAGAAAAGGCCAGACTCTGAACGCAGTTTTCAAGATGCTAAGAAAAGACTAAGCTGTTGAGAGCGTTTTCAGAATGCTCAAATCTTCTGAGCTTTGGCAGCGGCAAGATCAGGGTGAAGGAAGCTTGAAGGCCCTTTATATAATCTGTCTTCTGGAGCCCAGAGGTGAGAGGGTAGGGGTGTACTCTCCCCTTGTGAAGAGGGATAGGGAGGGGAAGGCAGCAAGTGAACAGTGAAACCAGGATGTAAGCGAGACCCCGGGGGAGAGTGGCAAAAATGAGATCACTTCCTTCCTTATGCCAGTGTGGGGTAAAGGGTTATGCCTTCATTCACTCTTCTGTGCCAGCTGGATGCATTCCTCAAGTTCATTTCCTTTTTCCCAAAGAACCTATACACAAGTTTTTTGTCTACTTCTTTTTATCTACATAAAGAACTGTATAGAGAGCAGGGTAGGCAAGAAAAGGAATATTTAGCTGATTCATAAATTTCTTCAGTTTCATCATCAAACAAGCTAATTATTTGTTTGCTTGCTAGATTAGGGCTTTGCCAGAGACTCTGCCAGTTCATAAATGGAACTATGTTTACACTTCTTTGCCATGAAGTAGGCTCTATTCAATTCAACATAAATTAAGTATCTACTGTATACAAAGCAGCATTTGGGGCTTGGATGCTAAGGAAATGAAACTCAACAGAATGAGACCTTGCCCTCAAGGGGTTTATAATCCTGGGGAAGAAAATATTATCTAAAGCAAAGCTGATGAAAGGGAAAGTGAGAGATATACCAAGGAGAGGTTCAACCAGAGCTTCTTAGGAAATTTAAGTAAGGCAAGATTACTTGGAAGCCAGGAGAATGACAGGATCCTAGATCCTGAGCTAGAAGGCAGCTTAGAGATCATCTAGTCCAATGCTCTATTTGATAAATGGAAAAATTGCAGTCTAGGTAGAATGAATCTATTAGCCCAAGATCACATGGTTGAAGAGGTAGAATTTAAACTCAATACCTCTTGGGACTAACTCCAGAACTGGTGCTTCTTCCCACTGTGCCATTCTGGAGTTTAGGGAAGGCTTCCTAGAAGAGATGATACCTAACAAAGGCTTGAAAAAAGAGAGATGGCAACAGCTAGGGATCAGGTTGGCCATCCATTCTGTCAATGCAGAAATATGGAAGAAGATAGGAAAAGAAGGGCAGGGGATGAGGAAGGGATAACCCAGTTTGACTAGAATACAGAATGGATGAATAAGGGTCTTAATAGAAAAGACTGAAAAGACAGGCTGAAGAATGCAGGTTCAGGACTTTACCCTTCATTCATTAGACAAGAGGTAGCCAAGTAAAGATTTTTGAATAGGGTGAGATCATCAGCATGGTGAATGTGGAAGGCCACTTAGGGCAGTAATAGGAAGGATGAATTGGGAAGATGATAAACTGGAAGTAGAATGAGAATTTAGAAGGCTATTCTGGTA
Source organism: Monodelphis domestica (assembly GCF_027887165.1). Classification (NCBI taxonomy): domain Eukaryota; kingdom Metazoa; phylum Chordata; class Mammalia; order Didelphimorphia; family Didelphidae; genus Monodelphis; species Monodelphis domestica. The sequence goes on from NC_077231.1 coordinate 80,908,797, forward strand.
GATAGTTCAGGTGAGAAGAGATGAGAATCTAGACTAGGGTGATGCTGTACTTTGAGTAGAGACAATCGGCAGGATTGATAGCTTAATGAATTTGGAGAGGGAAGGGTCCACAGTGACCCTGGGGTTACCAGCCTGGGTGACAGGGTGATTGCTGTGCTATTGATAGATACAGAGAAGTCAAGGATTGGTATACAATGGGGGTGAGGGAAGAAATAATGAGTGAAGCTTTGGACATGTGGGGTTGCACATCACTGGAGTCCATTTAGACAGACATACCCAGCAGGCAATTGGAAATAAGAGACTGGGTCTCTGAGGAAAGTTTGGAGGTAGAAATGCAGAGTAGAATAATTTTTAAAGTGAGTAAGAGACCTAAATGAGAAACTATAAGACAGAAGGCCAAAGATAGAACCTAGGGAGGGATACCTGTGTTTAAAGGACAGGAGAATGAAGCAACAATAACAATAAAAGGCAGAGAAGAGAACCATGAATGAAAGTATGGAATCATGGAAGCCAAAGGAAAGGAGAGAGACTGAAGGAGGTGAGGGTGGTCCATTGGGTCATATTTTATATACAGAACAAGAAGTATCAAGATGGAAAAGAAATGGTCTTTGGATGTAATAATAAAATAAAAGCCATTAGTGACCTTGGAGGGAGAATTAGAATGGTTTGGATAAATGTTCGGCTGTAAAAGGTCTATCAACAACACTTAGAGCTTTTATATAATACTTGAGGTTGGCAAAGCACTTTGGATGTGTTATTTCATTCAGTCCTCACAATGACCCTGCCAGATAGGTACTATTATTATTGTTCCCATGTTAGATGAGGAAGCTAAGGTACCCAGAAGTTAAACAATTTGCTAATGGTCACAGTCAGTTTGGGGGGCAGTATTTGAACTTGGGGATTCTTGCCTCTGAAGCTAGCACTCTATTCACTGTACCAAGCAGCTACCAAGTACTGAAGACCCAATACTTTTGTTTGAAAATACCTCTGATAAAGAAAGAGGAATACTTGAATTTTGCTATAAATAGCAATAGGAGTCCACCCTCCATCCAACCAGTCTCAAAATCTTAAAACTAGGGCAGCTAGATAGATGGAATGCTGGGCCTAGAGTTAGGAAGAGTCCCTACCTGGGTTCAAATCTGACCTCAGATACTTACTGTGTGATCTTGGACAAATCATTTAACCCTGTTTGCCTAAAACAAAAATCTAATGCACTCTAGTTCCACAAACATTCTTACATATTTCCTCTTCTTTCTAGTCACACAAGCCACCCCACTGATTCAGGCCTTCATCCACTCTCTTCCAGTTGAATTTCCTGATTGGCCTCTTATCTTCTCTTTAATCCATCTTCCACACAACTGACAAACTGATTTTCTTGAAACACAGTTCTGACTGTGTCACTCCCCTAATTAGGAAACTTCAATGGGATAGACTCCTCTGTGTTGTTGTTGATGGAAGCCTTTCATATTTTGACTCCAACTCAAGTTGATTGGTTATTTTTTTAAACTCTTACCTTCTGTCTTTGAACCAATGCTAATTATGAGTTCAAAGGCAGAAGAGCGGGTTAAGTGACTTGCCCAGGGTCACACAGCTAGGAAGTGTTTGAAGTCACATTTGACCCCAGGATCTCCTGTCTTTAGGACTCAATCCTCAATCTACTAAGCCATCTAGTTGCCCCACCAACCCAGATTTTGATAGTCAATCACTCACTATATGGCAGGCATAGTGCTAAGTCCTGGGGGTACAAAGAAAGTCAAAAAGACAGCTCTTGTTCTCAGAGTCCTTAGTCTAATAGGAGAAACAACATGCAAATAGTCATGGACAAACAAGTTCTACAGAAGAAAAATTGGAAATAACCCAAGTAGGGAAGGCTCTAGTGCACATTAGTCACCTTCTCCCCAACACACACACACACACACACACACACACACACGCCCCTTCCCCTCTATGTTCTTCTGCAGATTTCATGTCTTCATGGGTGTCCTCCATACCTGACATGTTCTCAGTCCTCCCCTCTGACTCTTGTAATACCTCACTGTCTTCAAGAGTCTAAGTGCCATCTCCTATAAGCAGTCTAATCCTGATTTCCCTACTCCCCACCTTCCCTGCTTCTTGCTAGTGCCCTTCCTTCCCCAGATTCCTTTGATAAACAGTTTCATTTACTTATTTCTGTGATGCTAGATGGGCCAGTGGATAGATTGCCAGGAGTGGAGTCAGGGAAACTTGGATTCAAATCCAGTCTTAGATTCTTACTGTATGACCTAAAGCAAGTCACTTAGCTTTTGTTTGCCTTGGTTTCCTCATCTGTAAAATGGAAAAATAATGGCTCCCAGGGTTTTTGTGAAGATCAAATGAGATAATAATTTTAAAGTGCTTTGCACAGGGCCTGACACATAGTAGGTGCCAAAATAAATGTTAACTATAATTATTATTATTAGTGTTGCTTCCCCCCAAGTAGAATCTATGCTTCTCAAGGGTTAGAACCTATTTTATTCTAATCTTTGACTTTCCAGGGACTCCCACAATGCCCAGCAAATAAATGCTTTTGCATTAACTTCCCTTAACTGTTCTCTTTTGCAATATACATGAACATTTGGACTTTAGCCTAAATAATTACCTCTCTCATTCCCCTTAATAGAAGTACTAATAAATGTTTCAAAAACCAGCTCTCCAGGATGGTGGAAAAAAATTATGCAGGACACAGTTTTAAGTTTATCTTCATTGTTACCTTTTTCTCCATTATTATTTCTTAAGACTAGACAATCAAGGACACAATAAATCGTGCCCCAATTTGTGGCATTTACCAGTTTTAAGGTATAAACGATCACACTGAAAATTCAAAAATCCTTGGCTCCTGCACAGCCCTGTTACTTGTTATTACATCAAAATATTGGCTAAAAATTGTTTGTTTTTTGGTTCCCAAGTCTTTGGGGATTTTAAAAAGCTCTTTCGAGAGCTAAATCTGCTAAAGAGGCGGAGGGAACCTCAGGTTGAAAACAGAACTGTCAGCCCCTGCTCTCTATTGGGGCGTTGATCTTGTTGGACAATAGAAGGTTGCTGGATTCTAGAAATGCCTCAGGTGGCTGGTTTAATATATTTTTGTTGTCCACATTACAAAGGGGCTTTGTCATCGACACTGACAATTGCTATTTGTGTGTGTGGCTGAGAATGAAAGACTGGTGTGTGCCCCACCGTTCCTGGCTCCCCCTTTCCTAGTTCAGCTGCCGTTTGGCTGGCTCCTGGGGCTGCTTGGAGCAGAGCCCACAGCTGTGGATGACTCCCCCTCTCCAATGCCCGTTCTTTCTAGCCCCTTTGCTCACAACAGGGCCACCTGTGTGGGACAGTCAGAAGTTAAGTAATTAGCTTCGGCCCCCATGAGCATCTTCAAGTAGAAGCATCTTGAGAAATGCCAAGTATTGTTCAAAGCCCAAAGTGTGTGTCTTCTTTCGAGAGCCAGAGGCCTTGAAAGGGTGGAGCACCCAGGAGGGGAGAGGATTCACCAAGGAAAGGCTTTGCTGTCCGACATCAGAGCCCTGACCTTCAAGGAAGGGGAGTGCCAGGCCTGACGGGGTCTCCTCCATAGTGGTCAGAGCCTTCCCGAAAGCCCTGCAGGCATAATCCACTGACACTGAGATTTGGGATTGACAGAGCTCCTGCTTTTGAAAAATGAGAGCCTGCCTGCTGGTCCCCTGAAGAAAGGAAGCACGATGGGAGATCCACTTGGTAGTTACTGACAAGAGGCTCCAGTTTCATTCCAAGATGTCATTTAAAGGATCCTAGACATAGAGCTGAAAGGGACCTCCCAGGCCAACTAGTCTGACCCCCCTCCCCTCCCCTCATTTTATTTTATTTTATTAAAACTCTTCCCTTCTGTCTTGGAATCAATACTATCTAAGTAAAACATGGCAGCAATGCTAACTATTGGTTCCAAAGCAGAATGGTAAGGGCTAGGCATTTGGGGATAAATGACTGCTTAAAAGTGTCTGAGGCCAGATTTGAACTCAGGACTTACAGACTCTGGCTCTCTATACACTGAGTCACCTAGCTGTTCCTGACCCCCTCATTTTACAGACAAGGAAACTGAGGTTTAAAGAGGTGAAGAAATTTCTCTTAAGAGCATACGCATAGTAAGCATCAGAGACAAGATTAAAGAATCATAAATTTAGAGGTCTCAAAGGGCTCTCAGAAACTATTCCAAGGCCTCTGACCACCACACAAGAACTTTTTCTACTCTTTATTATTGTTCAGTCTTTTTTAGTCATTTCTAACTCCTTTTGGCCCCATTTGGGGTTTTCTTGGCATAGATGCTAGAATGGTTTACCATTTCCCTCTCCAGCTCATTTTACAGAAGAGGAAAATGAGGCAAATCAGGTTAAGTGACTTTCCCAGGGTCACACAGCTAAGAAATATCCGAGGCTGTATTTGAACCTAGATCTTCCTGACTCCATCCACAGCAACACCTAGCTGCCCTGCCTGAAGCTAATGAGCTTCACTTTCTTTATGTTCTACTACTTCATTCATAGGATTTTCTTCTGAATCTGAGCTTTCCTCAAGATCCCTACGTTTTGCTTCTGGCCTGCTCTCACCTGAGTCCTCTCCCACCTCTCTTGTCATCCTTGGCATTTCCTGGACTTGGCTGAAAATCCACATGTGCCAAGAAGCCTTCCCTGATCCCTCCTCTCTCCAGGCAGTCCCTGGAACTTCTGGGATTAGGTCAGGCTTGGTCATAATATGTTGGATCCTTTACTCATTCCCTCTAAGATTTATCTTTTCTGTTTGCAATATTATAAGCAGGAACCAATAGCTCGATGGTTTTAATTCATTCCCCTCCTCAGGACCTGGAGGTAGGTTCACAGAATCATAAAGTAGTAAGTTTAAAGCTGGAAGGGATGTTCTACTCCACAGTTATTAACTGGGTGGGAAGAGGGAACACCTACATAAGGGAACTCCCTCTCCCAAAGAAGGCTGACTCCTCTGCTATGGAGATTTGGGGAGCTGCATGGAGCGCTGAGGGGTAGTGACTGGCCCAGGGCCACCCAGCCAGGATGTGTCTCCAAATCAGCTCTTACTGGCTTCTCTTTCTCCACTGGGCAATGATGCTTCTTTATCAATAACTGAGCAAAAGAGAAATAGAGATCAGGACAATGAACTTTTCCCCCTGACATTAGTCTACATAGACCCAAAGTTTCCATTTCAAAATTTATGCAGGAGACAGAAAAGGATTACCTTTCTCTGTTTTCTGTAGCTCAGTGGATAGAGAGTCAGGCATGGAGGTGAATGGTCCTGGGTTCAAATGTGACCTAAGACATTTCCTAGCTGTGTGACCATGGGAAAGTCATTTAACCCCTTTTGCCTATCCCTTGTCATTTTGTCTTAGGATTGATACAAGACAGAAAGTAAGAATTATTTTTTTTTTAAAATAGGGATAGTTAGGTGGTACAATGGATAGAGCTCTGGGCCTGAAGTCAGAAAGACCCATCTTCCAGAGTTCAAATCTGGCCTCAGACACTTACTAGATGTATGACCTTGGGCAAGTCACTAAACCCTGATTCCCTCAGTTTTCTCATCTATAAAATGATCAGGAAAAGAAAATGGCAAACCACACCAATACTTCTTCCAAGAAAACCCTAACTGGAGTTACAAAGAGACAGACACAACTTAAAAAGACTTAATAACAACCACAAAATTTTTAAATGGATGTTTTCCCACAAGAACTACTTTACCTCAGAATAGAAAAATAATAATTTACCAATTCCTTTAATGTAATAATTTAACAAAAAGGCTCCCAAGGGAGTGCATAGATAAATTTCAAAGGATCTAGAAACATGTTTTTTAATCCTTATCTTCTTAGTATCAATTGCAAGGGATAGGTAATCAAGGTTAAGTGAATGGCACAGGGTCACATAGCCAGTATGGGAAAGAGGCAGAACTTAAATCCTTGAACACAGGTCTTCCTGGTCAGCTCTCTTTATTCTCCCTCATAGAATCTTTGTATGGCACATATTGGGTTTAATAAATAGCTATGGAGTTGAAAAATACTTCAAAAAAAATTCTGTGTTAATAACAACTCTAAGACAGATGGGCAAATGGAATTAAGTGACTTGTCCAAGGTCACACATCCTAAAAGTATCTGAGGCCGGATTTGAACCTAGGTCCTTTCCACTCCACATCTGGCGTTCTATCCATTGTATCATCTGGCTGCCCCTTCCATGTTCTTTTTCACTCATTTCTAACAAATTTATCATTTCCTTCAGTTATGAATTTAGGTTATTCTGAGAAGGGAATCCACAGGCTCTACTAGATTGCCAAAAGGGTGCAGACCATAGGAAATGTTCCCCATATGGCACTCTAAGAGAAGCTTTAGAATCTATTCCTTGAAGCCGGTATTCTTGGCAGAAGCAGGCAGATTTCCAGGTAATTGAGAATATTACAAGTTTAGTTTCATGAGGAGGCGGCAGTAAAGGCTGACGTGTCTCTTTGTGTATCTGAGGGAACGACGGGTTCATGGGCACATCTGGCAGGAAGAGCGAGGTGAGTCAGTGGTGCGTCTGTGTGGGTACAGATTCTTAGGAAAGTTTAGGGAAGGCACGTGCTTTCTTGATACCAGAAGGGTTATGAAGGCAGGTATGTGTGTGTGTGAGTGAATGGGCTCAGGTGTGGAGCTGGGAGCCATTATTGGCTTGTTCCACACTGGCAGGGTGGCAGACCATGATGGTGGGCTGGCTCCATAGAAATTTGGGGATCAGTACCCAGCAGGGTGGCTCGAGAGGAAGTCACTGCTATTTGGGTAATTGTTGGGGACTAGGATGAGGAAGCCTTACTGACCTGTTGACTCCCTGAGCTGGCTTGGTTCTGGATCTCCAGGACCTAGCAAGGGAAGAGAAAGCTTGGGGGACAGCCATGGAACCTGGGATCTGGATGTAGGCAGTGAGTGAGTAAGGCCCATTGCAATAATAATTAAAGGGGAATTCATAAACCCTTTAAGTTTCCTGGCATTTTAAATTCATCAGTTTATATCCAACTTAATCTCTAACTCTATCTCAAGAAACTGTTGTCTTTTAAGATTCTAAGCTTTAAGCCATTGGCTCTTGTAAGGATAATTTTAGCATTGTGACCTAAAACTATATTTAATTATTGCTCGCCTTGGGATATCCCAAATAATAGAATACCCAAGTCAGCTGGAAATTGTGGTGATTTTAATTAATATATAGAGAAGGAATTAAGGAGAAGAGAGAGAGAGAGAGAGAGAGAGACAGAGAGAGAGAGAGAGAGAGAGAGAGACAGAGAGAGAGAGAGAGAGAGAGAGAGAGAGAGAGAGAGAGAGAGAGAGAGAGAGAGGGAGAGGAAAGAGTTATTTAAACTGCTCCGGCTCAGGCTGAGCCAGGCAGGAGGAGTTAAAGGCCTTGGCCAAGGGGACCTCCCCTGAGTGACAAGGGAAAAGAGAGTCAGTCTTATCATTCACCATGAGACTGTCTCAAGGAAGCTGTCTGAGGGAGCTCCTCCAGGCTTGAGTTCCAGGATTGAACTGGCGCCCAAGTCTGTTCACAGGAAGTCACCAGCAAGATCCACCTCTTCGGGGAAAGAGCCCAAAGAAAGGAAGTGATGCACCCTATGTAGATGGTTTTACATCACTTTCCTGCATCTTATCTGTACCAATGGTAGCTTAGCTTGACTTAAGACATCCCAGGGGTCTGTCAGCAGTTTCTGCACATGTTTATCAAAAGCCATCCTCCTAGATACTTAATCCTTAGGTATGGGTGCAGACATTCCTGACCTTGCTAGACTAAGTAGGGTGGAGCAATGTAAAGTTCACAAGACATTCCTGATTGCGTTAGACCAAGTATCTCCATTGTTACAATCAGGAGGTAGCTAAATCCAATCTACACACTCTGACCCCTCATTTAATCTCTTGTCCCCTTTCCATCTCCTTCCCCTTGATATAGATAACGGAACATGTCTGTTCTCCACTGTCCTAGGCATTCTAAAGTATGTTTGCCCTGCATGGAGTAAGGATTCATTCTCAATCAATCTTTCATATAACGGGAAAAAAATATGATGCTCAAATATTAGAGCAGCAGTTCTTTCCACAAAAGAGGGTATCAGAGATGATTAAAAACAAAACAAAACAAAACAAAAACCCTTACCTTCTGTCTTAGAATTGATACTAATTATTAGTTTTAAGGCAAAAGTGGTAAGGCTAGGTAATGGGGGTTAAGTGACTTATCCAGGGTCACACAGCTAGGAAGTATGTGGGGTCACATTTGAACCCAGCATCACCCATCTCCTATCAAAGATGATTAAAAGACTAATTTCTACTCCAGTGATGTTATAGGTGAGCAAATTAGGCTTATGCCAAGTGAGAGGATCTACGTATGCCAACATATCTCCCCTTGCCCTGAAGTTTGACCAGAATGTTTGTTGAATGAATTCATGTAAAATTGTTGGCTCCTTCTCTGTAGTCTCCCTGAAAGGTTCTATATTTATTCCAGTAATTTTTCCATTGTCCCAAAACAGTTTTGGAATTCTTCTTTTTAATTTTCCCAGCAAGAAGTCTTCTTTCTCTCCTCTCCAGAGCATTCACAATTATACAGGTATATAAGATATCTCTTTCACATAATAGGGATTAGGGGTACAGGATCCCCTTGATCTGGAAAATCCATGTAAAGTTTTTAGCTGTCCCTTTGTACAAGTGAAGAAGTTTTAGTTGCTTCCTTTCTCTCTTATGGCATGTTTTGTATAAATGGAGATTTTGAACCCTAGACTTCATTCCCCAGAAGTCCTTGGTATTTCCCAGAATTCCCTATAATCTCTCCTGAGTCTCCACGTTGGCGAGATCACAATTGGTATTTAACTGGCAGTAACACCTCCCATGCCCTCTTCCTTTGCAAATGATGCAACAAGTATAGTGGTAAGCTAAGTGCAGGGATTTTAAATGGGCTAATCAGCCATGAGTACGTGGTTTTTATTTTGTATCTTCTTTATTCCTTGATTTCTAATGATCATTAATAAACCTCATAAAATATAATATTTTTATTGTTAGAGATATAATTTAATTTTTACAGTTTCCAGTATCTTATTGTAAAATTTGGGTTAAGTATTTGGTCGTAGACTATATGGCTTGTAAAACTGCCCTCAAATATCTATTTAATTTCCTATGCCAGCCTGGGGTATATTGAAACCACAACAAAGAAAGCCACAATGTGGAAAGGAAACCTATAGTTCTTTTGGCATTTTTTTACATTCTGTTGCATTATAATCGTCTGTGTACCTATCACATCTCCAGGACTAGACTGTAAGCTTCTTGAGAACAGGAACTGTCATTTTCGTCTTTGTATCCCTCTCTAGGTTTAGAACAAGACAACTTTATTTCTCATCCCAACTCTACCATTACCAGCTGTATTAATATGGGCAAACTCCTTAATTAAATCCAATTCCTCTTTGGTCAAATGGATAAAAGAATCTATGTTGCTGTTTGGTTGTTTTCAGTTGCATCCAACCCTTTATGCCCCCCTTTGGGGCTTTTCTTGGCCACGCTGAATCCATGGTGACTTCTAGTACTTACTGTTATCTTTTCTAATTGCATGTACCATCTGATGATTAATTCTAGAATTTTCCTTAGGCTCAATGTCAAATCCAATAGTCTAGTAGTTTCTGGAATTGAACATTATCTTTTTTGAAAATCAGAACCTCACCTTCCCATTTCTTTGTTGTTGTTCACTTGTTTCAATTGTGTTTCATTCTGTGACCCTATGTGGGGTTTTCTTGGCAGAGATCCTAGAGTGGTTTGCCATTTCCTTCTCTAGCCCATTTTACAGATAAGGAAAGTGAGGAAAACAGGGTTAAATGTCTTGCTCACATAGCTAGTAAGAGTTTGAGGCTAGACTTGAACTCATGTCTTCCTGACTCCAGGCTTAATACCTATCCATTGTACCACCTAGATGCCCTAGAGCAATATTTATACTACCTAATTAGACTGTTGCAAGGCCCCAGTGAGGCACTATTGAGAGCATGATGGAACAGCACTTAGTAGTCAGAGGGTTTGGGTTCAAATTCACCTCTAATGATTACAAGTCACTTCCTCTCCTGCCAACTCAGTTTCCTCATCTATAAAATGAAGGGGTTATGGACTGGACAACCTCTGAAGTCCCTTCCAGCTCTGGCCTGAGATACTAGGTCTATTTGTACCATTCTCTGGAATGTAGTAGGCACCTGATAAATGCTGAATGAATCAATTATTACTCCTAGGGCCTCTTGTGCATTAAATGGACTGTTCCCCAAAGGGGTACTCAATAACTACAAATACTATTCCTTCAGCTCCTACCATGTGCCAAGGACTGTGCCTTGTCGAAGCAATGTGGACAGTAGAAAGGGTCAAACTCTAATCCCAGCTCTGCCACTGTCTAGCTGTTTGACTTTTGCATCCTCTGTGTTCTAATCTGTAAAGTAGACAGGATTAGACTAGACAAGATCATGTCTCACTAACATTCCATGACAGCGTAAATCTTCACTGACTTCATTTGACTTTTGGAAAGAGCCCAACGTTTGCAGAGCCCAATCTTGTGAGCAGGGAAGGTACACACTCTGGGTCGGACCAGATTTAGTGAAAATCAAGATATAATTCTTTAGCCCTGAGATTAACCTTCTTATGGATGTAAAGGAACTTCCCCTTTCCCCTCTTTTTAGGCAGCCCGGTCTCTCCTGTTCTGAAAGAGTGCAGAGACTATCTTAAACCCAGGGCCTTCATACTCCTGCAACACAACAGAATAGCAGAAACCCTGCTGCCTATAAATTGCCTATTCTTTAACCATTGCTTTCTGTCTTGGAATCAATACTGTGTGTTGATTCCAAGGTAGAAGGAATCGTAAGGGTTAGGCAATGGGGATTAAGTGACTTGCCCAAGGCCACATAGCTAGGAAGTATCAGAGGCCAGATCTGAACCCAGGAGCTCCCAACTCCAGGTCTAGCTCTCTATCCACTTAGCTTCCTAAAGTGACTTATGAAGAAGAGTTAGAGAATGGTTCATAGCCACAGCTGAAAGAGTAGCAGGAGGGAAAGAGCAGAGATGCTTCCTCAAGTGACTCTTTTGAACACAGTAACACTCATTTGGATGCACAAATTCTGATGTCTTTGGGGGGGAAAAATCAGCCTCATTATAGTCACACCTGGGATGCTAGTCTATGGGTGTAGATTTCTAAATAACTGAGCTTTATTTAGCAGAATGCACCTGGAATTACTTATTTTAAAGCACCTGGGATGAGAATTGCTTGGTAAAATATTTCGGTGGCTTGGCCTCTTTCTTTAAGTTCAATAGTTCTTTCTCTCCAGTGCAAACCGGTGGTGATTTTGGTGTCCACTGTGGCTGAATGAAAAGTGCATTGAATTTGTAATCAGAGCCCTTAGGTTCAAAAGCCAGTTCTGCCATTGACTAGCAATGTGACCATAGCCAAGGTCTACATCATGGACCTCAGTTTCTCCATCTGGAAAAAGAAGGGGTTGAATTCATTGACCTCTAAGATAATCCAATGAGCATGAAATATATGAAAACCATCTCTGTTGCATCAGATGAGAGATTAATATTTGTTTCCCCCCCAAAAAAATTCCTCTGAATTGATCATCACTGAAATTTCCAATATCCTTGCTTTAATGAATTAAAACCTGCCACATTCAGATGTCATCTTCTCCCTACTGTTGACTATGTTGTGAATTAGCAAAGTTCTACAGGCTCATGAAGAATATGTTTTCAATAGAAATTGATTCTTCAATGTATAGAAACACAACACACATGCCGACATGTGTGTGTTTATGTGCACACTTATGTGTGTATATACCTACATAGAGATGCACATCTAGAAACAGACATAGAGTCTGGACTAGTAAATTGGTGATTTCATTGAGGTAAGAAACTTATGGTGTAGAAGCTAGATTTTTAAGAATTTGGTGCTTTGTATTATTAAAGAATAAAAAGCATGAATATTGCAAGAAGGAAGACACTCTTTATTCTCCATATCAAGACTGGGTATTATTCCAGACAATCAGGAATAGTATTTGTATTTGACTTACAAATAGCATTTTTCTTGGAGAGTTGTGTTGGGGCACTGAGGGGATTAGTACCTGGTCTTTGACCATACAAGATGTACATGTAAGAGAGGATTTGAACTTAGGTCGTCTTGACTCTAAGCTTGATCCTTTAGCCACTAGGCTTTGGTCAAATGGATGGAAAAATATTTATACTATCTTATTAGATAGTTAGTTGTAAGGAGTCAGAGAATGTGGGTTCAAAACCACCTCTGATGCTTACTGTCTGGGTGATGAGTCACTTACTCTTCCCGGGTCTCAGTTTCTTTATGTATAAAATGAAGGGACTGGATTTGATGGCCTCTTGAGCTTTCATTCCCAAAGATTGCCCAGTCTCACCAAGTTGACTCTTTGATCTCATAGAAGAAAGGCATTTCTGACTCATTTAATTTAATTTTCAACCTGCAATCACAAAAATGGAGTGATAGGAGAGCCTCATCTTAGTATTAATTCTAAGACAGAAGAGTGGTAAGGACTACACAAGTGGGGGCTCAGTGACATTCCCAGGGTCACACTGCTAAAAAGTATTCGAGTCCAGTTTTGAACCCAGGTCCTTCTGACTGCAGACCTGGTGCTCTATCCACTTTGCTACCTAATTGCCCTTTTTTCTTTCCAAAGAGTTTAATGTTTTGTACTTTAGTGTTACTGTAGACTAGCGATTCTCAGAATTCTCATGTTGGAAGCTGATTCTAGTAGACTGAGGAAAGCATTCCTATAGCCTCCTCGGTTATTGCTATTTTGTCCTGTTTATATAGAATGCAGTCATCCCAACGTTAACTCATTTTGTCTCTTCTAGAACTCTGTTTTAACCTGAATCAGTGACTTCCCATCTCTTGTTTCTCATCCCCCACACCTTGAATCCTCTCTCTTCTTATCCTTGCCAATTAGTTTCCTTGGCTTCCTCCAAGACTTGATCCAAATTCTACCTTCTGGTCTCTCCAGATACTAAGGTTTTCCCCCCTGAAATTACTGTACATCCACTCTCTCTTCCCATTTCCTCTCCCACCTCCACCTCTTTTAGCCCTTACCCTCTCTCTTAGAATTCATAGTAAATATCATTTCTAAGGCAGAAGAGCACCAAGGGCTAGGCAGTTGGGACTAAGTGAGTTGCCTAGGGTCACACATACTCCCTATCTTAAATAAATCTAGTTATTTACAAGTTGTCTTTCTCATCTGACTCTAAACTTCTCAAGGACAGGGACTACATTTTTTGCCTTTTTGTTGCTGTAATCCCAGGGTTTAGCCTGTTGGCTAGCATGGAGTAAGTGCTTAGAAAATGTTTATTGGAGGATGCTAGGTGGCATCATAGTGCACAGAAGACTGGACCAAGAGTCAGGAAGATTCATTTTTGTGAGTTCAAATCTGGCCTCACACATTTATTTACTAACTGTGTGACCTTGGGCAAGTCACTTAACCCTGTTTGCCTCAGTTTCCTCATCTGTCAAGTAAGCTGGGGAAGGAAATGATAAACCTTTCCAGTGTCTCTGCCAATAAATCACAAATGGGGTCATGAAGATTCAGGTACAACAAACTGATTAAAAACGATAACAAATTCTTATTGAGTCAATTATGGTATTGATTTTTAAATGACCTAGTATGATTGTATTACCTATTCAACCTTGGATGAGCACATACACTGGTTTGTTAAAAATAATCAATATATTGCTAGCTATGGCCCTGAAAATCCAAATGACATATTCAGGATGGAGAGGAAAAATAGTAGAGGAAACTTTATGTGGGACATTGGAGAAGGTAGTGGGGGGAGCTCACTAGCACTTTTAGGGAATAAGAAAAGCTTCATGTGGAAGGCGGTTCTGAAGCACCTCTTAAAGGAAAAGAGAAAATCTTTAGACAGAGGAAGAAGTTCATCGTAGACACAAGGGACAGCCAGGACAAAGGCTTGAAATTCTCCTTGGCTGCAGTTGTAGGGGGACCAGAGCTTGATGAGAGGCACACAGTGTAGAAAGGATGAGAGTCTCTGTCAGAGTGGTAAAATGGTCAGAGATGACAGAGAAGAGGTTTGGGTTTGCACTGGCTTCCCTCATGTCTGGAAAGGTCTCTCTCCTTACTTTCATCTCTTGGATCCACTGGTGACATGATGGATGGCAAATGCTTAACAACAGCCTTTGAGGGCAGGGCCAGAGACTGTAAACCCAACATCCTTTGAAGCTGAGTCTGCCTTATTGCCATTTTCTCCATCACTTTCTAAGTAGACAAAATCCAGCCCTAATTTGTAGCAGTCTGAAAGGTTCGTTCTGAAAAATGTAAACCATGAGATCTCCCCAGCTGCTACCAGAGCACCTCTGTTTGGACACTTTAAGGCTCACAGAAGTACCATTCCCTGCCAAGGGCTCTCCTGATTCTCCATGTTATCCCCCTTTCCCCCAAGGCCACTTCTGTGTATCACATTTTCTCTCTCCATGTCATTTCCCCTCATTACAATGTATGGTTCTTGAGAGCAGGCCCTCTTTGGGGTTTTGTCTTTGGAGTCCCAGCACCCAGGATAGCACCGAGCACTTAGACTGGACATGTAAATTCCCCCTATCAATGAAGCTTGGCAGCTTGTGGTCTTAGGGAGCTGCCTGCAGCATTAAGAGGCTAAATGGCTTTGCCCAGCTAGTTTGGGTCAGAGGCAGAACTTGAGCCCTGCCCCCCTTTTTCTCTGACCCCTCTTCCCCCCCTCTGATTTCCTCTCCCCACCCCTTTCTCTGCCTGTCTCTCTTTGATTCTCTTTCCCTCTCTCTGTCTCTCTCTCTCTGACCCTCCCCTTTGATTGACTCTCTCTGACTCTTTCTTCTCTCCAGCTTACCCTCTCTCCCTCTCTCTCTCTCTCTCTTATTTCTCTCTCTCTCTCTGTGTGTGTGTGTGTGTGTGTCTCTCTCTGTCTCTTTCTCTTTCTCTTTCTCTTTCTCTTTCTCTTTCTCTTTCTCTTTCTCTTTCTCTTTCTCTTTCTCTTTCTCTTTCTATTTCTCTTTCTCTTTGGTATTTGCGTTTTCTTTTTCCTATTAGATTGGGAGGCAAACCATCTTTGGCCCCTCTTTATATCCTCAGTGTTTTTTATAGTGGCAGGCACACTTCATAAGACACTTCATAAAAGTTTATTGATTGACTGGCAAAGCGACCTTAAAGGTAAGTCCCTTCCCAAGCTAAGTCTATGATTTTAAAAATCTGATTCTGGGACCAGGAGAGTCTAGTTTATCTTCTGGGCACATGCATATATACTGGTCCTCTTGATGACTCAACCCTTCCCCAGCTGTGAAGGTTGTAAGGAAAAACAATGATCATTTATCAGATGTCACACAGGGAAATAGTATGGCACATGTAGGCAGGGCCACTGGCCCCAAACTAGAAGCTGATTGTGTTTCATCATGATAAACAGATGAAAATTACCATAGATCTCGTCTCTGGAATAGTCTCTGATAGTATTTTACACGCTAAAATAGAAACCCTACGGTGTCTCGACTAGTCGTAAACACATTTTCAATAATCTTGACAGATTTCATCAATCCACACCGGATTTGAATAGCTGCATATGACCGTTATTTGAAATTGATATTTTGGCATTTGAGGGCATCTAATTCTGTGACCATTTAAAGCCATTTATTTAAGGAACACATTTCTGTCTTTTCCAGGTTCCATTTGAAGAATCTTTGCCAAGTATACAGAAGTTGGAGATGCTTTTTGACCCCTCCAGTGGCTCTGTCTTAAAGGCAGAAGCCATTTTCAACTGGATTGTGTCTTTTCTTACATCTTTGTAACTTTTACGGAATAAAGTGAATTCAGTAGCGTCTTGTTCTGAGTTAGTTTGAAATGATTGTCAGCAATCGCCCCCTTGTCTCTTTGTAGACAATTAAATAAAGGATATCTTCCTTCCTGCAAAATTTATTTTTTTTATTTTTTAATAATGCAAAGCATCAAGTTCTTTAAAATCAAGTTCAGAAAATAGACCTTAATTACTTTATATTTTGTTTAAAATTCCAAAACCACTGTTAAAACTACCTCTCTCCTCAAAAAACAAAACAAAACAAAAAGCTCACAATGGAACTGTTTCGAACTTAAGTACAGACAGTTCTCACTTTTATATAAATTCTTGTTGCAAATTCGACTTTACTTAAAGAATTCTGAAAAAAAACCACATTAAAAACAAACACCTGCTTTTATGTACAATTCTGTGCTTTTTCTGGTCCTCCTGCCCCTTGGCTATGTGCTCCACAGCCTCTCCCCAGGTTAAAAAAACAACCACCAAAAACTCAAAGAGATGCCCCTTCAAGTGAAAGTCAGAGAAAGAAGATATAGAGAGAATGTCGCCTAGTCCACTGCCAGACTAGGGGCTTGACCTGAGACCTTTGGAGAGAGGAGAACTTTTGCTCCACTTTGCCCCCCAACTCCTACATGTCTCATCTTCCTTCTGTTTCACACGTGGTGAGAACTGTCTGAATTTATGATGAAGATAAGCTTGTGCCTACAGCCCTTTCTGCACAAGCAACTTGAACTAGATCGAAGATTCGGATTAGTTCAATTTGCTGTTAATTGTTGGTAGAGCAGAGGCTCATGGGGGAAAGTGGGAAGGAGAGGCAGAGAGGAAGAAAGACTTCACTGCCATTACATGTATATGGAGGAACGGAGCATGTGGAGCTTTTTCTCCGGATTTCCTTGGTTCTCCTTCAAGGCCCTCAACATCTATTTTCCTTCTGACCAGGGCAGCCAGGTCCCAAGTGAACAATGTTTGCCTCAATTCTTTGTTGCTTTCCAGTTTGTAATATTCATACTCTAGAACCCCACTTCATGAGGGCTTCTCACCCCCCTTGAGTGGGCAGTTGAAGTCTACATGTAACACATACATGTTTCCAGCAGAATGACAGGTCCTTCCCATTTGACAGTGCCGGGTTTTAATCGTGCGTGCTGAGAATGCATTAGGGTCTTAAGGGCTTTGATCAGAAAAGGGTCTTCAAGATGACCTAATCCAAACTCTTCATTTTACAGACTTGAAAACTGAGACCTAGGGGAAAAAAAAAAGCAACTCCTGTAAGGTCAGCTATCTAGTAAATCGTGCAGCCAAACTTCAAACCTAGGCTTCTGATGCCAGATCCAATGGTCTTTGCATGACGTCCTATTTCCATGTTGCAATTGGGATGCAGTGGGGTTGGAGACTTGCCAACAGTGTGGTAATGATCAAGTTATCCAGACTGTCAACCGGGTAAAGGTCCAGGGTAGTGTAAACTGTTAGAGATTGCTTTTAAATTATTTGCATTTCTAGATAAGGAAAATTTAATTAGATGAAACTGGGAAAGACCACATCTTATATACTCTGAGATTGCCCATATAGATATTGCATGCCCATCATTTCCATCAAGTGCTAGTTTCCTGGGAAAGTTTAGAAGGGGGTTTTCTGCCTAGGTAAGAACCTTTCATTCACTGCCTATATAGAGGGACTTTATAAATGTATTCTAATATATTTTCAATGAATTTTTTTGTTTTACTGATTTTTCTGCCACCAGGGACATGTATAGAGTATCCACACCAACTTTTTGGAATAATTCAATTTCTTCCATTCATTGGACATTTTCTGAGTGCAAGGCACTGGGCACTGACCAAGGGGCACCAGAAATAATTTCATGAGGCTCTATAGAGATGGTGATGAGTAGATAGGGGATGTCTTCTGCCCTAGCACCCATTGTTCTGGCATGGAAATATGAAAAAAAGAATAAGACTTGAGAACAGAACACATGGCTAAGACTAAGTATCCTGGAAAGGGAACTGGTTCTCTAATCATAGGAATTGAGTTCAGATCCAATCTTTGAGATGTACCACTTTGACGTTGGGGAGGTCATTCAACCTCCCTAAACATAGTTTCCTCATCATGTTGGAAAGACATCCCACAAGGTCCCTCATAACTCTAGACTTATCATGGAAATGGCCACTAATGCTGGCATCTTTGTGGATTAATTACGAAATTACCAGAAGGACCCCACATCACAGGTCTGCCACTGCTGCCTGCCAAGACCTTGTAATGATCCCTGTAATGACATCTCTCTAGATGTCAGAGTGGAAGCCTTTGGGAGAGGTCCTCTTTGTAGCTTTCCCTGATTAAAATACCAAAAATGTGCCCTAGTTCCACTTTGCACACATTTCACCGTCTATTCACTTTTACAGTTCTCCTCATGACTCAGGGGTGTTATTTTGCCTGAGAAAACAGGGTCTGTAACTCTTGTGCCAGATTCCTGCCTTCACAGATTTCCCTTTTTGAGCTCTTATTCCAGAAATTCCCCTATCTCTTCTAAAAGAAGATACAAATTCACAGCTTGTTAAGTACGAAACTTTCTGTGGAAGGTGATGATTTAGGAGTGAGGGAATGATGCAGAACTGGGCTCATGTACAAAAAATGAGAATATACAAGATCTACCAAGAGAAGAAAGGCGTTTATTTCTAAAACTATTTTTAGATTTTTTACTTCATGTGTGTATTTTGTATATATTTTTAAAACTCTCATTTTCCATCTTAGAATGAATATTGTGTATTGATTCTAAGGCAGATCAATATAGGCTAGGCAATAACTTGCCCAGGGTCACACAGCTAGGAAGTGTCTAAGACCAGATTTGAACTTGCATAACTCTCTATCTTACTGAGTCACTTAGCCTCCTAAATTTTATATGGACTTGATCTACCTATAATTGGACATTCCCTCAAAATGTTATTTGAGGCTCAAGCAATGGTCCTCAAAGTTCTTTTCCTAACTTTCTTCTGCCATTTACTCCCCACAATCAGAATAACACACTGGGCTCTTTTATGTCACTTGAAAGAAAATAAGTATGTTGTTAAGACTATATTGTTCCTCCTATGGGGGATTCATTATTATTATTGTTTATTATTATTATTATTGATGGTTCTGTAATCTCATTAATTTGGGAATTTTCTTCTACAGTGAAGATCATAATCCATCCATGCCTGCTTATCTGTAAAGCTCTTGACCATGTCCTCTCCAAAATTTGATTATCATAATTTGAGGACATTTTGAAAACTCAAAATAATTTAGAAATCCATACTCAACTACAGAGTAAAAAATCAGATTTTACCAAAAAAGATTTTAAGAGCACAGCTTTGAAACTAGAAGGGCCTTAGAAACACCCTTTTCCTCTCCCTCATTTTGAAGATGAGAAACTGAGATATGGAAAAGGATTTGGGTAGAGTTTGGACTTTTGGAATCAAGAAGTCTTGAGTTCAAGTTCTGCCTCAGACTCTTACTGGCTGTGGACCCCAGGTAAGTCACTTAACTCCCATTGCCTAGCCCTTACTGCTCTTCTGCCTTGAAGCCAATACACAGTGTTGATTCTTAGGTTGAAGGTAAGGACTTAAAAAAAATGTTGGAGTCCACATATACTAACCATCCTTGACCCACAACTCCTTTTACATCATCATAAAAACAATGGTCATCCAACCTCTGTCTGAGGACTGTAAGTGATGGAGAGCCCAGGATCTTTGTAGATCTAGAGCTGGAAGGCACCTCACACAGAGGCTTTGTAATCCCATTATGTAAGACATGAGGAAACTAAGCCTCAAGGAGGTTAAATAACTTGTTACAGTCACATTGTTAATAAGTCCCACAGATGAGATTTGAACCCATGTCCTCTTCCACAGTCAATGACTTTTCTACGTTAGCAACTTCTTTGATTCTGACTCCAGTGCTCCTATAATCCATATTCATCATGCCATACAAAACATCAGTCATACTATGCACTCCTCACAAAGAAAATATTTCTTGCTTACATTGAGCCATCATAAGGAGACCATTGGTTAATTCTAGTTTCGGAAGGTTCTAATCTTTACAAACTCCATCTTCTATCAAGGCTATCTCTCACTCTGCAGTTTCCACTCAGTACTCTTACATCTACACTCTGGAGCTGAGGTAGTCTAGACATTCATATTTGAAAAAAGCTTTTATTCTCTCTTTCCCTCCTATCTTGATTCTACTACCCCTCCCCACCCTATCTTCTCCAGGTTGAGCATTCCGAGTTTTATCAAAGGCTCCATTTATGACTTGATCTCTTGCCCCTTCACCATCTTGGGCCTTACATCCTGGGTTGATGATCATCAGAACAA
This sequence comes from Monodelphis domestica, assembly GCF_027887165.1. Taxonomy (NCBI): domain Eukaryota; kingdom Metazoa; phylum Chordata; class Mammalia; order Didelphimorphia; family Didelphidae; genus Monodelphis; species Monodelphis domestica. The sequence goes on from NC_077231.1 coordinate 80,928,969, forward strand.
GCCTAAATACTGATTCATGTGGCAGATGCTGAGCAGTTATGCCTTCTTCAAGAGGAAAACAGTCAATAAAGAGTTCTTTGGCATCAATGATTTTGCCTTACTTTGGTTCTGCACTTCCATCCTATAATCAGACACCCCAGTTTAGATAAATAGGTTGTGATTATTACATTTTAAAAGCTGCTATTTACTCCACAAAAGGATTCCCTGTTGGCTTCCTCTAAATAGCGATTTTCTCAACTGAATTTAAATATCATTCAATTTGCAAAAATTAGTTTCATACAGAACCTTTCAGAGGCACATCTATCATGCACAATGAGGACACCTGTAAAGACAAGCCACCTTTTATACATTTTTAACATTTAAAAGAAAATATCAAGGAAGAACTTTCCTTTAACATGACTCGATTCTTGCTTTTGCCTTACCGCGTTGAAAATTTGACATCAAAATTTCCATGGCAACAGATTCTGGTGGGGAGGGAATATGTATGTCACAGATGCAGGAATGTTTCAAATTCTTGGCAAGATTAAGAAGAAAGCTTCAGTGATAACAGTTTTCTTCATAATTGAATTCATTAGTTAAAAAGCTGGGTTAAGAGGGATCAAAATGTTACTGTGATAGGTTGGTCTCTTCTATACCAGACAGACAACATAAAATTAATACCAAATAAATTGCTTCTTGTGCTATTCCTCATTTCACATAGATTTAAAACTAGTTGTATTTAATAGCTTTAGCATGAAATGCACTCGGTTAGGAAGAGATTCAGTGAAATTCTTTTTAGCTTTTATGCCCAAATGTGGATATTGTGTGAAGTACCCAACACCTTTCCTTTGAAATTTTCCACCTGGTTGAAATGCAATAGATTCATTCCATTAAATTCAATGGAATTTTGTCCTCAAAGGAAACCTCTTGCTCTACCAGATGTAGCCATTTCTTTTTCAGCCTAAATTTGCTCAAGAAGGCTCCAAACACATTCCTACTGTGTTTTTTCTTACATTCAGGAAACTGTGGCCTCTCAGGCAAAGCATCAACCAACCAAATGGTACTTATTAAGAGCCTACAATGTGCCAAACTGGAGGTACAAAGACAAAAGTGGAATAACCCCATCCCCGAGGAACTTGTATTCTAACTTGAAAAATCATCTGCATTTGGTCTAGGTAGTCATTTGATGGCAGACAGCCAGACTGGCACCAGGCTCCTATTCATTTTAACCCTTTCCAGCTTGGGGCTACCTCTATGTTGGTGAACCTATGACACATGTGCCATAGAGGGCTGCTCCCCTCCCCCTCTCCCTGTGCCTCTGAGGACATTTCTCCCATCACCCACCCTTCTGCCCAGCAGTCCAATGGGAGTGCTCCCTTCCTTCCCTGTCTGGGTTAAGGCGGAGAGCTCACAAGGCAACATGAGGGTGCAGTTTGAGCATATGATCTCTAAAAGGTTTGTCCAAACTGCAGCCCTCTCTAAAAGGTTTGCCATCACTACATACCACAATGCAGTAGTACAGAGAGACTCAGTATTAAAAGTATACAAACCTTAATGATAATGATAAAAAATAAATTGTGGTTAGTTGTCTCTTAGGGTAAGGAAAGTCAGTTTATGTAATCATAGATTGTGGAGCTGGAAAAGAGCTCAGAGGTTATTAAATCCAATTCTTTTATTTAACAGATAAGGAAAATAGGGCCAGAGAGGTTAAGGTCTAAAGCTAAGACTAGATAGCTAATAGTGATTAGAACCCTGATCTCTTAGCTTCCAGCTTGTTTCTTTTTTTCTTTTTATCTGTATAATTATAGAACATATATATGTATGAATGAAATAGAATTAAGTAAACATAAGATGCAAACTATTGGGCTAAGTGCTGGGGATGCACTGCAATGCTGAGGATACTTACAGGTGAGCAACACAAAGGGAAAACACCCTCTAGTGCTGATATGCAAATATTTGTCAGGTAGTATATGCCCTCAGCAAAAGGTCCACCTACTTCTGTGCAGATGCAGAGTCAGATGTCAGCACAAACTGCCCAAGAAAGTTTGAATATGCATGTTGGAAAAATAGCTGGAGCTGAGCAGGTTAAGCTGATGTCCTCATGAGCTCACTTTCCCTCCTCCCTCTCCTGGCCTGACCTGAACTCCCTTGATCCCAGTGCTCTTCATCAGGCCATTAGCCTTGACTTAATAAGGAAGATTAATAAACTACTCACATTTTTGTTCAGTTACACATAGAAACAATTTTTGACAATTATTTTTTAGCATAAAACAATAGGAACTCCTCTCCAGAAGAATCCTACATCCCTTGGCAAATCTCCGTTTTCTCCTTTGTAAAATAAGGTGCTAGGTGATTTCTTAAGGTCCTCTGAGGTGTAGATGTATAGGAAGGAAAACATTGCTTTCAAAATGCTTTGCACATGTGATTTGTGTTAGAAACTTATGATACAAAAAAATGACTTCGGTGCACTTTAGGGGACTTTCTCAGTCTCTTGGCTTATAGCTTCCACCCAGGCAACCTGGGAACATGTTTTCATGGTGCTCCCATGCATAATGAAGCAGATTACCCACTTGCAATCACAGAAGCTTTAGTAAAATAATGGGAATTATTATAAGCAGCTTTTAATCACTACATTTTATACAAATCTCGTCTCCTGAGTCCTTCTCCTTGTTCTCTTCCCAAGAATCCTCTTTTGTCCTCTTGCTTGGTTTAGCCTCTTCCAGCTACCAGTTGCAACCCAACAGCATGCACAGCCCCAATGGCAGAAAATACTTTGTCTTGCCCACACAAATATGAAAGGGAAAAGTAAGAGTGGTTCAACTTGAAAGTGATTTTTAAAAGGGTTTTTTATTTTGTTTTTCTGCTTTTTGAGTTTCCTTTTGATCGACTGTAGCTATTCGGTCATGCTGTGAAGCTGTTCTGAGTGGATGAGGGGGAAGAAGGGAGGAAAGGCCACAGGCTTCTGAAGAGGGGCCAAAGGAGCAAAGACAGATGCAATAGGAAGCAGGCAGTATGGTGACCATCTGCCCTTTACTGAAAAGCTCAGGGATTATGGCCTCTGAAGTTTCTTTCCTCTTTTCATTGGAGCTGTTGCCCTGAATCTTGCCTCTTATCTCTCCAGGGGCAGCTGACTTCTCTTTCTGGGTTTTAACCTCTGTGATCTCTCTGACTTGATACTGCTCTGCAGAAGCATCTTTTCCTTCCTTTTCCTATACTATTGTTTGTTTTGTTTTTCCTAGTTGGAGAAAACTCCTTATTTGGTGATCCCCCCCCCCCATTTCAATTTGCCTCTGTTGTATGGTGAATTAATTCCCAGTAGAATTTCCCCTGAGCTTTTCCATCAATAAAAGGTTGCCGCCTTTAGTCTACCTCACTCTGAACATCAGGGCACCTGATATATTCTGAGCTCCAGATGGCTCCTTGGACCTCAAGGAGAGGTAGAGACCTCATTCCGGACTCTTGGGGGGAGGTGCCTCCTGTGGTTTGAATAAAACCTGCATGAGTGATCACCCCACAAGCAAAATATTCTAGAATCAAAAGATACCTGATCTTCATAAAGCCTTTTAAAATTATGCTTAAATGGGAACCTTCAAATAACAAAAACTCAGACTGTAGCTTGGCTTTATAAAATACATGAACATTTTCAACCAATTCTGTGCTTACAATTTCTTCAAGTTTGGATGGAAAATCCTTTGACACAGTGAGGTCTGCTTTAAGGATTTAGTACTAAAAAAATCCTTTGGCCTTTCTTTTTCCTTGTCCCATCCAAAAAGTTATTTCATTTTGGAGGAGGCAGGGGTTGAGATTAAATCAAAATGATTTTTCCCCCATTTTTCACCAGGTAATAAAAATTTATCAAGTGCACTTTTGTTTTTCAAAAACCCACTAAGGTTCTGAGCTAAGATGGCCACAGAGTAGAAGCAAGGGTCTTCTTCTCCTCACAACCAAGCAATATAAAGAGCTGCAAAAAGACAAAAATCAAAATCAGATGAGCAATGGGGTAGCATGCAGCCTTGAAAGTAGACAATATTTGGGCATTTCCACACTATAAGGGGGTAAAATTAAACCTACCAAAGCATGAGCTGATCACCCCTCCCCAACTCAACATACAGCTCCAGAGCCAGAGCAATCTCTAGGTTCTCAGGGAGATGAATGAGGACACCAGACATCTCAGAAAACAGCAACACTTGGGACCCCAGGAGGCTGAGGAACATGGAGGTTAGGTAGAAAGATAGGGCAGAAAGGGGTTGCCCACAGCAAATTCAGCAGAGACTGAAAACTATCCCCAGGGCAAAAACCTCTCTGTAGTTTGATACAGAGAGATATGCCTACACTCTTCACTCAAACTTCTGTCTGGGAAGGGAAGTAAAACTAAGATAACAATGGCCACCAACATCCAAAAACTACAATCTACAATTACCAAAATAAAAAAGGAAAAAACCTCTGACCTTAGATGACTTCTATGGTGAAAAATCGCATACTATAGCAGAGATGGCAGAGAGCAACAAACAAGCAAACACATCCAAACATTCCCCCCATAATGGAAATTGGTCACAAGCTTTCCAGGAACTCATATTGGAGTTCAAGGACCAAATAAGAAAGGTAGAAGAAACTTGGCAAAAAAAAAGTGGGAAATAGTTCAAAAAGAAAATAACAGTTTAAAAGACAGAATCTCCCACTTGGAAAAAGAAGCCCAGAAATCACATGAAGTGATAAGCAAATTGGAGACCAGAACTGACGTGCTAGAAGTCATGGAAAGCAGGATAGACCAAACTGAAAAGGAAAAACAAAAGATCAAAGCTGAAAACCAGTCTTTAAAGACCAGAATTGGGCAAGCAAAAGCTAATGATCTCACAAGACAGCAAAAATTAATAAAGCAAAGTCAAAAGAATGACAAAATAGAAGGAAACATGAAATATCTCATTGAGAAGATGACTGACCATGAAAACAGACCCTGGAGACAATTTGAGAATCACAGATCTACCTTAAAACTTGGGGGGGGGGGAGCAGAAGCCATGACAACATATTACAAGAAATTATCCAAGAAAACTGTCCTGATATTCTTGAACAAGACAGTAAAATAGACATTGAAAAAAATCCCTAGATCACCCTCTACATTAAATCCTCAAAAGTCAACCCCCAGGAATATATTTGCCAAATTCAAGAGCTTCCAAGCTAAGGAGAAAATATTGCAAGCATCCAGAAAGAGACAATTCAGATATCAAAGAGATTCAGAATTACCAATCAGAATTACACAGGATCTGGCAGCCTCCACACTAAAGACCACAAGGCTTGGAATTGTTGTAGTAGTCTCTCGGTAACCGAGGATGACTATTGTCTTTGTGCATTTTTGTGCATGAAGATTTAAGTGGAAAAGTCAATGCACAGAGACAGTCACACTCTCTCAGCGTTGGAAGCCTGGGTCCAGTGGCACGAAAAGTCGTTACACCTGGAGACTTCTTCAGCTGCATTGGATGGCCGTGTTGTCCTTTGTGCTCCAACACGCCCTAAACACTCCACAGTGCTTTGCTGCATCACCATCTCAGCCGTTGAACCTTCTTATTGGTTTCTTCCACCTGTTCCACCGAAACAGTCTTCACATGCTGGGTGAGCAAAGCCCTAGTTCACCAGGGGTCGATGACCCGGTGGCTACCCTCACAAGGTTTAGCTGGTCTGTTGAAGCCATTGCCCAGGGTGTGGCCACTGCAAGAGAATTGTGTCTACCACGAAGGATCACCTACCCATCAAAACTGACTATATACTTCCAAGGGAAAGTATGGGCATTTAACAAAATAGAAGATTTCTAAGTATTCATAAAGAAAAGACCAGAACTAAATGGAAAATTTGATGTCCAAATACAAAATTCAAGAGAAACACAAAATGGTAAATAAGAAAAAAGGGAAAAAAATTTAAGGACTTCAGTAATTTCAAATTGTTTATATTCCTATATGGAAAAATGATACTTGTAATTCTCAAAAACTGTATTCACTCTTATAATAGGTAGAAGAATTATTCATAGGTAGAAGTTTAAGATGAATTGTCTTAAGGGGGGGGGGCGGGGGAGAAAATGTCACCAAGAAAAGGAAGCAAGAAGAAAAATAGGATAAATTATACCACATAAAGAAGGACATGGGAGGGGAAGAATACTATTATAATAAGGAGAGGAAGAGGGTGCTAATAGGTAATACGTAAACCTTTTTCTCAGTGGAATCAGTTCTGAAAGGGAAAAGCATCTAGATCCATTGAGGTATTGAATTCTATCATACCCTACAGGAAAGTTGAAAGAGAAAAACCAAGGGGGGGTGGGGAGTGAAGTGGGAAGTAACAAGAGGGAGGGAAAGGGAGGAAAGGAGGGAATTTAACAAACCCTAAAAAGAAAATGAGAGTGGAATAAGAAGGGAGAGGGTGGGAAAGGAAGTAAAATCAGAGTGTGGATTAGGGGGACTGATTAAAAACAAAACACTGGTGTAGAAAGAAATAAGGAAAGAAGAAAGGGCAGGACTAGGAGAGGAAATCAAAATGATGGGGAACACACAGGTGGTAATCATAACTTATAATGTGAATAGGATGAACTCACACATAAAATGGAAGCAAATAGCAGCATAGATTAGAAACCAAAATCCTACTGTATGTTGTCTACAAGAAACACACATGAGGCAGGTCACACACATGGTAAAGGTAAGAGGAGGGAGCCAAATCTATTGGGCATCACCTGAGAAAAAGAAGGCAGGAGTTGCAATCATGATATCTGACAAAGCCAAAGTAAAAATAGATCTGATTAAAAGAGTTAGGGAAGGTAATTTCATTCTGATAAAAGGCAATATAGAAAATGAGGAAATATAAGTATTCAACATGTATGCACCAATATAGCACCCCAATTTTTAAAGGAGAAACTATTGGAGCTTAAGGAGGAAATAGATGGTAAAACTATACTAGTGGGAGACCTGAATCTTCCTCTATCAGATCTAGATATATCAAACCAAAAAAATAAATAGATAAAATATGTGAATGAAATCTTGGAAAAATTAGAGTTTATGTTTATATATATATATATATATATATATATATATATATATATATGTATGTATGTATGTATGTATGTATTATATGGACAAAAGGGAATAGATCTACTTTTCAGCAGTACATGGTACATTCACAAAGATTGATCATGTACTAGGGCATAAAAACATGGCAAACAAATGCAAAAAAGCAGAAATAAAATATGGAACCTTTTCAGATCATGATGCAATAAAAATAATTAGTAAGGGTACATGGAGAGGCAAATCAAAAATTATTGGAAATTGAATACTATGATTCTCCAAAATTGGTTGGTTAAAGAACAAATCATAGAAACAATTAATAATGTCATTGAAGAGAATAACAATGAGGAGACATCATATCAAAATCTATGGGATGCAGCCAAAGCAGTACTCAGAGGAAAATGTATATCCCTGAGTGCATATATCAACAAATCAGAGAGGGAAGAGGTCAATAAATTGTGAATGCAAATTAAAAAACTAGAAAGAGATCAAATTTAAAATCCCCACATAAAAACTAAATTGTAAATCCTAAAACTTAAAGGATAAATTAATAAAATTGAAAGTGAAAGAACTATTGAATCAATAAATAAGACAAGGAGCTGATACTTTGAAAAAAAAACAAAATAAATAAAGTATTGGTTAATCTAATAAAAAAAGGAAAGAAGAAAAACAAATTAACAGTATCAGAGATTAAAAGGACTGCCTCACCTTTAATGAACAGGAAATCAAGATAATTATAAAGAACTATTTTGCCCAAATAATATGGCAAGGAATATGGCAGTCTAGGTGATATGGATGAATATTTACAAAAATATAAACTGCCTATATAAAGAGAAGAGGAAATAGAATACTTAAATAATCCCATATTAGAAATAGAAATTAAAAAGCCATCAAAGAACTCCCTAAGAAAAAATCCCCAGGGCCAGATGGATACACAAGTGAATTGTATCAAACATTTAAAGAACACCTAATCCTAATACTATACAAACTATTTGACAAAATAAGCAAAGAAAGAGTTCTACCAAATTCCTTTATGACTCAAATATGGTACTGATTCCAAAGCCAGGCAAACCAAGAATGAAGAAAGAAAACTACAAGCCAATCTACTTAATGAACATAGATGCAAAAATCTTAAGACTCCAGCAAGTGATCAGGAGGATTATTCAGGTGCGATTTATACCAGGAATGCAAGGATTATTTAATATTAGGAAAACTATTCATGTAATTGACCATATCAACAACCAAAGCAACAGAAATCACATGATTATCTCAATAGATGTAGAAAAAAACTTTGACAAAATACAATGATAATTCCTATTGAAAACACTAGAAAGTATAGGGATAGAAGGGCCTTTCCTAAAAATTATAAACAGCATATATTTAAAACCATCAGCAAGTATTCTTTGCAATGGGGACAAGTTAGAAGCCTTCCAAATAAGATCAGGAGTGAAACAAGGATGCCCATTATCACCTCTATTATTTAACATTGAACAAGAAACACTAGCAGTAGTAAGTAGAGAAGAAAATAAATTGAAGATATTAAAATAGGGAATAAGGAGAATAAACTATCACTCTTTGCAGATGATATGATGATCAACTTAAAGAAATCTTAGAGAATCAACTAAAAAGCTAATGAAAATAATCAACTTTAGCAAAGTTGCAAGATACAAAATAAACTCACATAAATCATCAGCATTTCTATATATTTCTAACACATCTCAACAGCAAGAATTATAAAGAGAGTTTCCATTTAAAATCTCCCTAGACAATATAAAATATTTAGGAATCTATTTGCCAAGACAAACACAGGAATTATATAAACACAACTACAAAGCACTTTCCACACAAAACACTTTCCACACAATTAAAACTAGATGTAAACAATTGGAAAAACATGAATTGCTCATGGGTAGTGTGAAGATTGGATTTAGCTATTTCCTGTTTGTAACAATGAAGATACTTAGTTTAACAAAATCAGGAATGTCTTGGGAACTCTAAATTACTCCACTCTACTTAGACCATACTTTAGGGAAGATAAAGTTGTAATCTCCTGATTGAACAATGAAGGTACTTAGTTCTCACCTTATAGTAAAGCTAGAACTTTAAGCTAAGTCTATTTTTAGATCTTAATACAAAAAGTTGTTAAGTAACTATAAAGGTTAAATTAATCACAAAAAGGTCAAGTAACTCACAAATGGTGAACTTAAAGAAGTGTTAAGTAACTCTAAAGATATAATCAAATCAAAGAAGATGAGAACTAAAAGTATGGGCAGTCCTGGAGAAAAGCCTTTGATATGATTTGGTAGATGTGAAAATTTAGAGGAGACACAAGGATGAAAGGTCTATATATTTGGGATTTGTGCTCTCTCCTGAACCTTATTGGTGGTGGAGAGTTAGCTGAGAGCAGCGTACTGAGACTTCCAGCATCATAGCGTGGCTACAAGCTATTTGTCCAGTTTGGTGGTGAGTTTCTGGCTGAGTTTCCTCCTTTATTTTTCCAACTTTATCCCCTTAGAAGCCTCTAATCTTCTTCAGAGACCCAGAGGTGGGAATTTTAAACTCTCCCTGGCACAGGCAAGGCAGGAGAAATCCTTTATCCTCTTCCTTAATTCCTTCCCTCTATATTAATTAAATTACCATAAATTTCCAGACTGACTTGGTTATTTTATTTGGGATTTTCCCTGGTGACCAATTAAATCTAGATTTTAAGTCAGAACGCTAAAATTTTTTTGACAGTCCGATGAACTAATATAATAAAAATGAAAATCCTACTCAAATTAATTTACTTATTTAGTACCATATCTATCCACTTTTTTACTGAATAAATTAAAACAAAGTTTATTTGAAAGAACAAAAGATCAAGAATATCAAGGAAAATAATGAAAGAAAATGTGAAGAATAGAGGCCTAGCTGTACCAGATCTTAAACTGTACTGTAAAGCAGTGGTCATCAAAACAATGTGGTATTGGCTAAGAGACTGAAGGGGAGATCAGTGGAATAGACTGAGGTAAATGACCTAAACAAGATAGTGTAAGGTAAACCCAAAGATCCCAATATTTGGGACAAAATCCCACTATTTGACAAAAACTGCTGGGAAAATTGGAAAACAGGATGGGAGAGATTAGGTTTAGATCAACATCTAACACCCTAAACCAAGATAAATTCATAATGGTTAAATGACTTAAATATAAAGAAGGAAACTATGTGTAAGTTAGGTGAACATAGAATAGTATATATATCAGAACTATGGGAAAAATTTTAAGATCAAGCAAGAGATAGAGAATATTACAAAATGTAAAATAAACAATTTTGATGATATTAAATTTAAAAGGTTTTATACAAACAAAACCAATGCAACCAAAATTAGAAGGGAAGCAACAAATTGGGGGAAAGTCTTTATAGCAAAAACCTCTGACAAAGTTCTAATTACTCAAATTTATAAGGAGCTAAATCAATTGTACAAAAAATCAAGCCATTCCCCAATCAGTAAATGGGTAAGGGATATGAATAGGCAATTTTCATATAAAGAAATCAAAACTATTAATAAGCACATGAAAAAGTGTTCTAAATCTCTTATAATTAGAGAAATGCAAATCAAAACAACTCTGAGGTACCACCTCACATCTAGCAGATTGGTTAATGTGACAACAAAGGAAAATAATAAATGTTGGAGGGGATGTGGCAAAATTGGGACACTAATGCATTGCTGGTGGAGTTGTGAATTGATCCAAGCATTCTCGAAGTCAATTTGGAACTATGCCCAAAGGGCTTTAAAAGACTGACTACTCTTTGATCCAGCCATACCACTGCTGGGTTTATACCCCAAAGAGATAATAAGGAAAAAGATTTGTACAAAAATATTTATAGCCACACTCTTTGAGGTGGCAAAAAATAATTGGAAAATGAGGGGATGTCCTTTGGGGAATGGCTGAACAAATTGTGGTATATGTTGGTGATGGAATACTTTTGTGCCCAAGGGAATAATGAACTGGAGGAATTCCATGTGAACGGCAACAACCTCTAGGAATTGATGCAGAGTGAAATGAACAGAACCAGAAGAACATTGTACAAAGAAAGTGAAACATTGTGGAATGATCAACTGGAATAGACTGCTACTGATAGCAATGCAATCATTCAGGACAACCATGAGGGACTTATGAGAAGGAATACTATCCACATCCAGAGAAAGAATTGTGGGAACACAGAAGAAAAACAACTGCTTTATCACATGGGTCAATGGGGATATGATTGGAGATGTAGATTCTAAATGATCACTCTAGTGCAAATATTAATAATATGGAAATAGGTCTTGATCAATGACACATGTAAAACCCATTGGAATTACATATTGGTTATGGGGGAGGGGTGTATTAAAAAAAGATAATAGAGGGAAGTTTTGTGCCCCAAGGAAAGCTTGGACTTTCAGCTTGGAGAGGGGGAAAGAGAGGAGAACCCCCTTCTCAAAGCGGGGTTCAGGGGAGACAGCAGATATAATGGATTGACTCAGAGAGAGGAGAGGGGGTGTGAAGATTTCCCCCCTTCTGCCTTCCCTCCTTAGCTAAAGCAGCTCTCCCCAATTTTCTCTTATCCCTCTTGTCCCCCCTCTACTACTTGAGACCAAAAGGTCTCCCCTTGATCCGTTCACTCACACTCAGTAATACAAAAGGAATAGTAGGCAGGGAAGAATGGGAAAAGGAAATGTGGGAAAAGGGAGTCCCTATCTCTATCTAAATCCTTTCCTCTCCCTCCTCGAGTTTGGGGTGAACTCAGGTCTTGGCAGCCTGAGCCCCCTGAGAGAAAGTCAGGTTGACTCACCCCTGGACAGCAGGAGCTGAGGTAAAGTCTGCTCAGGGTTCTCTTCAGAAGTCCCTTCAATATGGGAAGTGTTGGGGGGAAAGATTTCCAATCACCAGCAGGAAAAATGGGTAGCCCTCAGGAGAAAGTCTTTTCCCCAACTTATCTCTTTGGCTTTTCAAGACTGAGAGACCCTCACTGCTCTCCAAGCCATAGTCTACTCCTCCTCAGGATTTCACTCCTGGGGCCCCTCCCCCACAGAGGTGATCAATTTCACATACTCCTCAGTCTGGCACTTTTTATCTAGTGCCAGCCTCTGTCACAGGGGGGAGAGAAAGAACATGAATCATGTAATCATGGAAAAATATTCTTAATTAATTAATTAATTAAACTTAAATAAAAAAAAAAACACTAAGATGCCCCCAGTATTCTAAAGCTGCTGCTTTTGACATGCTTGAAGCTAGTCCCTTTATGCTTCTTGACACTATTCAGAGAGAATACAGTATCAAACTAGCTCTGCCTCCATGCAGCAGTGTCTCAGACAGAGTCCAAGAAGGCTGGGGATCTAGGAAATCAAAATATGTGTGCCATCTGGAAGGAGGCTAGACTCTCTAGATCTATTTATTTGTTCATGGTCGTTTTCCTATGTTCCTACTAACTATAATGGCCAGTATTTATGATTCAATAGTTCACTAATCTTTGAAGACAAGGATATTTTTGACTGCACTTAGGAATGTTCATTACTATCTTGGGAATTACTAACTTGGAATTTCATTATTAATTTAGGAATAGTCTTTACTATCATGATACATGTTTAATCCTGAAAAAAAAAGGTAAAACAATCTCCCTGATAAATCTATTTTGAGAGTATGACTATAAGTAAAAAATGCTTTGGGGGCAGTTAGGTAGCAAAGTGGATGACCAGTGGCCTTATGGTCCAGTGATTCTGAGTCTTGAGATCACATGGAATCTAATCCATTCTGATGAGCAACCCAAAAAGATGTCAGTAAAAGGGATCTCCAGGTACAATACATGCATTTATTTAAAACACAAACAGAAAAAGACAACCTTTATTTCACTGTAGAGAAAATGCAGCTTTTTTTTTTTTTGGTAAAAGATTCACAGCAGCTCATAAATCAACAAAATCATTGTTCTTTCCTAAGATTTTCCATTTTTTTCATAGAGTTGCAAAGATTCTGTGCTACTCTATAATTTTGACTGTTCTCAAGAAGGAACTGAATTTAGGATTGCCAATGTGTAAATCCCTGTACCACTCCCCTCCCTCCAATATTTCAGAGACTCTCTCAGTGTCTTACAGACTCTTCCAGTACTGAAAGTGCTATCTTATGGTCATAGAGAGAGATGGGACTGAGCATGAAGTTAAGTTCTGTCTTCCTTTCCTCAAACTCTGCCCCTCAATATCTTGCCAATATTCTCTTCCCCCTTTTACCTCCTGAACATAAACTGACTTTCATCCCCATTCCTGCCAGAGGGAACACAGAATCTCTTCTACAATCTCACCCTTCCCAATGGTAGTGGGCTGCTTTTATGGAGGCACCACCCCAATGCATTCCAAGGATTCTAGGGTCTTGCCATCTGCCCTGAAGCTACACCCTAAGAACTCCTAGGCCCTCCCATGGCATAGCACTTTTACTCTTCTACACATGCTGCTTTCCTTGGTTAGAATGTGAGGTTTTTGAGAGCAGATTTTGTCTTTTCTTTTTCCATTTACCTCTCCAATGATTAGCACAGTGCTTGGGATATAGTAAGCACTTAATGTTTTTCATTCATTCGTTGATATATCCACTATAGACCAACATAAATTGTGGCTCTTTTCAACAAACCTATCTTCCTAAGACTCAGCTAATTAATTCAAATGAAGAAGAGCCCCAAGCACAAACTTGAGATGTATTTAGCCCTGTCCACCAGGTTCCATTAGGCAAATCACCATTCTCCAGATATAGAAAATACTCTTCTTTGTAGGCAAAGGGTTACTACCTTGTCTGCTCATCAAATTGATTGAGGAACTCCTTTGGTTGATTAATCAAGTATCTAGTGAACACCTATTATAAGCCAGACCCTGGGCTAGGCAAAGCACTGGAAATTCTAATGCAGTGAATGAAATAATCTATTCCCAATGAGTTTATATGCTAGTAGGAGAGACAAGTAACTATAAACAAGACAAGTAACTGTATAAAGTGGATAATTATAAATATATACAAATGCTACATTATACAGATAGATATAGTTGGCACTAGAAGTTATGGGGAATAAGGAAAGGCTTCATGCAGAAGATAGGATAAAAAGCATAATGTGATTGTTGCAAAGGAGAATTTAACCAGAAAAAGATGAAGGGATTTGGGAAGGGAGAAGGTCAGCTTTGGCTGATGAGATTAAGAAAGAAATGAAAGATAGAGAAGGGATCCTCTGTAACTGGAGAGATTAGAGAAGGAAGGTTCTTGTGGAAGAAGGCAGGGGAAACCTATCTTTAAGTAAAAAAAGGAAATGAATAGGTAGACACAGGGACAGATTTTGATACAGGCAAGACTACAACCTGTGAAAATGAGAGGTGAGAGAAGGGAACCATGGAACCAATTTGACCCCAAGATGAAATGCTTGTAAGGAAATTGTGTGAAAGGAGACCAAAGACAGGTTGGAGCCAGATGGTGGAAGGCCTTGAGTTCCAGGAAAAGGAGTCTGCATTTTGATTTGCAGGCAATAGGGGACCATGGGAAGTTTTTAAACAAAGGGTATGACACATAATTGGATGTGTCATTAGGAAGAATATTTGGGCAACTATATGAAGGATGTATTAGAAAAGGGAGAATAAGCTTCTAGGAAATTATGATGATAATCCAGGCAGGAATAATAAGGACCTGAACTGAGGTGATAACTGAGTAGACATAAGAGGATTGTAGGCAATACCATGAGGGCAGAAGCATAAAGATTCATCATCTGACTATGGGAAACATAATTAGGGAAGAATGAGAGACACTGAAATTCTAAGTCTAGATCACTAGAAGAAGAAGGGCAGGTGTTACTAACAGAAATGAAGAGGTATAGAGGCAGCAAGGTGGCTCAGTGGATTGAGAGCCAGACCTAGAGACAGAAGACACTAGTTCAAATCTGGCCTCAGGCACTTCCTAGCTGGATGATCCCCGGCAAATCCCTTAACCCCCATTTCATAGCCTTTACCACTCTTCTACCTTGGGGTGTATGGGGTGCTCAGGGAGGAGTAATATCTTTGGTATGGAGGGCTTGTCATGCTCTCCTAGGGCAGCTCTCCAGCCTCTGACCCCCACCTGACACCCAGATCTCACTTGTGGCTCCTAGTAGCTGCTAGCATGCAGCAGCAGCCACACCCCGGGCAACGGCTTCGACAGGCCGGCTAAACCTTGTGAGGGTAGCCATTGGGTTGACGTCGACCCCTGGTGAACTAGGGCTTTGCTCACCCAGCATGTGAAGACTGTTTCGGCCAAACAGGCGGAAAAAACCAACAAGAAGGTTCAACGGCTGAGATGGCGATACAGCAAAGCACTGTGGAGTGCTCAGGGTGTGTTGGAGCACAAAGGACAACACGGCCATCCAATGCAGCTGAGGAAGTCTCCAGGTGTAACGACTTTTCGTGCCACTGGACCCAGGCTTCCAACACCGAGAGAGTGGGACTGTCTCTGTGCATCGACTTTTCCACTTAAATCTTCATGCACAAGTGTCTTTGTGCACAAAAAAACGCACAAAGACAATTGTCATCCTCGGTTACCGAGAGACTACTACTACTACTACTACTACCTTGCAACCAATATACAATATTAATTCTAAGACAGAATGTAAGGGTTGTTTTTTTTTTTAAGAAAGAAATGAAGAGATATGAAGATATCCATCCCACCTCTTTATGGAGGTGGGAAATCCTGCAGGTATTGCACATTTCACATGCTTTTAAACTTTTTCATCATATTGGTTGGCTGTGCTGATTTCTTCTTCTTTTGTGTGTGTCTATTATACCAGATTTTTCCCTGTGAGAGTCAGAAGAAAGGATATTGGGAGAAATTATGATATTTAAAAAAACAAAAACAAAAGAACAACAAAAACTTTTTTAAAAAATGAGGAAGTTTGGAAGAAAGGCAGATTTAGAGCTGAAAATGATGGCTGCCATTTTAGATTAGTTGAATTGGAAGGATTTTAAAGAATCAGTTGAAGATATCCAGCAGGCAAATTGGAAATACAGGACTAGATTGCAGGGAAGAGATAGAACCTTTGAGATCAAGATGTGAACACGATCTGTATGGACATGATGATTATAGCCATGGAAGAGGATGTGATCATTCAACTAGAAAGAGTATGGAGGGAGATGAGATATGGACTATGGACAGAACTTTGGTTAATATTCACTCTTAGGAAATAGAAGGAGAAAAGGGAAACTGAATAGTATGATGGCATCATGGAAATATAGCTGCATTTGTAGTGAATGGACCCATGCCAATCCTAGTTCTTCTACTTATTACTTGTATGATGTTGGGCAAGTCACTTAAATTCTTTGGACTTCAATTTTTTTTGTCTAAATATTCTAAATCTTTTTGTTTAGTCATTTTCAGTCATGTCCAAGTCTTCTGATCCCTTTTGGGGATTTTTTTGGCAAAGATACAGGAATGGTTTACCATTTCCTTCCCCAGTTCATTTTACAGATGAGGAAACTAGGGCAAACAGGATTAAATGACTTGCCCAAGGTCACATAGCTGATAAGTGTCTGAGGCTGGATGTGAACTAAGGTCTTCCTTACTGTGGGCTTTGTGCTTTATCCATTGTACCTTGCTGCCCTTCTAAATCTAGGATCCTATAAACCAGTGAGGGAATTTTTAAAAGGTAGGAGAAACACAAGAAAGAAAAATCACAGCATAAACAAAGCACCTTCATTTCACCCAGTCATGTCAATACAGAGTAGTTTATTTAGGTGCTGCAGAGATCAGGGAAACGTTACTAAAATTATTAAATAATAAATCAAATTACAATCAAGCCAATAATTAGGATAGTAAAGGAACTCCTGCCCTTTAGCTAGATGTTCCCCTTGCCTGAGGCAAAGCTCTTATGGAAAAAAGGAAAACTAGAGGCATGATGAGATTAGTGAGGAGGATAGGGAAAATGTGTGATAGAATGGGGTCATCTCCCCGGTGTTGCCCTCTAAGGGTTTTCTAAGTTTCAAGAAATGGAAATAGCTGAAAGAAACAGTGAGGTAGAAGGGATCTGTTGTGTATCCCAATTGGAATAACTCACTCTAGCATAGCATTCACATTTTTTCATTTCATATCTTTTTCAATAACCTTGTAGTGAAGTGAGAAGTCATTTGGGTAAATTTTGCCCCTCTAGTGGAGGAAACTTAAGAAGCAAATCAAGAATCTAAAATAAGAGACTAGACTTCTATAGTGAAAGATGAGAAGAAATAATTACTTTTGTTCATGCTAGAATTTTAATTCATTAAAAAAGAGGCCTTTTAAAAAGGTTTCTAAATGTTAAGGGTAGGGCTCTAATGACAATCCCACCCCTTTAAAGAAATTACCTTATTTTAGGAGGTTCAGAGAGAGTATGATTGAACCCACAACTTTTCACTCAAAACCAACTCCCTGTAGGCTCAGAAAAAAAGGGAATCCCACAGACCTTCGGGGCCATTATAATGCACTATAAAACAAGCTAATCATAAAGCTGTTGTTCAGTCATTCCCAACTCTTTGGGGTTTGGGGGGGACAAAGATACTGGAGTAGTTTTCCATTTGCTTCTTCATCTTATTTTACAGCTGAGAAAACAGAGGCAAACAGGGCTGAGTGGTTTTCCCAGAGTCACACACCTAGTAAATGCCTGAGGTCAGATTTGAACTCATGAAGAGGGATCTTCCTAATTCTAAACCTATCACTCTATCCACTATGCCATGATCAAACTGTTACATAAACATTTCTCCACTAGAGACTCACTCCCCTGGTTCATGATGGCCTTATAGAAGTATGTCTGTAGCAGAGGAGGTAAAGCCAAGCAAGATAGTGTTGGACTTGACATATTATGTTTGAAATACGCATTTTTAAATACTCAAATAGATGCAATCCTCTTTTCTGTTCTTTCTTTAGGGAAAAGTTCATGTTTGTTGCTCTTTGTCAAGTTCACAATAATAAAAAGGAAAAGAAGGGCAGCTAAGTAGCACAGTGGATAAAGCACTAGGCTTATTTATAGTCAGAAGGACCTGCATTCAAATGTGATCTCAGATATTTCCTAGCTGTATGACTGAACAAGTCACCTAACACCAATTGCTTAGCCCTTGTCATTCTGTCTTAAAACTGATACTAAGATAAAAAGTAAGAATTAAAAAAAATTTTAAGGACAATGAAGTTTTTAGTGCATTTTGAGAGATTCTGTCCATAAGTGAAAGCTCAGGCAGGATCTACCAAACTAGAAAAGCCTTTGTGTATGGGACCAGGAAGAAATGGCATTGGCCATTTAAAGACTGGTCTGGTTAAGTTCATTAGAATGTTGCCATGACAGGTCGTTAACATTGAGAATGGTAGTTCAGTTCCTGCTGCCCTGAATCTGAAGCCAGCAAGCCAACATTTCCATCTCATTTTCATTACTTAATATCTGAGTAATCCTGTCAAATCGCAATTGTCTCAGGACATCTCTTTCCTCATTCCTGAAATGAAGGGGTTGGACTAGATGACCTCTATCCATGGTCTCTTTTAGTCTGATATCTATTGTTCTAGGATGCCAACATGGCACCGAGGGGCTGTGGTCTACATCAGTAGAAGAAAGAGCCAAACCAATGAAATCACCAATATATTTGAAGAATTGAATTAGGCATACTTCTTCTGTAGCCTTTATGGAACCCTGTGGCCCTAAAGGCCCCAACAAAAGAGAGACCATTTGCCTCTGGCAACAGTGTTCAGGGTGAAGGGGTCAGGGAAAGAGGCAAGGCAGAGTGCCTAAGTCATGAGTTTATGGCAATATTCTAGCAGGGAAGTAAAAATAGTAATTCCTTCAATTGTAGCAATAGATCCTGATTGATCCTGGAAGGTCTAATCCCTAAGTGACTGTGTATGGGGGAGGAGAGCATCAGGTTCCTTCACTTCCAGCTTACTCTCCAATCTGCTCTACTTCCACTATGGTCATCTTGACCCCGTACAGGCACCTTCTCTACCTCATGTCCCCTCCTACTTTTCTTCTCCCTTTTAATGGAATAAGTTTCTTGAGAGAAGGGATTGTCTTGTTTTCTTGTATTCATATCCCCAGTGCTTAGCAGAGTGATGGTGAACCTATGGCATGGGTGCCAAAGATGGCATGCAGGGTGCTCTTTGTGGGCACATGGGCCACCCTTCCCCTTAAACTCCCCTCCTCAGAGTTTGTTACTAGAAAGGCAGAGGGAGTAGGCCAGTACTGCTCCCTTCCCCCTCTCCACTGCACCTGCCAACATTTTTTCTTCCCTCCTCTGTCTGTGGTCTCTTGGGAGTTGGGGGGGGGGCATGTGCACAAAATCTGCAGTGGGTGGTCAGCACAGCACTTGGTATAGAGGGTGGAGTGGGGGCAGGGCCTGGCACTGAGTCTCTAAAAGGTTCACCATCACTGACCTAGCATATTGTCTGGCACATAAATGCTCAGTAATTGTTCTCTTAAAACAGTGGTTGAATTAATTCATATCTAGGACCACCACCAAAATATGAGTTCCCAGTAGAAAGACTCAGTGTATAATATGAATAACAAGGTTAAATCAGCTCTTTCATTTCTTGAGCTATGTCAAAAACTTATTATGCAAACAATTCATAAACATGCATTAATATGGAAACAAAGCATCTAAACACTCCATTACTCTCTGAGGAAGCTATGAGAACTTGATGCAGCTGCTGATGAAACATTTCACATTAACATTCCTCTTAGACCTGAACTATCTCAGAAATTAACAAAGTCCAGCTCTTCTGGCTACTAGACATGACTTTCTTTAGTCCTGTACCTAGAAGATTATCCTGCCTGGAGATGTTCTTCTCTTCCTCTAAGAAGCAGTTCTGTGAAAATCTACCTCCTGGTGAGGTCTTTGGTATTTTGGTGGATCCATGATTTGGCTTGGTACTGGTGTTGGCACTCTTTCCAGTGCAGATTTTAACCTCTCTAATTGATATCTGTAGAAAGTGTTGGCCTTGGCATCAGGAAGAACTAAATTCAAATCCTGATTCAACCTCATGGGAAAGTTGTATTGTCAATCTGTGCTTCAGATTCCTCCTCTCTAAAATGAAGGTGTTGGATTCATTGGTCTCTGAAATACATTCTAGTTCTAAGTCTGTGATTTTCCAACTCATTTCTGGGATCAGCTCCAAGACACTTATCATGAGCTACTTTGGTGAGCTGCCTCTCCAGTGGCTTGTGTAGATTTCTTCTACATTGTCGTTGTTTTTAAGTAGGAATATTTAGATAGAACTGTTTACACTGCAGTAGATTTCACTGAGGAGGTTTTGTTGTATTCTATGATTTGATGAAATGAGTATAATATCACTTACAAAAAGGAACAATTTATAACTTCACCAGATTTCTGTTATTTGGACTTGTTTCAACACACCTGCTATGATACTTGCAAGGTAGAGTGGTAAAATTGAAGAGGTAGTTTGGAATATAAGGTCAGGGTATGTTAAATGTTAGACTAACATTCAACTAAGTAGGGAACCATTGAAGAATTTTGAATGGTATCTCCCTGGAAGGAAAAATGTACATTAGAAGGATTAATCATAGAATCAATTATTCATAGCTAGAAAGGAACATGGAAGTTGTCTCATCCAACGCTTTTCTTTTATAGATTACAAATCTAAGGAATGAAGTGAATTGTCAAAGGTCACACATGTAGTAAGCAGGTCATAGTTGAGAACCCAGGTCTCCTGACTCTAGAGTCAGTTACCATTGGGAGTAGTTTTCAGCATGAACTGGAAAGGGGGGTGATAGGAATAATGAAGTGAAGTTAAGGAGACTAAGGCAATATTCTAGGAGGGAAATAAAGACAGTCATTCTTAAAATGATGGTTTCAAATCTTGCTCTAATGTGAATTTTAAAAACTACTCCACCCTACTTAGACCATATGTTAGGGGAAGATAAAGTTGTAATCTCCTGATTGAACAACGAAGGTACTTAGTTCTCACCTTATAGTGAAGCTAGAACTTTAAGCTAAGTCTATTTTTAGATCTAATACAAAAATGTGTTAAGTAACTATAAAGGTTAAATTAATCACAAAAAGGTCAAGTAACTCACAAAAGGTGAACTTAACAAAGAAGTGTTAAGTAACTCTAAAGATATAATCAAATCAAAGAAGGTGAGAACTAAAAGTATGGGCAGTCCTGGAGAAAAAAAGCCTTTAATGTGATTGGCAGATGTGAAAATTTAGAGGAGGAGACACAAAGATGAAAGGTCTATATATTTGAGATTTTTTTGTCCTGCAAGGACTCACTCTCTCTCTTTTTCTCGTTCCCTGATTGGCAGTGGAGAGTTAGATGAGAGCTGCGTGCTGAGCCTTTTGGCATCTTAGCATGGCTACAAGCTATTGTCTGGTTTGGTGGTGAGTTTCTGGCTGAATTTTCCTCCTTTACTTTCCAACTTTTTTCCTCTCAGAAACCTCTAATTTTCTTCAGAGACATAGAAACAGGGAGTTTAAAACTCCTGGCATAGGTCAGGTAGGAGAAATCCTATATCTTCTTTCCTCCTCCTTAAATTCCTTCCCTCTATATTAATTAAATTACCATAAATTTCCAGACTGACTTGGGTATTTTTTTTGGCAACCATTTAAATCTAGATTTAAAGTCACAACCCTAAAATTATCTGACACTAAGTCTCTAATTGTTCATCTTACTCTCCACTCCATCTTCTGATGGTTGCCAAGTACATATCCACAAATTACAGTGAGCTTCTTCCAGTGGGCTTCTGACAACTCTTGTTTTGTTATCCCCTGATTAGAAAATTCTCTAATGGCTACTCTCCTGCTTATCCACTTTTACCAGTTTAACATCTCCTTTTGATGAGGAGGGCCACTCCAAATCTCTTTTGGTTCCTCCATCTTCTTACTATTTGTGCTATAGGTTGAATGGCTTACTATGCAAATTTTTAAACCCATGTTTCTCTCTTAGAAGCAATACTGT
Source organism: Monodelphis domestica (assembly GCF_027887165.1). Classification (NCBI taxonomy): domain Eukaryota; kingdom Metazoa; phylum Chordata; class Mammalia; order Didelphimorphia; family Didelphidae; genus Monodelphis; species Monodelphis domestica. Next base: position 80,950,921 of record NC_077231.1, read on the forward strand.
GTATTGGTTGTAGAATCCCTCATTGATGTGCTATTTTAAAATAAATTAAATACCAAAGGAAAGTCATGTTATGTCAAAAAAGATGGGATGTGAATGGGACTTGTATAAAGCTTTGCAATATTAGAGGAAAAGAAAGTGAGTCATATGATGGTCTTTGACTAAGGATATTGTTAACTGAGTCACAGTGAGAAGGATTGCTTAGTGGGAAATGAAGACATTCCTTTCTACAATGAATGAATATGAAATGCTTAATGAGACCACAAATGAGAACCGTTTCTTACAGTGTATGAGAAGATAATTTTGATCAGATAATGAAATTGTTTTTAGCCTTCAGAATGAAAATGAATTCCTTGCTAATGTAGATCATGCTAATAAAGGAAGCAAGAATGTATTGGAATTCTGCATGACTTATGGTAGTCAGGAACCAGCCTGAATTATCTTGAGGGGAAAAAAATTAAGATAATGAAGAAATCAAAATAATTGCTTAATAGGCAAAGTGAAAGAACTGAAATTTTAAATTATAAATGTTGGATTCTTGAAAGAGGAATTATGTGACCTTTAAGAATAGATTAGGACCTGACACTCAAACCTAGAAGAAGTGATTTTTTTTCTCCCATTAATGATGCCAAGGATTGATTAAATCTAGGGACACTTCTATGAAGACCACAGGTAGAAGCTACAATAGAAAATAGTGCAGTTGGTATTCCTATTAAGCACTAGGTTAACTGAATTCTAGTTTCCTCATCTCTAAAATCAAAGGGGTGGACTAGAAAATCTCAGCCAGAGGTGTTGATGGGGAATTTCCTATTTTTAGAGCAAATTTAGGGAGGAGTACAGAGGCCTCATAGAGACAGGCTCCAGGATACTCTGAGGACAGCATTCATGAACATGACTGCTGATCCCCAAATCAAGAGCTAGGAGATAGTTGCCTCCCCATCCCCATTTTCAATCTGTTGCAGTTATGCTAGTGGGGAAAGAAGGGTGAGAATAAGAAATATGCCAGCAATAGGACCCTCACATTTAAAAAAAATACAAGATAACCAGTGAGTGGTCAAAGGACTGAACTTGTTCTAAGGCGGACCTCATAAATTGTGACTTGTTTAGGACTGGCCACGTATAGAATCATATTCCAATGTGAAATACATTACAATTTGTATCTTGTGCTTTCATCTTCACACTTTAAAAGGATTTTTATGATGGGACACCTATTTCATGGTCATCTCTCTGTTCTCAAACAAAGTTTGCCTTTGAGGAAAGGAAAGAAATGATGATGTTCTTATCACTATTGCATTAACTATGAAGTCAAGATGAACCAAGTGATGGTTCTCACACTCCCCTCTTTATCTTCTTTTATAGTTAATGATCACACACACAAACACACATGCACATGCACACACACATGCATGTGCACACATGCAAGAACACTTGTCATTAATTAGGGAAAGATCTTTGCAGCACGTGTGATGGTAAAGGGAAAAGATCAAAGTCTCATATCCAAGAAATAGAAGGAAATAATTCAAATTTATAATACTAAAAATAATTCCCCAATAGATAAATGTCCAAAGAATATAAAGAAGTAGTTTTCAGAGGAAGAAATTCAAACTATCCACAACCATATAAAAAGACAAAAACTCCAAATCACTAATAATTAGGGAAATACAAAGCAAAGTAACTCTAAGGTTCCACCTTACACTCATCACATTGGCAAAGATGATAAAAGAGGAAAATAACAATGTTGGTAGTGCTGTGGGAAAATGGGCACATTGTTGCACTGAGGGGGGAACTATGGTAATCTCTTTCTGGAAAGCAATTGGTAATTCTGCTCCTAAAATTACTAAATTGTGCATATCCTTTGCTCCAGATATGTCCTCAAAGAATTCAAAGAAAGAAGAAAAGGATTTATGTGTATAAAACATTTAAAGCATTTCTTATCATAGTAATCAAAATTGGAGACTGAGGGGATATCTTCCTTTTCAGAATGAGCTGAATAATTTATGGTGTGTAGATGTAATGGAATATTATTGGGTCATAAAATAGACAGTTTCTGGAAGATCTTTATGAACAGTTGTAAATTGAACAGAACTAGGAGAAGAATGTATAAACTGACAACAATATTATGGAGGAAAAACAATTTTGAAAGACTTCAGAACTCTTATAAATGCAGTGACCAAAATGAGTCCAAAGGACTAAAGATGAAGTATGTCACCAACCTTCCTGTCAGAGAAATGATAAATTTAAAATGCTAAAATAATGGATAAGGATATATTTTTTATATAGTCAATGTGGGCATATGTTTTTTTCTGGATTATGAATATTGTGAGATTTTTTTTAATATTGAAATTTTCAAGTAGAGAGCAGTGGTGGGAAAGACAATAAATTCTCATACAATAAAATGTTTATACAAGTAGAAGTGAAACAGCAGCAACAGCTTAAGTAAATGTGTCTTTTAAGAGGATTAGAAATATTTACTTTTCTCACTGGTACCCAGTGGACTATCCATTGCTAAGAATAATGTTTTTAAAAATATATCTGCTTCCTCAAAAAGATTTTTGAGGTTTTTGTTTCCTTTTAATTTTTATAAACTTGAAAAATACTAGCAAACATGATCATTCTATATAACGAAAAGCCAAAAAATACCATATATAAAACTGAAACTTCTATGCACAGCCTAATTGTGGTATATTTCAAATTTAATATGGTGGCTCCAACACTGCCCTGCTTGTTTATGTATCCATCTGAATTCAATGGTTTTACTTTTCTAACATATGTCATAGAGCCAAGATTGGGGTGAGTGTGGAGGGGTAAAGTGAACTCAGTCTTGAAAGGAGAAAAGATTCTGAGAGGTAGAGATGAGGAGGAATGGAAGATGGCTTGGAAATTATCTGTGTGGAGGTAAGGATTGAACCAGAAAGTGTAGCAATAGGGGAAAAATACCCATGATAAAGCCCTAGGGAACACTATGCTAAGGAGGCAGGAGATAGATAACAATCCAACAGAAAGAGGTTGAAAAAAGAACCAAGCATTGAGTGTCATGGAATAAAAAAGGGGGAAAGAGAGGACTTATATGGAGAGGGTGCTCAACCATGTCAAAAGCTGCAGTGAGATCAAGAAAGATGAATTAGAAGCCCTAAAATATTTTAACACTTAGAAGATCTAAATGATAAGATAGAGTCCATGGAAGGTTTTTGAAAGGTAAAGGAGACCTGAACTTGTTTCTAAATAGTAAAGGAGTCCATAGGCATTTTGCATTCTTATCAATCCCTTTCTTCTAAATAGTCATAAAAGGCTGCTTTCCTCATTGGCCATGGTTAGAGGATAAGCTAACATGTAGAATTATTGAGGGGCCATGAACTTCTGGTTTGGTACAGTACTTCAAAGGAAAGCAAGGGTGGGAGGTGAAGCAAGACAGTGGAGAAAGAGCAGGCTCTTAGAGGGAATAGCAAGGGATGAGACCAAGATCATAGGTAGAGAGATTGGTCCAAGCAAGAAGGACTGAATAAACCTGAGACAGGGCTAGGTGGCTCAGTGGATAGAGAGCCAGACCTGGAGACATGAGGTCCTGGGTTTGAATTTGGCCTCAAATACTTCCTAGCTCTCTTACCCTGAGCAAGTTACTTTACCACCATTGCCTAGTCCTTACCACTCCTCTGCCTTGGAACCAATACTTAGTATTAATTCTAAGACTGAATGTAAGGGAAGGAAGGAAGGAAGGAAGGAAGGAAGGAAGGAAGGAAGGAAGGAAGGAAGGAAGGAAGGAAGGAAGGAAGGAAGGAAGGAAGGAAGGAAGGAAGGAAGGAAGGAACACAGGGAAAGATACTTAAAAGTCCTGAGGTTTGGAGGAGGGGAGATAAAGGAATTAATGAGGGATTATTCCAATTTTCTCAGTAAAGCAAATGCCATGGTCATATGCTGAAGGTGGTGGTAGTGGTGCAGGAAGTTGGAGGAGAAAAATATTTTTGAAACATCCACTCTGGGGAGCATAATACCAACCAGATGGATAAAAGACACTATCTACCATTGAGAGATTATTGGATGTTAAACAACAGGAATTTTGAATGGTTTCTGCTGTCCACTAAGTGACAATATTTCTTTCAGTGGCATTGAAAGGCTCAGGAATTGGCACAGAGAAGGCAGATAGATGGTAGGAGCGACCTGGGATTGTGATGGGATGGGAGAGTAGCACAATGTCAATGGAATATGGCATTCAAGGTTGGAGCAATACATGGCTTGTTGAATTGATTAATTCTGGAGTCAAGTCTAAAAATCCCACCTTCTACAAGGAACCTTTCTGAGCCCCTGTATATAGCTAGTTTGTTTAAAAAAAAAAAAGTTGTTTAGTTGTTGCTTTCTCTATTAAACTATGAACAGCTTGAGAGCAGGCCACTGTTTGCTTTTCTTTGTAGCCCTAGTGCTTAGCATAGTTCCTAGCAAATATTGGGTGCTTAGCAAATGTTTATGGATTGAATAACTGAACTAGCAGGAGAGATCAGGAACTGAAGGTTGCAGTAAGGATTAAAAAGGTCAAGTGGATTTACACAATGGAAGAGAGGTATAAGGAAAAACTGTGATGAGAGGAGAAAGTCAAGATCATGGAAGAAGAAGGAGAATGTTTTCCCCAAGCAGTAATGTCTAAAACAAGACTCTCTCTCTGGATTCTTGAGAGACATGTAAGTCATGAGGTGGTTCATAAACTGGGCATCCAGAATGTTCCATGTGCCAGCGATTGTATATATTGTTGTCCTAATGAAAAAGAAGGAGGCAGAGGAAGACTGCTAGATACTAATTTATGGAGAAAGGACAGCGTTGCCTGGAGATTGATAGATGGCAGACACAATATTTGTCTATTCACATAGTCTAAGTGGATAGTGCTATCTATGGCTGATTGACCTTCAAAAGAGAAAAGGGTTCTGACTGATAATGATGGAGGAAAGAAAGGTCTGGAAGTAGCAGAGGGAGCTAAAGAGCATTCTGACTCCTGCTCCTGGCCTCGTGTGTCTGGCGACAAAAGAGAAGGAGAAGCCAGTCGTGAAGACTGGCATAGGACCCTATGTCTTCAGGAGAAAGAAAGGTAGGCTTCTGTAAGCCCTGAAAGATGGGAAGGGTGAGAGGAAGAGAACTAAGATGAAGGGGAGTTTGTTAAGGACAAAGCAGGTATTCCAGAGGGCACAGTGGAGGCAGAGAGCCTGCAAAGAGGAAGGACCAAAAAGGGCAGGGATAAGCCTGTGAGGAGATGAAGCCCAGAAAAAAAGGTTTGTTGCCTTAGGCAACTATCAATCAGTGCTTAATTGAAAGGGTTAGGATTTTGCTAGCTATAGGCCAAGGGAAGCCCGAAGTATGAAGAAGTTTTCAGCCCAAATAGGCCTCTAAATTCTATTTAGAAGGTTTGTGTTGAGGTGCCTCTTGGCACTGATATCTTCCAGGTGGCATTCCCTTGGTGGACTGGAATTGGGGATAGCAGAGATAGTGCTAGAGTCAGCCAGAAAAGCGTTACAAAGGAGACCTTCACATTTGCTGTTTCTACAGTTTCTAACTCCAAAGAAAACCTCCTCAGATGATTGGGGTTGGATAAATTAGATATTTTTAAAGGCAACGGACACAAGAAATAGAAGGCAGACAGTTGGTCTGTTAGCATTGCATCTCCAAGTAATCAATGTTTCAGTAGTTCATAAATGCTTAATGTCGAGACAAGCAGACTCATCTGAGTAGGAAAAGATGGAATGTAAGTGCCTCGATAAAAGGAATTGTTTTATCCTTGGTATTTCTATCCCCAGTGCCCAGCAAGGTGCCTGGAACACAGCAGGTGCTTAATGTCTGCTGGTTGATTGATACAGCTGTAACCCTAAACTCTAAAGTAAGCTGAACATGCACACATTTCCAAGAGAGCCCTTGTCTTTATAGTGTGCTCTGCTGAAAGTAGGAATTCTGTGTGTCTCCCCTAAAAAAGCTGAAATCTTGCTCTGTAAGACTCTGAAATAACTATTAGGCTATTCGGAAAAGTCAGTGCTGAAAGACTGTATGAAAAAAAGAATTGCCCACTCCAGATCTTGAGGAAATGATTATTATAAAACCGTCTGACTTCATCCTATTTTTAAAAGGATGATATTGGTTATAATTTCTATAAAAAATAACAGCTAGTGTTTATTGAAGCCCTTTAAGGTTTACAAAGTACTTTACATGTGATCTCATTTGATCCTCACAACTGTGACCCTGTGAGGGAGGTGCTATTATTATTTCCATTTTATAAAAGAGGAAACTGAGGCTCAGAGAGATTAGATGTCTTACACAAAGTCACAGATAGTAAGAGTTTCAGAATGAATTTTAATTCATATCTTCTGAACTCCAGGCCCCACACTCCATCCTCTGAAAGATCTTGATGCCCTCCAATTGCTTTTTTTTTAATATGAAACTACTCCTCTTGTTCCCTTCCTCTGCCTACTCCCAACTGAGAAAACAAGAAAAACAAAGTTATTATTAAAACCATGCAGAGTGAAGGAAAACAAATTGTCAGATTGGTGATGTTCTAAATCCACTTTCTTAGTTATAATTTGTTTTGTTTAAAACAAATCCCTATCTTACTCTGTCCTCCCTTCTTATTCCTTCCCTTTCCTCCTGCTTCTTATTGTGTATATTTCTATACTCAACTGTGTGTGTATGATTTTTTCTTTAGACCTGCTCAGATGAGAGGGCAGTTCAAGTATTATCCACTGCCCCTGTCCTTTCCTCTTTGTTTGTCTAGATTTCTACTTGTATGACCCAAATATGTGAGGTAATTTTTCTCATTGTTCTTCCTCTGCCCCAGTGTATTGCTCTTCCCACTCCCTTTCCATTCTTCTTTTTAGATTAGCAAAATATAATGGAACCACTCTAACATTCTACTTAAAATGCCCTTTATACCCCATGTTGATGACAGAATTCTGAGAGGGAACAAATATCATCTCCTCAGATAAAAATTAAAAGTTTATCCTTGTTAGTTGCCTATGATTGCTTACTCATGTTTATCTCTTTATATTATCCTTCCTTGTGTATTTATATTTCAAAATTACTACATAGCTCTGTTCTTTTCATCAGGAATGCCTTGAACTCTTCCATTTCATGAAAGATTCATGTTTTTCCCTTTATAAGATTATACTCAATTTTTCTGGATAACTTATTTTTTATTGTAAATCTGTATCCTTTGCCTTCTGGAATACTGCATTTCAAATTCTCTGTTATTTCATGGTGGTGGCTATTATATTTTGTGTAATCCTTACTCTGGATCCTTGGCATTTTAATTTATTGTTTCTGGATGCTTTCAGTATTTTTTCTTTGACTTGATAGATCTGGATTTTGGTGAAAATGTTTCTGGTATTTTTTTATTTGGGGGATTCTTTTTTTTTCTTTTGCAAAAACATCTTGCTAATAACATGAATTAACAATCTTCTACATAAGTTTTGTGAAGTTATAAGATCCAAATTGCTTTCCTCCCTCCCTTTCCTCTTCCTTCCTGGAGATGGTAAGCAATTTGATTTGCATTATACACATATTATCATACAAAACATATTTCCAAATTGTTAATTGTTGTAAGAGAATACTCATATAATATCAAAACCCTAAAATAAAAACACAAATAAACCAAAGTGAAAAATTATATGATTTTATCTGCATTCTAACTCCAAGAGTAGTTTCTCTGGAGGTAGGTAGCATTCTTTGTATAAGTCCTTTAGAATTGTCCCAGATCATTGTATTGTTAAGAGTAGTTAAATCTTTCACAATTGATCATCCCACAATATTACTGTTACTGTGTACAATGTTCTCCTAGTTCTGCTTATTTCACTCTGCGTCAGTTTATGTAGGTCTTTCCAAATCTTTATGAAATAATTATATTCATCATTTCTTAAAGCATAATAGTATTTCATCACCATCATATTCCACAATTTGTTCAGCCATTCACTAATTGATAGATGTCCCCTCAACTGCTAATCCTTTGCCACCACAAAAAAGGGCTGCTATAAATATTTTTGTACAAGTAGGCCCTTTCCTCTTTTTTGTTGATCTCTTTGGGATACTGACCTAGTAATGGAATTACTGGATTAAAGAGTACACACAGTGTTATAGCCATTTGGGCTTAGTTCCCAAATTGCCATCCTGAAAGGATCAGTTCACAACTCCACCAACAATACATTAATTTCCCAATTCTGTTGCATTCCTTCTAACATTGATCACCTTCTCTTACTGTCCTATTGGCAAATTTGATAAATGTGAGATGACCTCAGAGTAATTTTAATTTGCATTTCTCAAATTAAGAATGATTTACAACATTTTTCATGTGATTAATGATAGCTTTGATTTCTTCATCTGAAAATTTCTTGTTCAAATGCTTTGATGATTTGTCAATTGGGTAATGGTTTATAGTCTTAAAAGTTTTACTTTGTTCTCTATATATTTAAAAAATAAGGCCTTTATAAGAGACAATTGTTTAAAAATTTGCCCCAGTTTGTCATTTTCCTTATAATCTTGATTGTATTGTTTTTATTTGTAAAAAAAAAAACAACTTTCTTAATTTAACATAATCAAAATTATTTATTTTTACATCTTACAATGTTCTCTATCTTTTGTTTGGTCATAAGTTCTTCCCTTCTCCATAGATGTCAGAAAAACTATTCTTTGTTTTCCTAATTTACTTATGGTATCACCCTTTATATCTAAAGCATGACCTCATCTTGAATATAAGACATGAGATATTGGTCTATACTTAGTTTCTGCCATAATGTTTTTCAATTTTCCCAACAATTTTTGCCAAATATTGAGTTCTTATCCCCAAAACTGGGATCTTTGGATTTATCAATGCGGCTTTCTCGGCCAGCGAGAAGCCCCAAGGTAGGAAGATAGAAAAAGGATAGAAGTTTTGGATACCCTGAGGGGCGTGGTGGAGCCAAGTTATATATATGAGGTGGCAGAAATGAGTCAGAAACCAGACCTTATTGATTATAAAGGGGCCACAGCAGAACCCCGATTTTAGGATGCCGCAGAGGCATGATCCATCCTGAGATCCACAATTAATACCACACAGGTCGGAGACATGATAGAGAAAAGAGAGTGCCTGGCTGAAAGCCAGGTCCCAGGTGAGAGAGGTAGATAAGGAAAGGAATTAAAGATGGAGCTTGGCCAGAGGCCAAGCTCCAGCACGAACAGATATCAGTGAGAGCTAAGACCCAAGAAAGGAACAGAGCAGAGCTTGCTGTGGCCCTTGCTTTTAATGTCTTTGATATGCAAATATACACAATACATAGGGATGATTATCATTGGTTAACGACAAGGTATAGGTGTGGTTTCTCTTAGCCAGGTGAGCACAAAGAAACCTGTTTTCCTGCCTCACCTGGGGGAAGCTGGGGTCAAGGGACAGAGGCTTTCCTAGCCATGTGCCAGACTGAGCATGCTCTCTTCTAAGCCCCTCTGTACATATTAACTGTTTCCCTTGCCCATAGCTAGGGGTGGACTGTGTAAATCTTGAAATTTCTCAGACTTGTGAATGTTAAAAAATTTCCCCATCAGGGAATTCTTAATTGGAACAAATTCCCTACTGAGAAACATTCTCCATTTTGATGTGAGAACTCACCAGGATCAGAAATGGGAGGACCTCTACTCCAACCATACTTAAGACTGCTTTAGGGGAAAAAAACTCCTTGCTAAACAAAGAAAGTACTTGGATCCATGCTTATGGTGGGGCAAGGAGTTCTTTGAGCCAGGCCTGTTTTTAGAATTGATACAATGAGATGCTAGGTACCTAAAAGGGTCGGGCAAGTTTTGTCTTAATGAGATTAGTTGACTCAGCTGTGTTTTCACTGGTTCAGACTTACTGAGGAGATTTGTCGACTTAGCAGGAATTCAGATGGGCAGTCCTTTGGAAAGCATCTACAGTGATTGGTATATGTAGGGACTTAGGGGAAGTAACATGGGAGGAAAACCCCTATATAAGAAAAAGCAGAATCTCTTGAGGATATCCTTCTGGAGAAATCCTTTTGGAGGATCTCTGATGAGGATCCCTTGGGAAGAATCTCTTGAGAGAGGCTCTGGAGAAGGGAAGCTCTTGGAGGACAATCTCTAAGGAGGTCTCACTGGAGCTCCTCTAAGGGGACTCTGTCCCTCTGGAGGTTCTGGAGAGAAGCCCTTTGGAACAGTCTCTGGCTGGAAGGCTCTCTGGTGAAGTCAGCTGAGATGGAGCTGGCCTGGTGTCACTAGAATCCTTGGTTAGTCAGACCTTGTGGTGAGTGTTAAAAAACTGACTGATTTCTCTCTTAAGGCTCAGGTCTAGGCCATATTGGCTTGAGGCCCTTCATACTTATTCCTTTCTTACTCTCTCTCTCTTTGATTACTCATTGTATTGTTAATTAAAATCTCTATAAAATCCAATTCACTTGGGTATTTGAATAATTGGGAATATTTCCCTGGCAACCATCTTATATTTGATTTAAAAACCAAGACACTGTAGTGAAACATATTTTCTGCGGTCAAATTTACTCACCCTCTCTTATATCTATCACAATTTATATCTTCCACCATTTTAACTCACTACAGTTTAAGACCTCAACCATTTTAAATCTCACAACGGCTACAATCAAACACTAGATTTTACTAAGGTCATTTACCCTAATCTACACCATTAATATAACATTCTATTTCTTAGCCAGTAAAAGAATGTTTTCATGATTACTTATTTTATAGAACAGTTTTGAGATCTAGTACTGCTAGGCCACTGTCCTTCACACTCCCTCCTTCCCCCCCGCCCATTAATTCCCTTGATATGCTTGAACTTTTGCTCTTCCAGATGAGTTTTGTTATAATTTTTTATAGTTCTAGAAAATAATTTTTGGTAGTTTGATTGGTATGGAATTGAATAAGTAACTTAATTTAGGTAGAATTGTCATTTTTATTATACAAGCTTGACCTACCCATAAGTAATAACTATTTTACTAATTGTTTAGATCTAATATTTATGTGAAAAGTTTTGTAATTATGCTCATATAATTCCTGTATTTGTCTTAGCAAATACCCAATTTTTTATATTGGCTACAGTTATGTTGAATGGAATTTCTCTTTCTATCTCTTGTTGCTAGACTTTGTTGGTAGTATATAGAAATTCTGGGAACATTATGTGTTTATTTTGTATTCTTTTTTTTAAATAATATTTTATTTGATCATTTCTAAGCATTATTCATTAAAGACAAAGATCATTTTCTTATCCTTCCCCCCACCCCCATAGCTGACGCATGATTCCACTGGGAATCACATGTGTTCTTGATTCGCACCCATTTCCATGTTGTTAGTATTTGCATTAGAGTGTTCGTTTAGAGTTTCTCCTCTGTCATGTCCCCTCAACCGCTGTAGTTGGGCAGTTGCTTTTTCTCGATGTTTCTACTCCCACAGTTTGTCCTCTGTTTATGAATTGTGTTTTTTCTCCTAGATCCCTGCAGATTGTTCAGGGACATTACACCGCTACTAATGGAGAAGTCCATTATGTTTGATTATACCGCAGTGTATTAGTCTCTGTGTACAATGTTCTCCTGGTTCTGCTCCTCTCGCTCTGCATCACTTCCTGGAGGTCGTTCCAGTCTCCATGGAATTCCTCCACTTTATTATTTCTTTTTGCACAATAATATTCCATCACCAACATATACCACAATTTGTTCAGCCATTCCCCAATTGAAGGGCATCCCCTCATTTTCCAATTTTTGGCCACGACAAAGAGCACAGCTATGAAAAATTTTGTACAAGTCTTTTTGTCCATTATCTCTTTGGGGTACAAACCCAGCAGTGCTATGGCTGGATCAAAGGGTAGACATTCTTTTATCATCATTTGGGCATAGTTCCAAATGGCCCTCCAGAATGGTTGGATCAGTTCACAACTCCACGAGCAATGAATTAATGTCCCTACTTTGCCACATCCCCTCCAGCATTCATTACTTTCCTTTGCTGTTATGTTGGCCAATCTGCTAGGTATGAGGTGATACCTCAGAGTTGTTTTGATTTGCATCTCTCTGATAATAAGAGATTTGGAACACTTCTTCATGTGCTTATTAATAGTTTGGATTTCTTTATCTGAAAACTGCCTATCCATGTCCCTTGCCCATTTATCAATTGGAGAATGGCTTGGATTTTTGTACAATAGATTTAGCTCTTTATAAATTTGAGTAATTAAACCTTTGTCAGAGGTTCTTATGAAGATTTTCCCCCAATTTGTTGTTTCCCTTCTGATTTTAGTTACATTGGTTTTGTTTGTACAAAAGCTTTTTAATTTGATGTAGTCGAAATTATTTAATTTACATTTTGTGACTCTTTCTATGTCTTGCTTGGTTTTAAAGTCTTTCCCCTCCCAAAAGTCTGAAATGTATACTATTCTGTGTTTACCCAATTTACTTATGGTTTCCTTCTTTATGTTTAATCATTCACCCATTTTGAATTTATCTTGGTGTAGGGTGTGAGGTGTTGATCAATTCCTAATCTCTCCCACACTGTCTTCCAATTTTCCCAGCAGTTTTTATCGAATACTGGATTTTGGTCCCAAAACTTGGGATCTTTGGGTTTATCGTATACTGTCTTGCTGAGGTCTCTTGCCCCCAGTCTATTCCACTGATCCTCCTTTCTGTCTCTTAGCCAATACCAAATTGTTTTGATGACTGCTGCTTTGTAATATAGTTTAAGGTCTGGGACTGCAAGGCCCCCATCATTTGTGGTTTTTTTTTCATTATTTCCCTGGATATCCTTGATCTTTTGTTATTCCAAATGAACTTTGTTATGGTTTTTTTCTAAATCAGTAAAGAAAATTTTTGGGATTTCCATGGGTATGGCACTAAATAGATAAATAAGTTTGGGTAGGATGGTCATTTTTATTATATTGGCTCATCCTATCCATGAGCAGTTAATGTTTTTCCAATTGCTCAAGTCTAGTTTTAGTTGTGTGGAGAGTGTTTTGTAGTTGTGTTCATATAGTTCCTGTGTTTGTCTCAGGAGATAGATCCCTAGGTATTTTATTTTATCTAAGGTGATTTTGAATGGGATTTCTCTTTCTAGTTTTTGCTGCTGAGCTGTGTTGGAAATATATAGAAATGCTGATGACTTATGTGGGTTTATTTTGTATCCTGCAACTTTGCTAAAGTTGTTGATTATTTCAATTAGCTTTTTGGTTGAATCTCTAGGATTCTTTAAGTAGACCATCATGTCATCTGCAAAGAGTGATAACTTGGTCTCCTCCTTGCCTATTTTGATGCCTTCAATTTCGTTTTCTTCTCTAATTGCTACTGCTAGTGTTTCTAGTACAATGTCAAATAGTAGAGGTGATAATGGGCATCCTTGTTTCACTCCTGATCTTATTGGGAATGCATTTAGTTTATCCCCATTGCAGATGATATTAGCTGATGGTTTTAGATATATACTGTTTATTCTTTTTAGGAACGACCCTTCTATTCCTATGCTTTCTAGTGTTTTTAATAGGAATGGATGTTGTATTTTATCAAAGGCTTTTTCTGTGTCTATTGAGATAATCATGTGATTCTTGTTGGTTTGCTTGTTGATGTGGTCAATTATGTGGATCGTTTTCCTAATATTGAACCAGCCCTGCATCCCTGGTATAAATCCTACTTGATCATGGTGGATGACCCTTCTGATCACTTGCTGGAGTCTTTTTGCTAGTATCCTATTTAAGATTTTTGCATCTATATTCATTAGGGAGATTGGTCTATAGTTTTCTTTCTCTGTTTTTGACCAGCCTGGTTTTGGAAGCAGTACCATGTTTGTGTCATAAAAGGAGTTTGGTAGAACTCCCTCTTTGCTTATTATGTCAAATAGTTTGTATAGTATTGGGATTAACTGTTCTCTGAATGTTTGATAGAATTCACTGGTGAATCCATTGGGCCCTGGGGATTTTTTCTTAGGAAGGAGTTTGGTAGAACTCCCTCTTTGCTTATTATGTCAAATAGTTTGTATAGTATTGGGATTAACTGTTCTCTGAATGTTTGATAGAATTCACTGGTGAATCCATTGGGCCCTGGGGATTTTTTCTTAGGAAGTTCTTTGATGGCCTGTTGGATTTCATTTTCTGATATGGGATTATTTAAGAAATCTATTTCTTCTTCTGTTAGTCTAGGCAGTTTGTATTTTTGTATATATTCATCCATATCACTTAAATTGGTGTATTTATTGCCATATAATTGGGCAAAGTAATTTTTAATGATTGTCTTAATTTCCTCTTCATTGGAGGTGATGTCTCCCTTTTCGTCTTTGATGCTGTTAATTTGCTTTTCTTCTTTCCTTTTTTTAATTAGATTGACCAGTACTTTGTCTATTTTGTCTGTTTTTTCAAAGTACCAGCTTCTTGTCTTATTTATTAAATCAATAGTTCTATCACTTTCTATTTTATTAATTTCTCACTTAATTTTTAGGATTTCTAGTTTGGTTTTCTGCTGGGGGATTTTAATTTGATCGCTTTCGAGTTTTTTTATTTGCATTTCCAATTGATTGATCTCTGCTCTCCCGAGTTTGTTAATATAAGCATTCAGGGATATGAATTTACCTCTGATTACCACTTTGGCTGCATCCCAAAAGGTTTGAAAGGATGTCTCGCCATTGTCCTTTTCCTCTGTGAAATTATTAATTGTTTCTATGATTTCTTCTCTAACTAAACAATTTTGGAGTATCATATTGTTTAATTTCCAATTAGTTTTTTATTTGGTTTTCCATGTACCATTACTGATCATTATTTTTATTGCCTTGTGATCTGAAAAGGCTGCATTTATTATTTCTCATTTTCTGCATTTGTGTGCTATGTTTCTGTGACCTAATGTATGGTCAATCTTTGTGAATGTGCCATGTGGTGCTGAGAAGAAGGTGTATTCCTTTTTATCCCTATTTATTTTTCTCCATATGTCTATTAATTCTAATTTTTCTAAGATTTCATTCACTTCTTTTACCTCTTTCTTATTCATTTTTTGATTTGATTTATCTAAATTTGATAATGGTTGGTTTAAGTCTCCCACTAATATGGTTTTACTGTCTATTTCTTCCTTCAATTCTCCTAGTTTCTCCATTAAAAATTTGGGTGCTATATTATTTGGTGATTACATGTTGATTAGTGACATTTCCTCATTATCTAAAGTCCTTTTTTACAAAATATAATTACCTTCCCTATCCCTTTTGATCAGGTCTATTTTTGCTTTGGCTTTATCAGATATCATGATTGCAACTCCTGCCTTCTTTCTGTCAGTTGAGGCCCAGAAGGTCTTAATCCATCCTTTAATTCTGAGCTTGTGGGTGTCTACCCGCCTCATGTGTGGTTCTTGAAGACAACATATGGTAGGGTTTTGGATTCTAATCCATTCTGCTATTCGTCTACTTTTCATGGGTCAGTTCATCCCATTCACGTTCAAAGTTATGACTGTCACTGGTGGACTCCCTGGAATTTTGATATCCTTCCCTAATTCTAACCTTTTTTCTTCAGCTCTACCTTTTAGTCCAGTGATTTACTTTAAATCAGTCCCCCTTGTCCCCTCCCTTGATATGTATCCCTTTCTAGTCCCTCCCTTTTTGTTTCCTCCCCCTCCCCCTCTTCTTCCCTCCCTTTTTTGTGTTCCCTCCTCCCCCCCCCCTTGGTTTTCCCTTCTCCCTTCCCTTGTTGAGTAAGATAGAATTCACGATCCCAATGGATCTGGATTTTCTTCCCTCTCAGAGTTGATTTCCCTGAGAGCAAGGTTTAAGTAAAAACTCTCTTCCTCTCCTTCTAATAGGAGTTTTCTTCCCCTCCCCTTCCCGTGTGAATCTTTGTGTGAGAAAGATTATTCTATTTGGTCTTTCTTTTCCCCCTATTTACACATTACATTTTCCCCACATGTTAGTATACATAGATTGATATAAATGTAGTCCTTATAGAAGAGAGTTTGGGTAAAAGAAAAAGATAACATTTTCTCCTTTTCCCTTTCCTTCATATTTACCTTTTCAGGTATTCCATGCTCTTTGTTTTTCGATATCGAACTTTCCACAGAGCTCTGGTTGTTTCTTTGCAAAAAGTTGGAAATCTTCTATTTTGTTGAATGTCTATACTTTCCCTTGGAAGTATATAGTCAGTTTTGCTGGATAGCTGATTCTTGGTTGAAGACCCAGCTCTCTTGCCTTTCTGAAAATCATGTTCCATGCCTTACGATCATTCAGAGTGGAACTTGCAAGGTCTTGTGTGACCCTGATTGGCATTCCTTTATATCTAAATTGTCTTTTTCTGGCTTCTTGTAGGATTTTTTCTTTTGTTTGAAAGCTTTGGAATTTGGCAATTACAATCCTGGGAGTTGTCTTTTGGGGATTTAGTGTAGAGGGTGTTCTGTGAGCTCTGTCAGTGGCTATATTGCCCCCTTGTTCTAGAATCTCTGGGCAATTTTCTTTGATTATATCTTGTATCACGATGTCGAGTTTGGTGTTTATTTCTGGCTTTTCTGGAAGTCCAATTATTCTTAAATTATCTCTTCTTCCTCTATTTTCCAAGTCTGTCACCTTGTCAGTGAGATATTTTATGTTCTCTTCTAATTTGTTGGTCTTTTGGCTTTGCTTTATTGATCCTTGCTCTTTTACCTGCTCATTGTCTTCGAGTTGCCTAATTCTGACCTTTAAAGCCTGGTTTTCCTTTTCAGTTTGATCAAACTGGTTTTGTAGATGCATGAATTTCTTTTGCATTATTTCCCACTTTTCCTCCCAGAAGGCTTCCATCTTTTTTATCATTTCCGATTCAAATTCTTCATGGGTTTGTGGAGAGTTTCCATTTCCTTTGGAAGGTTTCGGAGCATTTGCTTGTGTTTCCTCTTCTATCTCCTCTGTATTTTGTATTTTTGCTCCATAAAATGTGTCAAAAGTTGCCCCCTTCTTCTTGTTTTTCTTGGAATTTGGGGGCTTTTGTGCTTCTGAGGAGTTTTCCATCTCTATCTGAGTGGGGAGGACTAGCTTTTCTTATCTCTGTCTGGTGTTCAAAGGTTTTAGCCCTAGGCAGATTATCTGTTCTATGCAGTTGTTGTTCTGTCTTCCCGGGAAGCCAGGAATTGTTGGTGTTTCAGTGTTACTGCCCTCCTCAGTTCCCGCCCGATGCTTCTTTGTTGCCTTACTTCCACGCTCTGAGCCTGGCTAGGCCCTTTCCTCAGGGTGTTTGTTTCTGTGCCTTAGCTGGCCAGGAGAGCCAGCACTCTGAGGGGGGAGGGGCCACAGCTTCCCGGAGCTCCAAGGGCTCCTGATAAGATTAACTTTCTCTGGGTTGAACTGAGTATGCTTTGAGGCAGGGACCTTGAGACTCGGATGGAAGGATCCAGCCAGGGGGTGCAGGCTCCCCCGTCTCTTTCTGTTTCCCTGCTGTCTGGGTGCCCCCGCGACTGGGTCAGGTTGTTTTTAGGATGTGGTCTTCAGAATAGCCGACTCCCGAGGCCCTTTTGCCAGCCCTGAGGGTTACTGTTGTTTCAGAGGACACTGCTATCTGAGAGGGGAGGGGCCGTGGCTTCCTGGAGCTCTGAGGGCTGGTGATAGGATTAACCTCAGACTGAGTATGCCCTGAGGCAGGGACCTTCGGTGAGACTCAGATGGAAGGTTCTGGTCAGGGGGCTACAGGTTCCTCCTGTCTCTCTCTGTTTCCCTCCTGTCTGGGTGCCCCCTCGACTGGGTCAGTTTGTTTTCAGGAAGCGGCCTTCAGGATAGTCGGCCCTGAGGCTCTGAGTTTCCCTCTGCTGCCTCGGACTCAGTGCTCTGGGTTGGGGGGGATGGGTCCTGGGACCTTCCTTCTGCCTACCCCTTAAGTCTGAGTGATCTCGTGTTCTGGCTTTTGGGGGGGGCATACCTTTTGATCCAGGTCCAGGTCCAGGAGGAGGATTCCTGGGGTCTATGCTATTGTTTGTTTTGAATTTCGGTGCCTTAGGAGCATATAGTTTGAGTTCAGTAGGGAAGGGTTTCCGGAGATCCGAACGTTAACTTTCTCTAAGCCGCCATCTTGACCGGAAGTTTGTATTTTGTATTCTTTAACTTTGCTTAAGTTATTAATTATTTCAACTAGTTTTTTAATCTCTAGGATTCCTTAAGTATACCATCATATCATCTGAAAAGAGTGATACTTTACCTACTTTAACTCTTTTATTTTCTTTTTTCTTCCCATTGCTAAAGCTAGCATTTCTAGTACAATATTGAATAATGATTATGATGGGCATCCTTCCTTTATCCTTGATCTTATTGGGAAAGTGTCTAACTTATCCCCATTGCAGATGATACTTGATCATGGTTTTAGATAGAATACTACTTATTTTAATAAAAGGTCCATTTATTCCTATGCTTTCTAGCATTTTAAACAAGAATGGGTGCTGTATTTTATTGTAAGCTATTTCTATATCTATTGAGATAATCATGTGATTTCTCTTATTTTGTTATTAATATGGTCAATTAAGCTGATAGTTTTCCTAATATTAAACCATTCTTATATTCCTAGTATAAATCTCATCTCATCATAGTGAATATCACCTCATGATATATTACTGTAGTCTCTTTGCTCATGTTTTATTTAAAGTTTTTGCATCAATATTCATTAAGATAATTGGTTAGTATTTTTTCTTTTCTTTCTTTTCCTTTCTGAACATATTTTCTGACCATATTTGTGTCATAAAAATAATTTGGTAGGACTCCTTTGCCTATTTTGCCAAATAGTTTATATAGAATTGACTTGTCAATCCATCTGGCCCTGGGGAATTTTTCTTAGGGAATTATTAGTTCCTTGATGGCTCATTCCATTTCTTTTTCTGAAATGAGATTATATAAGCATTCTATTTCCTCTTCTTAATCTAGGCAATTTAAGGTTTTGTAAATATTCTTCCATTTCAACTAGATTGTTAGATTTATGGTCATGTAATTGGGCAAAATAGCCCCTAATGATTACTTTAATTTCCTTTTCATTAGTGGTGAATTCACCCTTTTAATTTTTGATACTGGTAATTTTATTTTTCTTCTTTCCTTTTTTCAATCAAATTAACTAATCTATTTTATTACCCCCCATAAAAACAACTCCTAGACTTTTTTGTTAATTTAATAGCTCTTTAACTTTCAATTTTATTAATTTCTCCTTCAATTTTTAGGATTTCTAATTTTGTCTTTAATTGGTGATTTTTAATTTGTTCTTTTCAAGTTTTTTTTTTGTTGCATATCCAATTCATTGATCTGCTTTTTCTCTATTTTATCTATCAGTGTTCAGAGATATAATATTTCCCCTAAGTACTGCTTTGGCTGTATCCCATAAATTTTAACATTTTGTCTCCTCATGTCATTCTTTTTATGAAATTCTCTTTAATGAAATTATTGTTTCTATAAATTGTTCTTTGACCCACTCTTTTTTTATAATTATATAATTTAGTTTCCCATAATTTTAATTTTAATTTGTCTTTCCTTGGACCTTTATTGATTATAATTTTTATCATTATGATCTAAAATGGACACATTTATTATTTCTGGACTTTTTGCATTTAGTTGTGATGTTTTTATGACCTGGTACATGGTCAGTCTTTGTACAGTTACCATGTACTGCTAAAAAGAAGGTGTATCTTTTTATCTCCTTTTCCTAGAATTTCTCCAGAGACCTATTGAATCTAACTTATCTAAAATTTAACTCACTTCCTTTACTTTTTTCTTGTTTATTTTTTGGTTAGATTTATGAATTTCTGATAGGGGAAGGTTGTGGTTCTCCACTATTATAGTTTTACCATCTATTTCTTCTTGAAGCTCATTTAATTTCTCCTTTAAAATTTGGAGACTATACCATTTGGTACATTTATGTTTGGTATTAATCTTTCTTTATTGTCTACATTACCTTTTATCAAGATGGAATTTTCTTCCTTATCTCTTTTAATTAAATCTATTTTTGCTTTAGCTTTTTCTGAGATCGTGATTGCTACTTCTACTTTTTTTTTTACTTCAGCTAAAGCACAATAGATTCTGTTCCACCCCCTTACCTTTACTGTGTGTATGTTTCCCTGCTTCAAATGTGTTTCTTATAAACAATATATGGTAGGATGCTGGTTTTTGATGCACTCTATTACCTGCTTCTGTTTTATGGGTGATTTCATCCCATTCACATTCACAATTATGATTACTATCTGTGTATTCTCCTCCATCTTATCTTTGCTCTTTCTCCATTCACTCTGTCCCTCCTCACAAATTTTTGCTTTTAATCACACCCTCAATTACCCCTTTTTGTATTACTCCCCTCCCCACTGCCAGACTTATTCCCCTCCTATTTCTCTATAGGGTAAGATAGGATTCTACACCACAATGAGTTGTTATTAATTCCTCTCTGGGCCAATTCCTATGAGAATAAGGTTTAAGTATTTCCTGTCACCACCCTCATCTTCCCCTCCACTGTAATATGTTTTGGGGTACCTCTTTAAGTGATATAATTTACCCTATTTTACTCTCTTCCCTTTTCTCTCAGTGCAATCCTCTTTTTCAGCACTTAATTTTTTTTGCACATGTCATCCTAAACAGTTTATTCCTGCACCATTGTCTATGTATAGTCCTTCTAACTGCTCTGATAAAAATTAAAAAAAATTAAGTTACAAATATTATCTTTCCTTGTGGGAATAGAAACAGTCTGACCTTATTGAATCCCTTAAATTTTCTCTTTCTTGTTTACCTTTTTATGCTTCTCTTGAGTCTTATATTCAGACATCAAATTTTCTATTCAGATCAGGTCTTTTCATCAGCAATGCTTCAAAATCTTCCATTTTATTAAACCACCATTTTTCCCCCAAAAGAAAGTACTCGGTTTTACTGGGTAGGTGATTTTTTATTGTAAACCTAATTCCTTTGCCTTCTGGGATATCATATTTCAAGCCTCCTGATCCTTTAATATAGAAGCTGCAAAATCCTGTAGAATTCTGTCTGTGGTTCCATGGTATATGAATTATTTTTTTCTGGATATTTGCAGTATTTTCTCCTTGGCCTGGGAGCTTGAATTTGGCTACAATATTTCTTGGAGTTGTCATTTGGGAATCTATTTCAGGAGGTGGTTGGTAGTTTCATGTACCCTCTCATTTAAGAATATTAAGGCAGTTTTCTTTGATAATGTATTGTAATACAATGTAGCTTTTTTTTATCGTGACTTTCAGGGAGTCCAATAATTCTTAGATTATCTCTTCTGGATCTATTTTCTAGGTCAGTTATTTTTTCAATAAGATATTTAATATTTTTTCTAATTTTTCTGTTTTTTCCATTTTTTATTGTTTCTCAATGTCTTATGAAGTCCTTAGCTTGTATTTAACCAATTCCCAATTTTTAAGGAATAATTTTCTTCTGTGAGCTTTTGAACTTACTTCTCCGTTTAGCAATTCTACTTAAAAAAAAAAAAACAACAACTTACCATTCACATTAAAAATAATACTATATATTGGTTCCAAGGCAAAAGAGTAGTAATGACTAGGTAATGGTTAAGTGGGTTAAGTGACAGCTAGGAAGTGTCTGAGGCCATTTTTGAAACTAGGACCTCCCCTCTCTAGGCCTACCTCTCAATCTACTGAGCAACCCAGCTGCCCCCAAAATTGATTTTCTCCCTCGAGGGGATTTGAACTCTCATTCATCTGGTAGTATACTCAGTGATTTACCCACTAAGCCATAGCTTTGTCTTCAATTCTACTTCTTAGAAAACTATTTTCTTCATTGGATTTTTGTGCCTCTTTTTTCATTTGACCAATTCTTCTATATAAGCTGCTATTTTCTTTGTGCATTATTTTCATTTCTCTTCACTATTTTTCTTCTGCCTCTCTTATTTGTTTTTTTTTATTCCTTTCAGAACTCTTTCAGAGCCTGACACCAATTTTAATTTTTGTTTGAAATTTTGCTGCTTTTATCTCACTGTTCCCTTTTGAGTCTGTGACTTGCTCTTCTTTATTTCCATAATAACATTCTATGTTTAGGTGGGTTGTTTTTTGTTTGTTCATTTGATTCAGACTTTTTTTTTAACTTTTAGTTTTAGCTGACAACTGGGCTCTGTTCTCATGGTAGAGAAGGTAGTCTCTTAAACATCAGTTTTTCCTTGATGCTGCCCTCACCTCTAGTTCTGGATTTTTGCAAGTTTCAATTTTTCCAAGGTGGTATGATGTCCTGTGGGCCATCTCTCAATGCTGATTTAGTTTTCTCTAGGTACTGCTAATTCAGTCTTCACTATGGACTGCTTTCAGGGCTCAGAGCACTGTGAGCTCCCTTGAGATAGGGCTCAGGGTCTCACCTCAATACTGGGTGGGGACTCTGGACCATTTTCTGGCCTTACACAGGCCAGAAGTACTGCAGACTGACTTGACTTGGAGCTTAGGGCCTCACTGAAGGCTTGTTCTAGGGCTTGAAACTTCAAGGGATCATTGTGGCATGATATGCTTGTTAAGGGCAAAATTAGAGTTGTTCACTGAATATATTATATTAGTGGTCATCAGGGATTTAAATTCAATTCCAATAAAATACTCAAGTCAGTTTGGGATTGTTATGGTGGTTTAATTACAATAGTAGGAAGAAATTAAGAAGAAGGAGAAAATGGTAAGGGTAGGAGATTTTTTCTGGCCTGGAGTAAGTCAAAGGGAGTTCAGAGGCCTCAGCCAAGGGGCCTTCTTAGAAGATTAAATCTAGCTTGGCTTCCAGCCATGAGGCCTCCTCCAAGATGAGGGGTCTCCTAAGAGGATAGTGATCTTCAGGAGGTCAAGGAAAGGAGGAATCAGCCTTGCCACTCACCAAGGTAATTCAGGGAAGATGCCTCACCTAAACCATGCTACAAGCATGCCAAAATGCTACCCAGAGCTTCCAACACTGCAGAGAGCTCCCAAAGCCGGTGAGAGAGCTCACAGGAATTGATGCAAAATATATAGGGAAGCTTGTACTTCTTGGTACAACTTTTTTGCTGGCTGTGCTCTCCTCTCACCCCAGAGAAATAGACCCTCTCTACCTACCTTCCAACTTTTTTTCTGTAGGATCATTGCTTCACTGTCACTCCAATATTTGTTTTGAGGACTTATTTTATGGTTTATCTGAGAGGATTCTCAGAGCAGTTCCAGTTTTCTGTGCTTCTACTCTGCCATTTTGACTCTCTCGGGGATTCTTCCAAGAGTTGCCTGATAGAGTCTATTTTTACTTTAATTTGATTCTAAGAGATTCAGATAGGTTTCTTTTATGATTTCTTGAAATATAATGTATATCCTCTTGGTCATGGCTTTCAGGTAATCCACCAGTGATGGTGAACCTTTTAGACATGGAGTGACAGCCCCTTCCCCCTCAGATGGAGTGCTGTGCCTACTCCCCCCAGTGACCAAGTGTTGTGCCCTTGTCCCCCAACAAGTGCTGGATATACCCCACCCCCACCCTTACTCCACACAGGAGAGAAAGAAAGCACTCCCATTGGGTTGCTGGGTGGAGGGGTAAGTGAAATGAGGAATGTCCTCAGAGAGTGTAGAAAGGGGGAGGGATGTGGCCCAAGTGCTCTGTTCCCCTCCAGCTTTGCAGCCTATGAGCCACCCACCTTACCCCTGTGTGTTCCCATTGGACTGTTGGGCAGAGGGGCAGGTGATGTGAAAAAATGTCAACAGGCACAACAGAGAGGAGAAAGGAAGCAGCTCCACCTGAATCCCTCTGCCTTTCTAGTAACCAACTTGGGGGATAGGGGTAGGGTGGCTGCATGTCCACAGAGAGTGCTTTGGGTGCCATCTTTGGCACCAGTTCCATAGGTTCACCATCATTACTGTTAATTCTCTTTCCATGTCTTTCTTACATAGTTTTCAATTCTTTTTTCCAGTTTCCCTCTCGTGCTCTTATTTGATTTTTAAATAATTTTTAGCTTTTTACAAAAATGCTTTTTTTTTTCATCTAAGAATTCTAGTTGTACTTGTACCAAGCTAAGTTTCTCTTTTGATTTTTTTACTTGTAGATATTTTAGTCATTCTCCTCTGGATTTGTGTCTTGAGATTCCCTGACATCATAATAGTTCTTTACAATATCACTTTTTTTGTTTGCTTATTC
Source organism: Monodelphis domestica (assembly GCF_027887165.1). NCBI lineage: Eukaryota > Metazoa > Chordata > Mammalia > Didelphimorphia > Didelphidae > Monodelphis > Monodelphis domestica. Next base: position 80,974,942 of record NC_077231.1, read on the forward strand.
TTTCAGACTATGTCCTGACTTTGGATTTTAAGTTAGAGACATGCTCCAGACATTCACTTCTAGAGTTCTGATTTCTTATCCTCTTAGGTCTTTCTGCTGCTTTCTTGGATATTATTTAGTGCCATTAGAGCCATCTCAAAGATAAATTAGACTAGGGACATACAATCTTTCAGTGTTTCCAGAATGGTCTTACCCAGGACAAACACTGATCACTAATGGGTTTGGATCTGTTGACTTAGAAAAACAAAGAACTATTAGATAATCAGAAAAGTCACTTTTTATTCAAGGAAAAGGGGTTCAGTGTGACAGTAGGACTCTACACATAGCTGCATGCCACATGCCTACACAGAGTCTGAGGATTGAACTCTGGTTGCCCTGGATACTGACCCCTGGGATAGCCAACCTACCTATATTGGACAATTCCAAGGAGCCATTAAAGTGGGAAAGCTTAAATACCTTTCTAGTTAAAACCTGGGGGCTAAGGATGTGAGTACCTATTTACTTCAGAATTTGCTCCTTACTTAATACAAAGTTTAAGTCTCATAGTCTCCCTGGAATATCATCTCTAGACACAGGTCCCCTCCTTGATTTCCTGGAATTATGATCTGAAACTGGGTAGTGAACAGAACTGCCAGTGGGAATTTGTTTCTGTACCTTGTACCAGGTTGGGATCTTCCTGTGAAGAGTCTGGTACCTCTTTTTACCCTAAAACCTACCCTCACTCTTCTTTCATTTCTTGTATACTATGTTCTCCTGATTATATCTGAATCCACAGAACTCTATGCCCATCTTCCTACATTGACCTGGGTGGGAAATATGACTCATGATTTTTTTCTTGGACTTCCTGATCAGGACTTAATCTTGTGATTCTTCTTTTGGTTGTTTGCTTGTTTTTGTTTTAGTTGTTTTTAGATTTTGTGGCATTGTATTGAGAGTCTTGGCTGTACTCCTTTCTGGTATTCCACTATCTTGGTTTGACCAGTGTCAATGTGGAATCTAGAGGTCCCCAAACTTGTAGCTTAGAGGGATTTGGTGATGCCCAGTTTATTTAGTTTGGAGGCAGAAACCTCCAAGACCTTGTTACATGAGAGTTCCTCCCTGAGGGAAAGTCCTACTTCACTGATCTCAGGCTAACAATTAATTTTGACAACACAACAATTACCCCAAACACCCAAAGTCTTTAAGTCCTTCAAATCTGGTGGGTCTTAATATGATGCCTTTGGCCTCCTCTCTCCCACAGACTTCCTTCCTCCTGCAGACTCCTCCTTTTTATACCAGACCACTTCATTGCTGCAAGAGAAAACAAGAGAAATCCATAAATGTATTCTTTAACAGGACTTGATCAACTCCCTATATACTTAATCATTACAAAGATTGTCTACACTGCTAACCTTAAAATCTGTCATCCTATATTATTAATTCTATTGATGTCTTTTCTTTATCAATGATAAAATTATGTACTCTACATGTTTAATCAGAAAGATTGTCTTACTCCACCAAAATAATCATATAAAAAAGCAACCCTACAAACTATAGAAATATAAAAACAAAAATAAAATCCACATCACAGGTTATTTAGGGCTTGTAAATCTAGAAGTGGCCCTACCTCTTGTTTGTGGCCAAAAATTAAAATATCATCCAGCATTAAGTAAAATTCTAATTGAATATTTTATTACAAAAATCCCAAAATCATATTTTAAAAACTCCATGACAATTTCAGCTTCAAAACAATTTAAAAAGTCAAATTGAAGCTTCAATATTGAAATGAACTCAAAAAATTCTCAAGATTAAAAATGCTTCTAATTTTCCTTAATTTAAAAACTTCTCATACACACCCCTTTGGGGAGGTTGAAATGCTAGAGATTTTGAAACTGTTTTCATTCACCTTTAACTACAATTATCTTCTCCTACTATTCATCCTTAAATGGCAATTCTCTGACCATGCTCAGGGTTCAAATTACCTACCCTCTGTTATTAACGATTACTTCTAAGCTCCATCATTTCTTTCCTAACTTCTGACAATACTGTGAGACCAAACACATTCTGCAATTCTAGGCCTATACTGAAACTAGCACACTGGAATCTCTGCTGCAAATTCTCAAATTAACAGATGTTATTTTCAAACCTCTTAACAAGGTAAAATGCCCCTATTTTAAACTTTTCCTACTTCAACTAAATTTGGGGAATAGCTCTGTTCTTTCTACGTTCTCCACTTAAAGGGACTTTGCTCAGGGGTAATAAAATGGCCAATTTTAGTTCCTGCTCAGAAAACTAACTCAAAGTCTATTGTTAACCTGAGACTGGTGAAGTAGGACTTTCCCTCAGGGAGGAACTCTCATGTGACGAGATTAAACCTGGGGTTTCTGACTCCAAACTAACTAAACTGGTGTCAATGTGGAATCTAGAAGTGCCCAAACTTGTAGCTTAGAGGGATTTGGTTATCCCCATTTTATTTAGTTTGGAGGTAGAAACCCCAGGTTTTCACCTTGTCACATGAGAGTTCCTCCCTGAGGGAAAGTCCTACTTCACTAGTCTCAGGCTAACAATAGACCTCCTGGTATTTTGGGTTGAAATAGCTAATTCCATCAGATGTTAAGTATCTCTTTTGTCCCAATGGTTTCTCCCCCTAGACTAAAGTCCTTTACCAAAATGGCCCAGCCCTTTTGTGTCCATTGTAAAGCATCAGCCCCTCACAGTTATTCCTGTCTGGAACTCCCCATTTTCCTTTCTTACCATTGTAATCCACTGTCCCTCTCATCCTGTAAACCTCAAATTTCCTTAGACTTATAAATGTTGGAAATTTCACCATTGGGATATTTCATACTTGGAAAATTTCTTACTGATAGTCTATTGGAATGGGAACCCCATTGGCATGGGAGGTTCTTTCTCTTCCCTTCTTAAGATTACTTTAGGACAGAAACCCTCGAGTCTATTTTTTACATTTCCCCGTGTGATCATTTTGGAAAAATTAATTTTTCCCCAAAAGGATCATAAAAACATAATAAACTTAAAAGATTGCAATAGTGTGAGGATAAGAGAAAAAAGAATAAAACCAATAATTGCTGAACACATTGACAAAAAGCCAGTTAGGGGGGAAGTCCCCTTTGGCATAAAAGTATACATACAAATAAATGTTCAATCAACCACACCCAAAGTTCAATTTTGTGCAACTTGTGGTCTGGAGGCTTCTTCATGGTGGCTTCTCCAACAGTTCAGTTCTGGATTCAGAGAGGTAGCATCTTCTTTACCTAAAATTCTTCTCAAAAGGAATTTAAACTTTGCAATTTAAATAATGATTTTTTTTTACAATCCTCAACCCCCAGGTTTCACCTAGAAAGGTATTTAAGCTCCCAACTTTAATGGCTCCTCAGTCATCATCTAGCATAGTGACACTCCCAGGGATAACATCCCCACAGTCCAGGGTTTATACCCTGAAAAAGTTGTGGTGCCAGACTCTGAGTAAAGAATTAAATACTGGATTTATCCCTCTCCTAATTAAAGACTTGGTTTTTCTGACTATTTAATAGTTCTGTGTTATTTATAGTTTAACCCTGGGGATCATCAAATCCCTCCAAGCTACAAGTCTGGGGACCTCTAGCTTTCATGTTGACATCCTCAAAATGGGCCTAGAAAGAGGATGATGCTGATTGAAAGGGGGAAACTGGTTAACATGAAAGAGAAAGAGAAAGAATAAGGATAAAGAAGTGTGCATAGAATAAAAAGTGTCAGAGAATCAAGGATAGTCAAGGAATGGAATTTTGGAGAGAGGGCTGGATGAGAAGCTAACAGAACTTTGGAACACAGGGAGAGTTGGGAGGGGGAGATCTGAGAGAGTGAGGTTGAGGAAGGAGCTCTTGGACTTTCTTGGTCTCCTCTGAGCCTATCCTTGCTCCTGTGAAAAAGCCTGTTCAGTGATTTTATCTTCTGTCTGGCTGAAAGACATTTCTAGCAGTGCCTGATCTATATAACAACAGTTTGATCTGCCTAAAGAAGAAACTCAACCTTGATTGGAGTGAAGAGCCTGAGAGACTGCCTCCATAGGCTTGACCAGTATCTGGAGTGATCCAGCCTTTAGGGTCTCCTTCCTTGATCCAGCACCTTACTCTATTCTTAAACCAAGACTGTTTGGGAGTGGCTAGAGAGTTAAGCCCCTTGAAGCAGGAAGGGTTGGGATTTTTAGTTTGTGAGGAAGTAAGAGGAGGTTCAACTTTGTTGAACATTGAAGCAGATCCATGAGGAACCAGTAGGTTTTGGGAACAGTTAGATATCTAGCATTTAGGGAATTTCCTAGACCTCCTACCTGCCCTATATTTTATTTTACTAAATAAACATCTTAATATTTGAAATCAGTCAGATAATGTTTTTAAGAGACATGGGCCTGGGAGCAGTCATCTTGGTCCCAGTGATTGAGAGGAATCTCTATAATCAGATTTGAGGTTCACCTACCTCAGCCACTGGCCAAAATACCATCTTACATTATCATGAACCAAATGTCACTGGAAAAGCCAGACTTTTGTACACCTCTTGAGGTTGCGTCTTTTTAAGAAGAAAGACTTGGCAAGGGAATTGTGGGATATTGTTCTCTTGGGTCAACAAGACTTCACATGGTACAAAAACATACCTTTTCCCAACTGATATTTCCATGTGAAAGCAACCATGTTAATCTTATACAACTTTGCTCTTATCCCAGACAGAATTGAAACAAGGAAACATTGAATCTAGGGCATGCAGAATTTCTAAGTAGCCCTTGGTAAAGTTTTCTTCACATTTCCAAACTGTGTATTTATGTACCTTAATACAAGCAGTGCATACAGGTACACCTAGGAGGAAAGTTCCCTGTATTTCCTGACTGCTGTACATTTTGTAAATTCCACCTGAATACTTCCTTTTCTTTTCTTGATTTAAGTGACAAAGTATTTTTTTTTTCCAAAACCTGTCCCTGATTTAAAAAAAAAAAAGTATTCTTTTATATAGACTTAGGACTTGCCATAGGGAGAAGAGACCATGCACCTTTTGTTTCCCATCAGTATCATAAACTGAGTTGTCATTCAACACTGGGTCAGCCAGAAATTTTAATTAGGTGTTTTATAGGCTCTGGCTAGTCTGGTACAGACTGATAGCTCAGATAGGCAGTGAGAGGAGGCAGAGAAATGCTGAAAATATTTAGGCTCTTTTTTCCATAGCCCTTCCACTATTTGAATATAAGAAATTTCCAGACAGTATCCTGAGGATGCCCATTGTTGCTATAGAAACATCCTAGCCATACGGAATTCTCAGACTGCTGTTTAGGTTTCCCTAGCCACCTTGTAAGCAACCTGCAGGGATGGGAAATGGTGAGAGGGTTGAATGAGAAAGCTAGTCAGATAGAGTCTGAGCATCTCTAAATGAGGCAATATCTTCAAACGGCTTTGTGGTAATGCTTTGAAAGATCAACTTTATTTTCACTTCCTTAATTGTAACATTTCATATCACCTGTTTAAGCGTAGTTCCTCCCAAAGGAAGATGAATTAAGAATCACTATGAAGAGTTTCTTTTTCTTTCTTTTTTTTTTTGGTGGAAATGTATGCATGTTAAAATGGAAACGTTAGAATTCCTAACCATCTAAAAACAGTTCACATATAGTCAACTCAACAAGGATTATAATTGAGAATCATTTAGTGAAAGCACAGTGTGTCATGCTACCCATGGGACCCAAGAGCAGGAAATTTAACTTCTGGGCCTCAGTTTCTTCATCTATAAAATGAAGGGGTTGGACTTCAAGCTTTTAGATTTTTTCCCAGCTGTTCTCTCTGATTCTATGAATGCATTATACATAATAATGTGTATTATACGTAACAAGGAGTCAAAGTGATCCCAAATTGCCAGCTCCAGTACTTACTGCAGAATCCCACTCCAAAGTTGGGCAACAGAGGGAAATGAGAAAGAGCTGATGGCTCCTAAAATCACGAGGAAACTTATTATGAGTGGTCACAAGAGAGTCAAGATAAGGGGCATTTCTGCTAACAGAATGGGCAGGATATATATCCACCATTGATTAAAGGGTCATATGTTGGGCAACTGAATAATTATCTCCCCAAATTGGGTAAAAGGAAAATGTCAGAGGACAGAGGTCCAGAGGTCCCCTTCCCTATGTTGGCACTTATTCATCAAGCCACCTGGGTGAAGGACCTCTAGCTAGGACATTTTTGTGGTAAAGCAAGTGCATCATGACATAGCCTAATATCTGCTTATAGCCTAAAAAGACTGACACTGATATAAGAATCTTTTTAATTTAACTGAAGCAATATATATTGGCCACCCTGGAATGAAGAGTAGGGGTCAAAATTATTTTCTACAAATGATAGTGAAAATAATTTAATCTTTAATGATTTAGAGAGTATTTAAGGGTTTGTGATGCCTTTGAAACATTAGGAACATGATTATGTTCTAGCAAGGTTCTAGTTTGCTATGCTATTGTTGCTTTGGTTATGGGAGTTTTGTTTCTTTTAACATGAATATCATGTACTCCTGAATCCAAAAATGTGTTAGAAAGGGAATTCATTTAAATGAACAAGTTCTATTTAAACAAATTTTCTTGTTCCACCTGTTTGGCTATGGACCATATACAACTTAATGCATCTCTAACTGTGGCTTTATTCCTATTACTCATGCCATTGTTAGTAATCCTTCAAAAATAGCTCCTCTGTTAAGTCTCTTCCCCCACAAATTTCAGTAAAGTTCAGGTGAAATATAATAATGTGAAATTTTTCCAGCTGGAAAATTAACAGAAAAAGAAATCTCTCCCACAAAAGATGTGCTAAAATAGCAATTAAAAAGGGAAAAACTTATGAAGGGTCATCAGATGGTGGATTGTTCCTATGATCATCTAATTTCTAGTTTCTTCTAGAGCTTTTTTTTTTTGAAAATAGAAAGTTGAAACATTCATAAAATAAGTCAGAGGCATCCTTCATATTTTGAAAGATAGGTGGGAAGTATAATCAAGACCAATTATATGTTATGACTTGATGCTATTGAATCAAAATCTGACATGGTACTGGGATAAGTGATATATAGCAATTTAAATTTTATTTTCAGAAGATACATCATAGCTCTGTGACTGCAATTTGTGTGGATATGGGGAATATATTCTCAGTAGAGGTCTAGAGAGTACAGAACTGTGCTAAAAGTTCCCTGAAGCACTGTAATAAATCAATTGCTGCATGGGATGCAACCCTCCCCCCCATACCCCCCATTATTTAGAACCAATCTTTAATCTTTATTTGAGAAGCATCACCACAACTCAAAGTAGCTAAAAATACTATTGGGCCTACTGTGACTTAGTTTTGAGACTGAAGTAATCTGCTTGAGGCTACTATCCATAGCAGTTTTAATAAAAGAGTAAAAATAGGCTGAAGACTTCATTTAAATGTGAAGAGAGATAACATTTATATTTAATGATTTGCCATAAAGATTATTAAAATGTTGTCAGCATCTTAAAACTAGTTGCTTTATTAGATAGCTATTGGTGAAGAATCTGAGACAAAGATCACCAGTCTAAGTTCAGCAAACTACTATCAATCCAGTAAGTATTTATTAAACTTCAATGAAGAGCAAAGCACTATACTAGGCTTTGGGGATAAAGCAGAAGGAAAAATAGTCCTCTACAGATTCATACCTAATGGCTCTAGCCATGATTTCTCTTCTCCCTTTTTTGAATGCTTTCAACACTTACTGACTATGCCAGTAAACCCTTTCTACTTGAGGCCTTCAGCATAAATAATTTCCCATCGCCAGGCATCAGTTTCCTCATCTTTAAGGAAGTTGAACTAGATGGTCTCTAAAGTCTCCAAGAGGCATCTAAGTGGTACAGTGGATAGAGTACCAGACCTAGAGTCAGGATGACATATCTTTATGAGTCCAAATCTGGCTTTAGATCCTTACTAGCTGTGTGACTGGCCAAGTTCCTTAATCCTGTTTGCCTCAGTTTCCTCATCTTTAAAATGAGATAGAGAAGGAAATGGCAAGTGTCTTTGCCAACAAAACCCCAAATGGGATCATGAAGAGTTAGACATAACTGCAAACAAGTGAAGAACAACAATGGCAACAAGGCCTCAATGCTAAAATGATGCTACCTTGTGGCATCTCTTTGTACTGTACTGTTAATTCTTTATGTACTTCAATGATTATATTTGTCTCTTGATTCTCCAACTAAGCTGTGAGTTTTCTGATGGCATTGCTATGCTTCTTTGTATTCTCCCAGTCCCTAATGGTCATCAGTCAACAAATATTTTTTAAGTTTATTTTTTAATTAATTTAGAATAATTTTTCCATACTTACATGAGTCATATTCTTTCCTTCCCCTCCTCCCACCCCACTCCCATTGCCAATGAGCAGCAATTCCACTGGGTTTTCCATGTGTCATTGATGAAGACCTATTTTTATGCTGTTGATGTTTGCACTAGGGTGATCATTTAGAATCTACATCCCCAATCATATCCCCATTGACACATGTGACCAATCAGTTGTTTTTCTTCTGCATTTTTACTCCCACAGTTCTTTCTCTGGATGTGGATAACATTCTTTCTCATAAGTCCCTCAGGATTGTCCTGGATCATTACATTGCTGCTAGTAGAAAAGTCTATTATATTTGATTATGCCACAGTGTATCCATCTCTTCAACAGATATTTTTTAAAAAGAATTTACCTATGTGTTAGGCACTGTGTTAAGAGCTGGGGATTCAGAGCTTCAAATAGTACTTTATATTCATATAGAACTTTAAATTGTTTTATAAGATAAAGTATTACAAAATAGATTTATATGCCACCTTAACATTTTTGACATTTTACATACACTATCTCATTTGATCAAATAAAGCAAAAATATGGTCCCAGTCCTCAAGGAGGACACTTGAATAGGGGAAGACAACATTTTCCTATATTCTATAAAGGCTTTCCTTATTAATAAAATACTCTGCCTAAAAATAGGTATGATATATCTATCTTATCTCTCCCCATCTAATTAAGACATCCAATCACATCCTTTTTTTTTTTCTTTGAGAGACTGACACTAGTTCTGAAGTGAAATGATGTGGTTTCAAATCTCATTTTTGACTCTTACTACTTGTGTGACCTCAGGCAAGTTACTTAGTATTTCTGGGCCTCAGTTTCCTCATCTGTATATTATGAAGGAGTTTGACCATGGTATCTCTATTTCAACTATAGATCTTTGATTTTTGGATGACCAGTGTTCATAAAGTTGCCATACATAAAAATAGAATCATAAAGAACATTATTTCAGTGTTTTCAGTTTACTGTTATATCATTGTAGAGATCAGTAAGGTAAATGTATAGAAATTCATGCTGATACATTTACTGTTGCTTTTTTAAAAAAATACTACCCTTGATTCTAGGTTATTTGCTTATTTTTTGGCTGTTATCAAAGTGCAGTATAGAAAGTACAAATGTCTATCTTCCCAGGCTATATAATAAGGGTGGCTATCAGCAAATTTACCATATCATAGGCTGAAGGCTTTCCCCAAGATATTTTGTCCAGTTCACTAAAATCTTTTCCCTTTCCCTTTTAGTATTTTTCTGAACTTCAGCAGTTCAAATATGATTTATTTATCTGTTCAGCCTTCTTATTTACTCTAAATACATCTAAGTTTTGTGGTTGGTTGATTGATTGATTTCCATTGGCTACCTCTAGTTTTCTAATGCTTTCTCTAAAATTTGAAATATCAAAGTCATCCTTTGGAAAACTCCCATGTCTTACTCAATTGCATTTGCTCATAAAAAAATCTCTTGCCATTCCAACAAGCATTGAGTGGCAGAGAAAGGACCATTCTTTGATCTTTCTTTAAAAAAAAATACTTACAGAAAACATTGTCTAGCTGCTCATATTTAGGCAGAGTATGGAAATCAACACTAGTATTTGAATCAAAACTAGAAAGTTGATCTGAGCAGTTCTTTCTGAAGGGCAACAAGGAAGAAAACAATATGAATTTAAGTGCTTATATTGTAACCAAGCACTCCGCTAAGACATTGAAGGAGGACAAAAGTATAACAGCTTCTACCCTCAAAGACACTACTATTTCTAATAGGAGAGAGAAAAAATGAACAGAGATGGATGTATACAAAATGAGTACAAGGTAGTTTTGGGAGAGACTGTCCTGGTAGTCAGAAGATCAATAAAGCCTTTATGTGGCCCTTGAGCTGAGTTTCAAATGGAACCAGGGAGTCCAAGAAGTGGAGCTGAGGAGGAAGAGCATTCTAGGGATGAGGGAGTGAGGGAGTAAAGTGAGAGAGACCATTGGGGAGGTGAAAAGGGAGAATGCACAGCATGTATTCAAGGCATATGAGAGCAGAGTAGAAGAGCACAGGGGGAGGGGGGGAGGGAAAATAACCCAAGTATGGGAGAAACTAATCCCAGCGCAAAGTCATTAAGATGAGAGATGGATTATTCTGTTTGTGGCACAGAGAATAGGACTGTAAAGCTGACATATACCAAAGAGCTCAAGGAAGAGAGTTCAGAATAAAAGGAGTGGAAAGGTGGAACAGTTAGACATTTTTTATCTGGACCAGAATGTAAAGAAATTTCCATGTAAGTGCTTAGATTTGATTCCAGAGATGCTACTGTAATTTGTGAGGTGTGCATATATGTGGGAGTGGGGAAGAGTACAACTGATCAAAGCCCTGAGTTTTAGAAAAACCACTTGGCAATTGTATGGAGAAAAGAACAGGAAAGAAACTTGAGGCTGGGAGATCAAACAGCAGGCTACTGAAAAAGTTCAAATGAAAGGTGACAGAGGCCTGAATTAAGATGGTATTTTTGACATGAGGAAGCTGGGTAGATATTATCACATTATATAGGAGTATAAGGAAACAAAGGGAAATGACTTGTTCAGAGTCATACATCTGCTAGGTTAGACTTGCCCTGCTCTCCCTCATGCCAGCCTATTGTGGAACTAAAGGGTTTCCAGAGACAAGCAGACCAGTCATCAATGTTAAAAGAAACCCACCTGTATTAATTACAGTGTCACTCCCACAAGAAAGGCATAAGATCTAATTTGAGATGCCAAGGGTGACAGGG